>NW_028270136.1:3502500-3813333 GCF_056152115.1 Neolamprologus brichardi
AGACGTGACAACTATGTAGTGTCTGTGCGTGTCTGTAGTGTAATCTCCACCGTCACTGCTCGCTCCTTTGCTGTGACATGTGCCCATAGGTCGGTCTGTCCGTGGGCGCTTGCGTGCCAAAGTTTGCCTGAAAAGCTGCTGGAGGATTCAGAGTCATACATGTGTCATAGGGCGGTGTCATGTATGAATATAGCTGCTTCTATAGGGAGAGGCCTGGTATATGAGTTTATGCCATTATGCACTGGGTTGCACATATAGGTGTTAGCACCAGTCTGTTGTACTTCTCTGCAGTAAGGGTGTGGGTGGGTGTGTCGTTAATGTACGGCCTCACAATTCTTATTGCCATTCCTGTTCAAGTGACCGAGTGTTTGCTAAGCATGTGGACCAGTCAAGGCTCAGTCATTTATTTTCTGTCCAGAGTTGTAGTTCAGGGATGTCAAACTCCTTTTCTATCGTTTGCCACTTACAGCCTGCATGATAAAACTGAAGTACTCACAGCTGAAAATATGAAGTTTTAATAAAATTAAAGAAAACGCTCTTTTCTTTCAAACAAACTGTGGAGTCACTATTAAAAGAAAACAGTCAATTCTATAGCAGATGATGGAAAACAGGAACTTATTTGTTATTTTGTTGTTTATCCATTACTTAATTACTTTTTTGGGGGGGGGGCTGCTGTCATGCTTATGTAAATGCTGCTAAAAGTGTAAAATCTATGCACTCCTTTACATTTTCCAAAGCTTTTATGGTGGGCTGGAGTGGTGTGTTTGATACCCCTGGTTTGAGTGCTACAACGAACTAGTGCATATACAGATACATGGCTCTAGTTTTTTACTGATATCAAGTAATGTTATTAGTGTTACATTAATAAATTGTGATCCTAATCTTTGAAAAAAGACAGTAAAAGCTGATTTTTGGCTGCTTGCTGATTCAGAAGAGGCTTCCACAGCAGGTAGCGCCACATGTGTGAGGTCTTTTTAGCCTGATGCCGTTCTGGGGATTTGTCTCCTCCTGGATCTTTTACTTGTTTCGCAAATGTATAAACTACTTCACTGTAGTTTACACATTTGTATTATTCTTCTGTCTGTAATTTAACATCCACCTTGAGCTACTCAGTGATTCACCGACTCTTCAGTGCCTAGCTGAAGCTCCTGGCTACAGCTGCCTGTTTTGGCACAACTGCCAATCACAGCAGCCACCTCTGACTTAAAGCTTTAACACAATCCAAATGTGTATGTCATAGAAGCATCTGAGGTTGTTATAGTGGAAGAATTAAGATGATATTCCTCCATCATAATATCATCTTTAAAGTCATATTACAGTATATTTAATCAACTCATCCAAATCATTGAATTCATGTGTTCCAGTTCCTCGACCACAGGTGTATAAAATCAAGCACCTAGGCATTTATGAAGGAACGTGCTGCTCTAAGGAGCTCAGTGAAATCCAGTGTGGTACTATGACAGGATGCTAACTGTGCAACATGTCCGGTCGGTGCACTCGGTGACAGTCAGTCGCTACAGACCTCCAAAGTTCATGTGGCCTTCAGATTAGGTCAAGAACAGTGTTTAGAGAGCTTCATGGAGCCTTACATCACCAAGCACAACACAAAGCGTCAGCTGCAGTGGTGTAAAGGAGCGGTCCCCAACCCCCGGGCGTTTGGTACCGGGCCGCAAGAGTTGAGGCTCAGGTGTGAAATGTATAGTTTTCTGGGTTTTTATCGGTTGTATTTATCTGCGACACCTTAAAGGCCGGTCCATGAAAATATTGTCGGGCATAAACTGGTCCGTGGCGCAAAAAAGGTTGGAGACCGCTGGTGTAAAGCACACCACCACTGGACTCTACAGCAGTGGAGACGTGTCCTCTGGCACTTCTCCGTCTGGCAGTCTGGGTTTGGCGGTTGCCATGAGAACAATACTTGTGTGACTGCACCAGGCCAAGTGTAAAGTTTGGTAGAGGGGGAATTATGGTGTGGGGTTGTTTTTTGGTCCCTTTGTTCCAGTGAAAGTAACTGTTAATGCTTCATTTCATCCCCCCAACTTAGTGGGAACAGTTTGGGGACGGCCCATAAAGATGGATGAGTTTGGTGTAGGAGAACTTGACTGGCCTGCACAGACTCCTGACCTCAACCTGAATGAACAGTGGAGACTGTGAGCCAGGCCTTCTCGTCATCCCCTCACAAATGCACCTCTGGAACAATGGTTATGAATTCCAAGAAACACTCCGAACCTTGTGGAAAGTCAAAGCTGTTATAGCTGCAAAGGGTGGGCTGACAGCATATTAAACCCTGTGGATTAAGAATAGGATGTCTCTCAACTTCATGTGTGTGACAGCAGATACTTCTGTGTTTCATAAATTTGTAGGGCTGAATGTGAGCTTGTACAAAGACAGTGATGAAGGACTGAAGGACTATAGGAATAAAAACAAAAAACAATAAACTGGCTTCAGGGTTCTGAATAATGTTTCCTTACTTGTAAGATTTCGTCCAGCATCGAGAGTCTGCACAGAACAGTGTGTAGTGATGAATACATGGAAGTAAAGAGACATTTTCTCCACATCTTTATTCATTTATCATTTTAAATAAAACACTGTCAGAGCCACAGCTGCGTATGAAACAAATTCATGTGGACCCCCCCCCCCCCTTTAGTATTTCCCCAGAGTTCAAAACCCAGACCTACATACAATTACATAGGAAGCACTCTTGAGTTCCTTAAGTTATGAATTTGGTAGCTGGTGTTTTTATTAGTTTTCAGCAGCTGTTTGAAAATGTATTCAGCTTTACGAGTTTCCCCTCAGCTGTAGCTGAACCTCAGTGCCACAGCTTAATAAATCCTTTCAAAGGTGCCTTTCATATATTTTTCTGTGTACAAGGCAACTCGGAGGATTTCATTTTATAAAGAGTTGTTTTTTTTTCTTTAAGGAATATTGCTGTTCCTAGTCCTTGTAAGGGAATTACGATGAACGAGTGGATGGAATTACAAAGCAAAGAAAGGCCATGTAAGTTTAAGCCTGCGTACACATACAAAGCTTTAATCCCTGCCAGCAGCTGCAGGTGACCTCTTTTTGACATCCTCATTCTCCCTCTAATGTAAGGCCTGCGTCCTTTTCTGAGGTTCGGGGTTAATGTGTAGCTAGAATGGGGTGTAGGCAGCGTGAGGAGAAAGTGGCATCCCCTCCACTGCCCGTCAACCCTTCACCCACTGATCCAGGCTCAGCGTGAGGGTTGCTGAGTGTGTTTGTCTGAGCTTGGTTACATAATGTGTGGAGGCAGCCGTTGCCCCTCGGCACGCTCGCATCACACAGATGTAGACAAGCGTGTGCGTTGGAGGGGTGGGGTTAAGTGTCAACATGGACCACAGAACTGTTGTTTAAGTGCTTTTAGAATCAGACGGACATTTAGAATTTCACTGCAGGTAGTATTTGGGTGGCTGATGTGTTTCAGGCAAGAAAATATCAAGAAAAAGTGACAACTTGAGCCAGTTTTGCCCTCTGCAATTGTAATTCAACCTGGGTAAACTAGCCTGTCTTCTCTGGGAACTCTCTGTCGACATTTTTGTGCAAGCAGCGGCACAAAGAAGCTGTTTTAAATAGCTCCATGTAGCATTATGGTCACTTTAACCTTCAGGTCAGTGTATTCACCTGGAAGGAGAGGTGAGAGGTCTAATGCGACATATGTTAGATCTTTGTACAGTGTGTTCTGTATGTTTACGATACACACCACTCTTGTAAGAATCACAGTTTCCAAGTTCTAAGACTTTCTGTCGATATTTGATCAATAAATAAGTCGATCATGAAGAGCTTGGTGGGTGTGGCAAATTGTTACCGTGACCCACTCCACATTAGGGCTGCCACAAACGATTATTTTGATAGTCGACTAATCACATCATGCATCCATTGGATGTACAGCTTATTGCACCAGCAGCATCTGCTCTTATATAACTATCATTAGCTTACAGCTTGAAGTGTTTAAGGTATGTGCTAACTAAAAATAAAGACAAGATGATAGTTTATTAAATTTTAATGAAATTTGCAGATTGTTTCGGTGAAGTTTAATAAACTCCTTGCTATCTAAAATATAACAGGACACCGGAGTAAATTCTCGAGCATCTCACACTTCTGATAATCAGCTGTCTGCTTGACGTTTATTCAGCTGTGTAAAAACTATAACTTTAATCTCAGCCAAACCGATTTACTCAGGAACAAATAAAATACTAAAAAAGCCAAACAATAATATTTTTAAGTTATCTAAGTGACTTATATATCATGTTTAACCTGAGTAGCGAAAGACGGCGGTGGGTTTGAAAACGATTTGCGGGAGTCCGCTGTTCTCACGGCTCTAGTTAGCCTAGCCCCCGGCTAGCTATCGAGCTAGTGGCTAACAGACGTCTCCGAAAACGTCGGAGCGCTTTTGAAAATATGTGGTGTCTTGATAAACTGAACAGATATTTGAGGTTTACACAGCTACATTCTCACCTGAAAATATGTTAAATGTTTATTTTGTGACCCAGAAAGAATAATAAGAGTAATATTAAAACTAACTAGCTGCCGCCATTGTTGAAAACTGAGCTGGGCTGCGCTATGAATTCTGGGACACAGCTTCTTCTTCGGGGTTTAACGGCAGCTGGCATTCTTGTACATGCAGTGCTGCCATCTTCTGTTTCAGTCCGTTATTACACTCTTAAATCCTGCTACTTATTCCTGCGTCTTTTGTGATCTTACAAAGCTTCAAACGACGCGTCGACTATTAAATCAGTCGTCGACGTAATCGTGACTAGTCGACTAATCGTGGCAGCCCTACTCCACACCCGTACAACGTTGATCAGAATAACATACACGTACCAAAAACACAACCTCCTTGGCAGCCGTAGTTAGTTATTAGCAGCTCTCATTCTTAATGTACTCTTTCTGGGACCTCTAGAAGCATTTGTGGGCTTTTATTTAGAGACCGTGAATGTTTCAGTTGTCGTCAGTCTAAACGTGCATACAGATACAGCTGGCTGATAAAGTCCAATTACACCTATGCAAAGCTCTTTGTATATTTTATTGTCAATAAATGAAATGCTTCCATTTCTTTACAGCAGCGTGCTTTTTCTCAACCCCAGAAGTTGTCAGTGGTTTACTTCAGCTGGAGTAACTAAAAAACAAGAACTTTGATCAACAAGAACCACCAAGATCTTTCCAAATCACCTCCTAAAGCTGGGCATACACTCTGCGATCTTTTGTTTTGTTTTTTTCAGTGGCGTTATTCAGCTCCTGCTCAAACTGTACCATTGAATCGCAGGGGTTAGAAGTTCGTAAGTCACGATGCAGAGTCTCGCACTATACGACCCGATGCTCTGATGTGACCTGAGTGCTCACACTGTGCGTCTATAACATGAAGCTTATGCAAAATCTGCCTCTCTGTCTTTCACTCACACAGACACACCACCACCATCAGCTTTGCTAAATTGCTAATGAAAACATTGATCAGGCAGCTGTGATTGAGCAACAACGTCCATCCAACTCTTTTCACGGTTGTTGTGGTCGTGATCATTTTGTGAGGCCACGTCGAAAAGGCTCGGATGAAATTGGCAAAGTTATACAAGTTGTGCCTCCATCGCTTGTGTCCAGATCACACGCTGCACTGCTGCTCCATTTTTCACTTTCATTCTTGTGTTTGTGCGTGCACGGTGTGAGAGGTTGCGTTGACACCTTCACGACAGGCGACAGGATTTCAAACAGGTTTGACTTTCTTGCGACCATACGACTGCTGGTCGTGAGGTGTTAATTGCGTCTCGTTATCCCACGTATACTGTGATGTTTATAAAAATAATAATGTTAATAATAGGGCTGCACGATTAATCGTTAGAAAATCGCGATCTCGATTCATACTTATGTGCGATCTCATTTCCAAATGACAACGATTAAAAAAAAAAAAAAAAAGACGACGATTGTACCGCATTTTGATCCGGGACGTAATCTGCATGAAAACAAGCGCTCACTCTTCCTGCTGAACTAATGACAAGGGCGGAGCCTTATACCACGTGATACAGAAGCTAGCTGCTAAAATTGGCAGGAAAAAAACAACGGAGAGCACGTCAGGGATGACGAGAAAGTGACAGGAGAAAATCCGTCCCGGTCAACCACCCAAACATCAATAACGGGAACCTTACACAGCGCTTCCCTATACCCGTCGAACTCCCGCAGGCACAAAGAAATTACGGAGGCTGTTACTTATCACCTGACCAAAGATATGGCTCCATCAACACTGCAACACTGATCAACACCCTAGACAAACGCTACACAGTGCCGTCTTTTCTATTGTTGCACTACCTGCTCTATACACGCAGTGTCGAGCAACAGTGGAGTAACACTGATAAATCTGCTAATCTTAAATCCTGACTGACTGACTGGTGCATCTACAGTCCAAAGTTTGGACACAGTGACCCACAGTGAAGACTTTACAATGATAAATATGAAATGTAGTACACAAAGTGTGTATACAGAGAAGGCATGTTTGTGTTGACTTGGAGCCTTCTAAGTAGAGCAGTTTCACCTTTGAGTCTTACCGGGTTCTCCCAGGATAATAAATTTAACATGTCATTAGCTTGGAATTCTTTCCCAACAGTTCCCATTTAGTCCGAGCTCTCGATGAGTGCTTTTCTTAAACCCTGTGGTTCAGCTCCGCCCAAGTCATCTTGGGTGAGTTGAGGTTGCTAATTGTGGACTGCAACACGGCGTTGCTCTGCGTTTTGGTCAAAGAGGCCTCACAAAGTGTGGAGATGTGTTTGGTCCAGCTCTGCTTGGAAATGCATTAAGAAGTCCAAAACAGGCTCTTTCTGTGTGGAGTTTTCATGTTCTCCCCGGGTACTGCAGCTTCCTCCCACAGTCTGAAGACATGCAGTTAGTGGGGATAGGTTTATTGGAAACTCTAAGGCTACGTTCACTCTGCAGGTCTTAATGCTCAATTCCGATTTTTTGATCAAATGCGATTTTTTTTGTCTGCTCGTTCACACTACAAATAAAATGTGACAGCAAACGCGCTCTAGTGTGAACGCTCAAAGCGGCCGCATGCACAAAAGAAGACGTGACACACAACGCGCTCTGTTTAGACCCAGAGCAACAGTATTGTTTGACTGATGGACCTTAATATAAAGACTTCGGACTTCACGTTTCCCAATTTTGCTTTAAGTTATTTTATTTACATAATAATGTAAATAACCTAATAATGATCCTTATTGCTGTTTTAGAGGAGCGCTGCTTCAAAGGATAGTTGCAGATTTCTGTCAGAATCTGCAGATTATACAGAACAAAGAAAATGTTCACGTTTCTCCAACGTTGTCTTCCCAACAGTTTCACTGGATGGACAGGAAGCGTTCGTGATGTCTTCTCCGGCGCTGATAATTGGCGTCTGTCTTGTGTCAGTGACGTAAAAGACGGATTTAATGCGACATGACCATCAAACAGCAGTCGATTTCTAAAACATCAGATATGTATCAGATTCAGCACCACATATGAAAGTGACCCAGATCGGATTTGAAAATATCGGATTTGTGCCGTTCACACTGTCACACCATGATTGGATATGGGTCGCATAGGGTCAAAAAAATGGGATTTGATGCACTTTCGCCTGCAGTGTGAACGTAGCCTTAATTGCCCGTAGGTGTGAATGCAGGAGTGAATGTGAGCAAGACCGGTTGTCTCCGTCTATGAGTTAGCCCCACGACAGATTGGTGACCAGCCCAGGGTGTACCCTACCTCTCGCCCTAATACAGCTGGGATAGGCTCCAGCGCCCCACGTGACCCTGAAAAGGATAAGCGGAAGCGAATGGATGGAGGATTTGAAGTCTTCAGTTTTGTCCTATGATATAAGAACTGTAAGCACTTGTTAGTGTGAGCGCACCTCTTACAAAAATAGCTGTAATGTTCTCGTTGTCTTCACACACAGACTCACTCACCCACAGCTTTCTTTGGAGTCATACTTTTCTGTTAAAGCAGGAACCTGCAGCCACTGTTGAACTCTGCTTTATTGTTTGTGCTTGACAACCAGTTGTTGACTCTATAAAGACTCTGATACAAAATCTACTGCACTGAAATGAAATGCACGTTGGCCTTTATGATAGTCTGGACCTTTGTTTGAGGAAACTCTGGAGAAACTGGACTTTCTATACCAGTGCTATTCACCATGAGTTGAGTACCAGTGGTGTTAGCTATGGAAAAATGTGAGCACAGCCCAGATTTTTGCCTATTGTAATTAAACACATAAATAAATGTCAGTAGTATGAAGCTGGGTTGTTTAACAAAAGCCTTAAAAAAGGGACTTATTGTTAGTTATGGATACTCTTGCCCGATGTTGCAGTATTTGGCACCCAGGGGAATTGCTCCCAAACATAAAAATAGCTGAAACTTGATTTAATCTTTATTGGTGTTTACTTGGTTTACAACCACCCAGGTGTGTGGTGGGTTATTGGATTAGCTTAGCTTGGAAATCAGAACCTGTCACATAGCAATCACACAATAGTTTGTTGAAACACAAACTGACGCCCCAGTAAGAGAACTATTCTTTCCTAAATAGTTTTCACTTGTTAATTTGGAACTATAGAAAACAGTTAAAGGTTATTAAAGACTCAGAGTAGAAACCTTCATCCTTGGTTGTCCTGCACCAAAGATTTTTACGATTTTTCATGAACGACCTTTTATATTTAAGGTTTCAGCTTTTATAAATAGTACTTTGTTCAGACTGTGTTACAATCACCTGTTTATTACTGTAGTGCTAAAGAAGATTTAACTTCCTGTCATGGCCACTGGTGACTGGTTCCATAAGTGAGTCAGTACCAACATTAAACCTTCACATCAAAGTGCATTTTTATGGTTTTGTAGAAGAACAAAACAGTTCTGTGTGCTAAGTTTTTATCTCTTAACCGTGTTTGCTGTGATGCTGCCTTTTGAAGCTTTTTTTGGGGTTTGTTTTGTAATTTTCTGACACAAACATGGTTTGCTACGAGGTACTGAACACAGTTCTACTATGTAGTGTGTTGCCTTGCACTGATTAGCAAACATGGATCCAGCTAATGGTTGAACGTGCTAGTTTTGGCTTATAATTTAGCACGCCACCATCTGATCTTAATAAGGTCAATTATGATTAAATCTTTCATCACCAATGGCCACAAAGGAGCTGAACACGACAAATGTTTGTCTGCTTTTGTGCCACACCTAATATTTTGCTCACTTTAATCACCTGAAACCTCGGGGAAATCACGCATCTCGTCCGTGTGTTTCCACATTTGCTGTTACTCAGTGATTGGTCAAACGGGGGATTTTTGTCAGTCGTTCATTTCATCGTCCAGTTGTCATGTGACAGCCCCGATCACCAGTGTGGTTCTGTTCTCCTTTGAACTGCTCTGATTGGCCCGTTTCTGTGATCAGTCTTCTCCCTCCGTCCTTGGATCTGTTGCAGCACAGTTGCTCTTTCTTGCAGTTGCAGCTCTCAAGGGCTTTGTTTTGTTTCAGGGGAGAGAAGAAAGACAAAACTTTAGTGAGATGAGAGAGATTTTATAACAGGCTTTTGTCTTTTGTGCCACATGCACACGCCCACATTCACTCTCTGGAACAAAGAATGGTGTCAGGAGTGGCCACAACAGGAAGTAGCCCAGGAATTAGATCAACAGGACAAGACTCTGCTCTGAGTGAACTTCTGCAGTGAGCCCGAGGCCTTTGCTCCTCCCTCTGAGGGTTTGAGCCGTCCTATACAGTAAAGTTCACACTGTGAGTCTTGAAAGAATATTTTTCAGGCAGTTTGGTGTTTTCAATATCAGAGACACAAAGAGAGAAACTGACTGCACAGCTGGGAGATCAAAATGGGAGGAGATGGAATAAGTGCAGGAAAGATCGCGCTCCACACATGGATCCACAGCGCTGGAAGGATTTGGGGTAGCTTCCCTGCTGTTTCCAGCCCCAACTCAAAGAACTGCTGGATTTAGTGAATGTTATCAGCTGTACCGTAGCACCACTGTTGGATATTTTAGGGTCACTAATTATTTCAGCTCTATTCAAAGATCATAGAGTCATTGCTGTGCTTGGTTCCATCTGTCCACCAGTTCTTACATTGATCTAACTCAGTTATTAAACACTAAAATGAGTGTGTTGTAGTATTTCAACAGTTCGGCTGTTCAGCCTGACAGTGCTGTCTTTATAGTTCAGGAATCGCCATAGGCCAGCAGCTTTGCACGTCTTCTCACCTGTGCAATATAATGAGCTGCTGCCAGTTCACCAGTTTGTAGATTAATGTGTTTTTCCACTTTCATTAAGCACTTTGGCTCGACGCCGGCAGCAGCTATTCAAAAGGAAGACTGAGGAGGAAAGTGTTGAGGTGGCTGGTAGTGCTCCCTGATAGCAGAGCCATGTGATCTGGCTTGAGGCACAACCTGTAATAAAGAGCGTGAACATCCAGATGATCAATGGATTCTTTTCCTTTTTTCTCATTTTAAACAAAAACAGCTTAGTTAATCGTGTACACACAGTGGTGACCGATATTTTCTCCAGACTCACAGAAATGTAATGAAACTTAATTAAAACTTAATTAGAGGCAGTGCTTTCTGGTAAATTCAGTGATTAAACTGCTCAGTTTCACAAACATCAGACTGAAAGTATTTTAAGCCTCACTGCGTTTTGTAACTTGACACTAGCTGTTTGTTACTGGTCTGCATTAAACATAATACTGTAAGCTAATAATAAGGTTTTTATATCTCTATGCACGTGTAGCACAACTTTAAACTAGTCTGTGAAAAGACTGACGGTGTATTCACAGCGTGGGTTTACGGGGTCACCAAGTATTTTAACTCTTGAAAGATCAGGATTTCTTCACTGCAAGTAATTCAAACCATGCTGCAAAACATCATTGACTGTCCTCGTGTTGTGGACGGACTCATCTGTCTGATGTTTGGTGCATTTCGGCGTCTTCTTCCTGCCTTATGGTTTGTCTTTGCTGATTGGGAACACTGGACATGCTAAGTTGTTATTAAGAACAATTGAACTTGCAACATACTCTCTGCTTTCGCCACTTCACCTCAAAGTAAATGTTGTTCCTTATATAGACAAGTATGCATTGGAAGGTTGGGAGTATGCAGGTTGTATTCAGATTTCCTGTTTGCTTTGAATGATTCTAATTCATTAACACATGCGTGGTGGTAAAAACAAAACCGGCTGGTGCGAAGGGGGAGTGTCAGTGCCAGCAGAGGGGACATCCCTGTATGTGCTTCTCTTATTATTGATCATTTGTGTGCATTTTATGGTAATTTACCCGAAGATCATGCAAAGGATATTAGAACTTCACGAAGAGGTTTTCTCCTGCTAGCCTCAGAAATGACAAGCAAGCCATCTGGAAATACTGAAACAAAGAAGACTAAGCTGGTCAAACTAGTTACCTTTGCAGTTGGGATTTGCAGCAACCAATGAACGGTTGAGGAGATTGAAACCACTATTCTGCAAACCTGGTAACAGTAATGCAGATGAGAGAGAGAGAGAGAGAGAGCCTTTATTTGTCAGTTGCAGGTCTGTTGCCCACAACCGAGATGACGGACCTTGCCGACCGTACATACAATACACAAACATCACATTGGGGAGTCAGGCTAGGTAGCGAGGAAAAAAACATCGAAATGTGTAACACAGAAGGATAATACAGATGATAAGTTATCTAAAATGTTAACGATATATGTTTTTGACAAGCACATGAAATGGTTGCCAAGTAACCTTCTAATATTATAGTTGCATTATGTTAGCATAAAGATTTAATATTAGCTATTAAAAACAGACAAAAGTGCATTCAGACAAGTGGCATTTAGTTAGTCAGATAATAAAGACTTTAGCCATTTGAAACTGACAAAGTGACAATTCACTGTTATTTTGAAAGGCAAAATGACATCTTCCTGTTTCTTCCAAATTAAAAATATGACGAGTGGTGTTGCTCAACCTCTTTCATTTCTATTTTTTTTTTCTTTTTCTTTTTTTTTTAAAACATTTATCCAGATGCAAATTGAATTCCTTGGCTGCCACACTCTGAGCCTGGTTCTGCTCGAGGTTTCTTCCTGTTAAAGGGGAGTTTTTCCTTCCTACTGTCACCAAGTGCTTACTTGGCAACATTGGGAATTTTGGCCTCTTCTCTATATTATTTTAGGGTCTTTACCTTACACCAGCGGTCTCCAACCTTTTTTGCGCCACGGACCGGTTTATGCCCGACAATATTTTCATGGACCGGTCTTTAAGGTGTCGCGGATAAATACAATAAAATAAAACTAGTACCGGTACCGAAAAAAAGAAGATTTATTCATAACACACGTGAAAAGACCCAGGAAAACCGAGTAAACGATAAAAGCGATAACAAAATAACGCTGAATAACGATACATTTCACACCTGAGCCTCAACTCCCGTGGCCCGGTACCAAACGACTCACGGACCGGTACCAGTCCGAGGCCCGGGGGTTGGGGACCGCTGCCTTACAGTTTAAAGCACCTTGGAGGTGACTGTTATTGTGATTCAGTCCTATATAAATGTAAGCATAAAAACTGTTGTTGTATAATATTTGTTAATAAAATAATCATCTTGAAATATTTCTGTTTAACGCACTTTGCATTTTTTCTTCTTTTTTCCCAGAGTTTCTGTAAAGGAAGACGCTTTGTCACATGATGTTCTCCAGTAAATATGTTGGTGAAGAAAGCCGGCCTCCACCTCCACAGCACCAGGTGGGTTATCTGTTATTTCGTCTTCACAGCTGAACCGTTCACTCAAATTCATGCAGGTGGTTTAAATTACTCGTACTTTGTGTGCCGGTAATTGCACCAACACAGTGCTGTTCTGTAATTTTGTTGAAGTGTTTTCTTTATAATGTTAAAGATGTTCTCAAACCATGCACCTGGATGTTAAAGTGATTCCTACTATGTATGCTGCAGGGCCCGGGCTCAGGAGTGAAATTGCATTACATAAAACTAAGGAAAAGCAGGTTAACGAACGTTTAAATAAAACACATAATCGTCAGCAGCTCTTTTTATGTCGCCTCTGTGACACGGGCTGCTGCTGTGATTGGTGATTTCCAGCAGAAACTGTAAGTGAACTCAGGGTTTTTTGGTCAGCTGCATAATTGTGTGACGCCTTCAGGGCAGAGGGCTGAGCATGTTCAGACTACAACTGAGAAATGTTTTTGCCACTGAAAGGTCTCAGAGAGAACTTTTTAATTAGATTGTGAGATTCTTTGCCTTTTTAGTGTTTGGGAGATTTTTCTTTCCTGCAATAATGAGGACAGAATCTGCTGCAGCATGAAGAGCATGCTCGTGTTGCAGTGTTAACATACGAAGCAAAATCAAACTCAGCTGCTTTTCATTTGGTTCCCAAAAAAAAGAGGAATCAGAATTAAGACTTTGTTATATTTGTTACATTAGCTTGTCTGCAGACACTGCAGCTTTTTTGGCAAATAAGCAGAATAAGTTTTCTTTAAAAAGTGAATGTCTGCTAAACAAGAATAAACTCTCAAATCTGTATATTAACTTTTTTTAAGGGTGTGATAAAAAGGAAGAGAGACTGTAATTGTGATAAGAGGAAAGGTGTTTTGCAGTGCAACACAACTCATACAATAATATTAAGGTTAAAGGTAATCAAACTGAGATACACAGTATGGATTCCTTATCTTTCTCTGTGGGCTGTAAATCTTCGCCTGCTCTTGAACCTCCTCGTTAGCTCTGCTGAGTGACTGTGGGGAAGGCAAAGCACAGAGAGCAGTGCAGCAGCAACACTCAGCCAGATGTTCTCTGATGTGATTCCCCACAACAGGACATATTGTGATCTGACACACTGTGTAATTGATGTGATTTTTAATTTTAGTTCTCACGTAGCCTCAAATCATTTTCACACCACCGAGTCCCTCATGATGCACATTTACAACACACGTTCAGCCCGTCCTGCCTTCTCATTATCCTAATTTCCTCACGAGCAACCAAAATCTCAACCAACTGATGTGCCAGCGTTATTCAGGAGTCAAATGTAATTAGGGTTGGCCTTGAAAACGCTCACTCACCACCTTGTAACAGCAACCCAGCTGTGTGGCTCATGCTTTATGCAGAACCTGCTGCACTGTGGTCGTGCAGATGTGGTTTGGAACTCTTCCCCTTTAAGGCACAGTTGGACTGGCTGAACAGGGAAGCACCACAGTCAAGTCTGTATTTATAAATATCAAGCAAAGCCACAGTTGACATATAAAGTGTGTGTGATGGTGTTTCTTTTTTGTTTTGTTTGCATGCATTGAAAGCAGTAGACAGGGTGAGCAAGGCCCCCAGCACAGAACAGAGTAGGCCTCAATTTAAATATATACTGATAAAATTATGACCACCTGCCTCATGTCGTGTCGGTCACCCTTTTGCTGCCAGACCAGCTCTGACCTACCAAGGCATGGACTCCACCAGATCTGTGAAGGTAGGGCTGCTCAATTAATCGAATTTTAATCACGATTACGATCTGGGCTTTCAACGATCATTAAAAATGACTGAGCCGATTATTAGCCCCTCCCTCGTGCTTTACTCTCGCGCTGCTCCGTGTGGCAAATCGAGCGCACCTCTCTGCATTTTGAACACGTGTCACAACAATTGAGGACCCGAGGGAAGCTTGGAAAGCTCAGCAGAAGTTATTTGGAGAGGAGAGTGACTGCTGTTGGTTGAAAAGAGGGAAAAAAAACTTCAGTGGTGTGGAAACATTATGGGTTTGCGGAGTCAGACGTGGATCAAGTAGACACAGTGTGTAAACTTTGCTACAGTGTCGTAGCTGCACCACAGAGCAACACTGCAAAGTTCACTAAACATAGATGTTTACATTTTTTATTTATTTTTTATATTGCAAACATTTGCACTGTTATCAGTATTTGCTCACTATTTTATATTATTTTTTGACAATCTTTAAAGTCATTATTCAACACTTTGTTATTGTTAAATATCGTCAAATAATCGAGATCTCAATTTCAGTGAAAATAATCGTGATTATCATTTTTGCCATAATCTAGCAGCATGTGGAGGTGTCCTGTGGTATCTGGCACCAAGATGTTAACAACAGTGTTCAATCAGACGAGGCCATCTTCTCCCATTGCTCCGTGGTCCAGTTGTGATGCTCATGTGCCCATTTTTGGTGCTCTCAGTGGCGAGCCGTAGTCAGCATGGACACCCTGACTGGTTTACGGCTACACAACCCCATACACAACAAGCTCTGATGTGCTGTGTAGTCTGAAGCCTAACTCGTCTGTTGGATTGGACCACAGAGGCCAGCCTTTGCTCCACCATGACCCTGTTGCTGGTTCACCACTGTGCCACTTTTGATAAATACCGACCAACGCAGAGTGGGAATACCCAACAAGACCTGCAGATTTGGAGATGCTTTGACCCAGTTGTCTCGTCATCACAATCTGGCCCGACTCGCACAAATCCGCATACTTGGCCATTTTTTCTCCTTCTTACATGTCAAGTCTGAGGACGAAATGTTCACTTAATACATCCACCCACTAACAGGTGCTTCAATGACGAGATAATCACTGTTATTCCATTCACCTGATCGCCTGATCAGTGTGTAGTATAAGTTATAATAAGACTTTTCACCAAATTACTTACTGTATTTGAAAAGAATAGTTTACAATAAGAATTACTGGTGTTTGTATTCAAAGTAGGTGGGGCCCATCTGCCTCTCACAGCAGGGAGTGAGGCACATCAGGGGGAGCAGCAAGGCTTATGTGCTGTGTTGGTCAAGTTACTTGAAAAAAGTAATCATTAATCAGTAAATCAGTAACTAATTACTGATTACTTCCCCAAAAAAAGTAATCCCGTTGCTTTACTGATTTCTTATTTTCAAAAGTAATTAGTTACTTAGTTACTTAGTTACTTTTTAAAAACACGATTTACAACCTGAATAGGTGATAAAGTGATAGATCTTTCAGCCCAATTCTACTTTTTCTGCATAATCATCATACAAAATGTAATCAAATGGAAAAGTCTCTTTTTAAAACTTGTTTTATTAGTTTTAATCTTTTAACTTTATGCATCAAGCAAAAATTTAATTATCTGCAACATTTACTGACTTGAAGAAATTAGTTTAATATTTAAACCTATTTTCTGCACATTCCAGCACATAAAATAAAATATTTTTTTGTGTTTACACTCAGTCTTTCAAATAGATGCAAGTAAAACACAGCAGAAAATAAATAAAGTCAAAGACTAGCGGTCCTGTTGCTCTATTTTCACCTGTAAAGCAGGAGTGGGGTAGGCGGAGGTTTACCCTGGTGCAGGTGTGCCGCGGTCAGTGGAAGAATCCGCGAGTTTCTCTGTGAGTTTCCCATTACGTCGTAGCTACTCGGTGCTTGTTTGGAAGTTTAGGGGTTTTTTCGCTGTAAAAAGAAGTTTTCTTCCCACGCACAACGGACACTAATGTTTTTGTCACTTTTTATGGAATCAAACTCAAAGTAAGGTCAGTACTTCCACGCTTTAAACGCTGCACGCTCATACTCTCTCTGCACTCGATATATGATCCATTGTTGATCTGCACACAGCTGTTGTCACGAACGTCGCACTCGCTTACATCACTGTCATGAGACATTCTCGCAAAAAAATCACGGTTTTAGTAACGCAGTAACGCAGCGTTCCTACGGGAAAGTAACGGTAATCTAATTACCGTTTTTGCAATAGTAATCCCTTACTTTACTCGTTATTTGAAAAAAGTAATCGGATTACAGTAACGCGTTACGCGTTACTGCCCATCTCTGCTTATGTGAATGCTTTTAAAGCTGTGACAGTCTTTTGCATCCTGAGCTCAAAGCAAAGGTACAGGATAGACGGACCTGTAAGGCTGATTAGTTAAGGAAACTGTTTTTCTTTTGTAACATAACAGCAAAAATGTTATTTGTAGACATTTGACATTTGGATCAGAGATCAGTCCAACCTTACTCAGAAAGCTAGATCAATAACAAGTTGGTCTATATTGAAGAAACCTATACTATTAGTTCTACACTGTTTATGATGCTGACAGATGGTAGCTTCAAATTTGTCATCTATAAACACAGACTGTAAGATTTATTCTGCTCTCAACTTCCAGTGTCCTTTATTTGGTTGTGAGGGCTACATAAATGTGAGGATTCAGAGCCTGACCCAGTGACAGAAATACTTCGGCTTATATCAAAGAAGAGGTGCTGCTGCACATTTATAATGACCTTTTTTTGTATTTTACCAAGTGTGGAGAAATAAAAGCATGGCCTACTTTACTCTCAGGCACATGTTTTAAAACCTTTGAAGGTCACCACATATGCAGATGGCTGCACTCTCTAATGGTCATGGTAACGACCTTAGAACTACCTTTAACTACCTGGATGTCAAAGAGTTCATTCATTTCCACACAAAGTGCTCACTGCGACAGCTTTACTCACAGAGTACGTCATGAAGCTTGTCAGGTGCTCCTTTTTACAGCTTCTCCAGATTCTTTGTCTTCACCCGTGCTGCCCAGCCTCCACCTATAATGGCCCGCTAATGGGGGCACATCCTGCATACAACTTAAACTGTCCTCTGACCGTCTCGGCTTTCTATACTTTTAGTTGATCCACAGTGAAGCAAAGACAGAATTCAGACATCGTCTGTTAAGTGCAGCTGCTGCATTATGCGGCTGGATAAGACTACACGCCTCTGGAGCGAGGATCGCAAGTTCGATTCCCACCTGGTATCCAGTAAGGGTCCTGGCTAGACCCCCCCATGCAAAAAAACAAAACAGCCCTGGAATGGCGCCTGTATGTCTGCAGCCTGTCCGCAGTTCAGGACACAAGCATTTCACTATATGTTGTACTGTGTGTGTGACATATAAAATTTGTATGCTGGCATGGACGGGGCTTTTGTAATTGTGGCTATATTTCTCATTTTGTTTACTGGTTTCGATGGGGTTTAACTCATTACCCCTTGAAAGCCTGCTATGAGTAACCCTAGAAGCTCTTTGCTGAGCTCAACAGTTGCTGTCATATTTCAGACCTGCTCATAGTACAACATGACTGTGTTTGTATCAGCAGTTATTGAGGGTATGAAACAAAAAGGAAGAAATTAGTGAGGCTGGTCTCTGCCTATGCAGCCACCCTTGGAAAACTCCAGAAACTATGAGTAATGATCAACAAATCACAACTTTATTGACAAATACTGAGGCGTCAGAACAGGGGAGGCTGTTACATGTTGTGTTTCTGGGAGAAAGAGTTAAAGCTATTTGTTGTACAAATATATAAATGTCAAAGAAGCTGAATTATTTTAGAGTCTGACCAAAAAAATCAGTTTTTACTCACAAAACTAAAGAAATGTAAAACAAAAATGGTGTGATGTGTTTATACTCTGATCGTTTCCCTGTTGTCATTTTGCATGATTCTCATTTAGATTGAAATTAGTTTCATTTACATTTTCATTTGCACCTTTCGCCACGTACAGCTTTACCACAGAAAACAGTCTTTTCATTTGATTAAAATCCATCTGGGTTTTCTCACATTGTACATAAATCAGATGAAGCTTTACAGTCACTCGCTGGAAGCTGGTAATGCCTTTGAAGCTTTTTCATGAATGCTAAATATCAGCAGGGGGCTTCTGCACAAGCTGGAGAAGATTTTACATGCTGTAAAACTGCAAATTGACTTCATTATGATTTTGACTTCTTTTTCACACTCGTGAGAATTGTTATATTTCAGCATGTTTGATGTATTGTTCATTTAGCCTAACATGTTTAGCAGACTGTGTGCTGTGTATGAGTTCATCCAAAGGTCATGTGATGATGCCCCCCATCACCAGCTGATTGGGTGAAGAGTAGATATGAGATTTGTTTTTATTATCTGTGCATCTTATTTACCTCATTATCCAAATCTGATCCAGTTTGCTGCCAAAACAGTCGCAGCCACATTGACTCCAATAGGAAATAACTCCAACAAGCAGGCACTCAACTGCTTGGGATTACCACAAGTGTGGGTAATAAGTAGCACTGAAGTAGGAAACCAATAGCACTTGCCATTTTGTCAATATTTTTGTCTGAAGTGCCTGAATCAATAGAAAACTCTGTCCATCACACCACAGTTGCAGGAAAACCATTTGTTCTGTTGACAGATTTCGGGGGTTTCTCACTATTTTGTCATTCACAGGCAGCTCCAGAGAACATCAGCATTCTGCGTGAAACCGCTGAACAGAATCCCTGTAATTGTTTTTTACCTGAGGGGTTTCCGTTGGTGTGTTATTCAGTAATCCCTCACATTTCCCGAGCAGTTTTAAAAAATAAAAACAATCTCAGCAGAGAATCGTTCGAACAAAACGCGTATTTGCACACTTGTTCACACAGGAGATCAGAGCCGCTGAAGACAGCTCCTGCCCATGGGTGATATCCTCATTCACATTTCTCCAGTGTGTGATGTGATTAGGGCCGTACCCCAGCTGTGCATCAGAATATCCTCAGGGGAAACCTGTTGGTTTCTCCCAGCATGCTTTTAGAGTGGTGGTGGGGGAGGGAGGGTCACACCGTGGGGGTCCTCACAGAGCAAAAATGTTTATTTTTCAGGAAGGAAAAGAATTTTAGTTCTTGACTCTATTTTTAATGAGCAATGGAAAAGGACCTATTGTACTCATTTCCGGCTGTAAGTTTTTTGTTTTGTTTTTTTTAACATTTGAACTCTACTAGAGTAGCTTTGCATGAGTCACGGCTCAAAATAATCCTTATTTATCTTATACTGGCACTCCAGTTCAGCCGCTGGACTGGTCTGAAGCTCGGGGGCCAGAATCAGGTCAGTGAAGGAGTCAAGTTGGACCACTGGAAAAACAACAACTTTTTGTTGTCCTTTTGAGGAGTGGGGGCTTTACGGCGGTTTAGTGGTCCGACACTCTTGGGCTGTATGGGCCCTAAGCTGAGTTTGACAGCCCCTGTGTAAAACAAAAGAATCAGACTTTGTGCTTTCTGAGTAAAATGGTAAATGGCCTGTATTTGTATAGCGCTTTACTAGTCCCTAAGGACCCCAAATCGCTTTACACATCCAGTCATCCACCCATTCACACACACATTCACACACTGGTGATGGCAGCTACATTGTAGCCACAGCCACCCTGGGGCGCACTGACAGAGGCGAGGCTGCCGGACACTGGCGCCACCGGGCCCTCTGACCACCACCAGTAGGCAACGGGTGAAGTGTCTTGCCCAAGGACACAACGACCGAGACTGTCCAAGCCGGGGCTCGAACCGGCAACCTTCCGATTACAAGACGAACTCCCAACTCTTGAGCCACGATCGCGGATGTTTTTCTATTGGATGGATTTTGGATCTTTCAACACACCAATGGAAACTTCGTTGAAACAGGTTGGGTTGTTTTGTATTTAGGTATTTTTGTCCTTTGCTTCTTGGTGTTGTTTTTATTTGCAGCGACAGACTGTGGTCATTGCTAGATACATGGCTGCGTGTCAGAAAGCCCGTCCGACTCAGGCTGGCAGTCCTTTCCATCTCTCCACATTCGAAATCCTCAGCAGTGACGTTTGCGGCTTCAGGCGCGTCTTTGATTGCTACAATTTGGATCCATTTTCCTGGTTGCTTGTGAAATTGGAAACAGCTGGCAAACACCAGATCAGAGCAGCGCAAGTGGCTCTAATATAAATGATCTGCTGTCACCAGAGAGCCGAGAACAGGAAAAGACGAGCTGTTGGTCTCGTAGAATATCAGAAGGGTCTGCCGCTTGTGAAGTTGACAGTATTGCCACTTGATATGTCCATGTCGGTGATTTTTCCGGGGCTGCCTCATAAATATTAATCATCTCAGCAGTTAGTCAGCAAGTGGAATCTCAGTGTGAGATCGAGATGAACCCAGAGAAACAATTAGCAAATTAAAAAAGATGAGCTTGTTTGTTTTCTCCGGCTAGTTGCTTTTTTCTTGGGGTATCTGGGGAGTCTCAAATGTTAATAAGCGTAAACAGTCCATGAATGTGAAAATAAAGTGGAATAGCAGCTTGAGGCGTGAAGCTTTTGTTCGATTGTCATTTTGTTTATTTTGCGTTTGTTCTAAAAGAAGCACTGAGTAGCACCAGAGCCAACGCCGAGCTGTGAGAGAATATGCATGTCTGCAGTGGTGGAAGGCTAGCTATCGCATTAGCATAATAACTAATTACAGTCTATTACACGTTGTCCCATTGAGGTTTTATTCACATGCTAATCAGGGTACTGTGTTTCAGCATGTACCCACATTAATAGCTGTAAATAATGAGATTTGATAATAGAATATTTCCATAAAAGATCATTTTATGGAATACAACTTTACATGTGTGTTATAATAACATCATGTGTTTTTTATCAATGTGTATCAAATTAAAGAAGTGAAAAAGGATTTAGCCCTTCCTGAGCTGACTCTATGGGTTGCCATAATAGATCATCTGCTTCTGTCCCATCTTTCCTCTGCATTTCCTCCTTCACTACATCCACAAAGCTCCTAGGAGTCCCTCCTCTTCTCCTCCTGCCAAGCAGCTCCATATTCAGCATCCTACATCTGATATATCCACCATCCCTCCCCTGCACATGTCCAAAGCATCTCAGCCTTTCCTCCAAACTGCTCACCCTGAGCGGTTCCTCTGATGTACTCATTTCTAAATCTGTCCATTCTTCTCACTGCCAATGAAAATCTGAGCATCTCCACCTCGGCCTGCTGTCTTTATGTCAGCAACACCGTCTCCAAAGCACACATCGCAGCAGGTCTCAGCACCATCTTGCAAACCTTATTCGCTCTGCTGCCTTCAGTCACAAATAAACCCCTGACACTCATCTCCACCTTGCTCACACTCTTCCTGTCCTCTCTTGTGCACCGTCTGTTACTTTAGACAGTTGTCCTTAGGTGTACAAACTCATCCACCCACTCTGTCTCTACTCCTTGCAGCTTCACCTGTCTCACTTTTATCACTCTTGCTTTTACTGACTTTCATCCATCCTCTCCAGGCTCTTTTCCACCTGCTTTCTACTCTCACTGATCACAGTGTTGTCTACTATCATAGTCCACAGAGAGCCTCACCTGACCTCATCAGTCAGCCTGTCCATCACCACTGCAAGTAAGAAGGGGCTCACAGCCGATCCCTGATGTGATCCCACCACCTTGAATCCATCAGTCACTCCTGCACGCCTCACCAGTGTATCCGTCCTGCCCCACATTCACATACTTCTCTGCCAATCATGCAGTACCACACTTCCTGTCTTGGCACCCTATCATACGCTTTCTGTTGATCCACAAATACACAGTGCAGCTCCTTCTGTCCACTGTCCTCTGTCCTAGACTTTCGATACCTCTGAAGGCATGCCATCTGGACCAACCACCTCCTAATCCTCTGCACTTCCTCTTTTACTGTCTGTTTTTTTTTTTTAAGAAAAAGGGATTTTAAAAACCTCATTGATGAGTGCTGACAAGACGAAACATTTGCATTTCTTGATATCATGCAGAAAGAAATGTTTGTCTATGCTTCTTATTGCTGAGCCTGTAACCTTCGTCTGTTTGCACCATCTGAGCCAGCGATTGTTTCGAAGCCGCTACACTGACATTTACCTCGCAGACAAATAAAAGCACAGTGAGATGTCATGCTCCTTTGCTTCCCTGTGAGCGAGTAAGAACAGCTTTACGTCGTCACGTGTCGTCGTTTCCCTTAAAACGTTTGTGCTCATCAGACTCATCGTGCCATATTTTTCTGCGCTTGGACGAGTCGTGACTGAGGCGCCAAACGCTTTGACAACACAACAAACAGCCCAGCTCATTTAAAAAAAACCATTCAGCAGCATGAAGAATTAATGAAGCAGATCTGGGTATCCAGTGTCTTTGAGCGATGCCTGCTCATCTGTTCCAGGCCTTGTTTACAAAACCATAAAATGCGGCGGGGTAGATCTGGATACTGGCTTAAAGCCCAGATGATACGGGTGAAGTGCACCACAAGAAAAGCCTTGTTCCCATCTAAGGGTAAGGCCCCCAACCCTAAAAGAAAAGAAAAATCACTGTCATGAGAACTGTCCTCCTTTTAGCTTTTGCATCTCTTTTTTTATAAACTTATTTTTCCTTTTCCTTAAGCTATCAGAGAGAATCTGTCATCAGGCTGCGGTCAACCTTTGATTGTTGATATTGATGCCTTTGCTGGTTACATCTGTCCAGCTGTGATTGGACAGTTGCTTGGACAGCATCAAACTCGGCTGAGTTGTCACGTTAAACAAAGACATATTGCTGTGCTGTTGTTAACCCTTTAAAACCGGTCAGAGCAGCACGCTCCGTTTTGCGTAACTACTTTTAAATCCCGGTAGCTCTGCAACCACGTAAGCTAGCGCAATATGTTTTTTTTGCATATGAAACCGGAGGAGTTGTACTTACATCTTATGCCATCAGCTTGTCCTAAGTTAGTTTCCTTCCACATATAGCTTTGCAAAAACTGCATAAAAAGCACTTGCTTCGTAACACTTCCTACGTCCATCAGCACAAACTATCGCATGTCCCCCATGACCTGGCCGGAACCGGAAGTGACGTCATTTTGTGGAAATGTAGTTTTTTACCATCGGGGCCTCATGAGCCTATACTAGTGTTTTTAACAGTTATCTTTTAATTCAATTCAATTCAATTTTATTTATATAGCGCCAAATCACAACAAAAGTCGCCTCAAGGCCTTTATGACTTTCTGTGTGGTTTCTGGGATGCTTAGGACTCATATTGCACTGCTGGAAATAGTTTATTTTGATGCATATGCTGCTTTTTTGCAAATTTGCATTATAATATTTATTTTTCGTTTTTCCTGCAGTGTATAAAAATTGGTGTATTTCAAAAATAAAACTATGAAGACACTCAAAATAAATTTCCTGTGGTGGGAAACTATTTTGTGCAACTTTTTTGTATTTACAGTTTTGAGGGATAAGCCTCTTAAATTTCTCTAACTAGAAATATATGTTAAAAAAACAAAAACGGTTTTCAATTCTTTTGTAGTTTATTGCACTTTTTTGCAATTTATGTAGTTACTATGCACTTAATGCAGACATATTATTAAAATTTAGGCTATAACGGTTGTATTGATGTATATCAACTTGAAATGCTCCCAAAAATGGCTCCACAGCATGTAAAAATATAATATAAGCTCTGGCGGACTTGGTTCTATGGTAGGTCTTAAAGGGTTAAAGACGCATTCATAGGTGGAAAAGACAACACACAGAGTAGTGAAACTAATAAGTCAGACATCGTAAGTGGGTCACGGGCTGTTTGAAAACACTGACGCTTCACTGCTCGGTCCTGAATAGGATTTTTCAGAGTTGGCTTGTGAGAGAGAGTGGACATGACAAGAGACAGAGAAGCTGCCCTGTTTCATGAACTGTTCCCTGGGCTTGCTGAGAAAAGTCATTGAACACATTGACATAGATGCATCGGATGGAAGTAGAAGATTTGATTTGCTTTGATGTTTCAGATATCGCCCTCTAATGTAGCTCAAAGAGACCTCAGTAATGTTATGTAAAGCTGCCTAACTGAAGGTTTTTCTCAGGGCGCCTTATCTGTGACAGCAAGTTAATCAGTCACTGAATTAATGACAGCAGCTGTATCAGCAGTGCTATCACTGCAGTTTTCCATTGTATTATACAGTACATTATACTGACTCTGTAATCAGAGTAATGTCTGTGACTGTTCCTGTTTGCCATCAGCTCTAAAAATGATAAACAAAACAGAAAATGGTGTCTGAGAATGGAAAGGGAGATTATCTTCATCTGGATTTTAAATACAATTTTTATGGATTTTATGGCAGCAGATTAGCAGTTAATCTGCATAAATGGAGATCATGGTGTGGAGATTTTGGGTTTGGTTTCTTGCTGAGTTAAGTGAAGGTGAAAAAGTTTTTATTGGTGTTTCCATTTTGAAACTGCTTACGAAACTTCCATTAAACTTCAGGTCAAAGCACATTAAGGTGACCATTTAAGGACTCTGTCCAAGTATTCAAAAAACCCTTTGTTTGCTAATGACTCTGGATTCTTACCTATCAAAATGCAATTATTTTTAAAAGAGAGCTCATCGTCTTTGGACTTTTCCCAAATGATTCAGTCAGTTGCACCCTTCCATATAGCACTACCAGGTCATTTCTACAAAAGCCGTGTGGAAACTGCTTTAGGGTTGGTGAGAGGTATAAACTCAGCCAGTAACGTGTCAAGGGCCCTAAACTAAAGTCCCATCTACATATGAAGAGATTTTCTTGTTGTGCATTGCTTTGTAGCTGACACTTGGGCAGTTGTAGACATTTCAGGGGGAAGCTGTGTTGGTAGGTAGCTCACTTCATTTGCTTGCATCAACAGTGAGAGGAGCGTAACTCTGTAACCACTTAGATCATCTCACTAATGATTATTTTGCCATTCCATCATCTCTGGTATTCAATTCAATGCAGTTTTATTCATACAGCTCCAAATCACAACAACAGTCGCCTCAAGCCGCTTTATATTGTAAGGTAGACCCTACAATAATACAAACAGAGAAAACCCAAAATCATATGACCCCCTATGAGCAGCACTTTGGCGACAGTGGGAAGGAAAAACTCCCTTTTAACAGGAAGAAACCTCCAGCAGAACCAGGCTCAGGGAGGGGCGGGGCCATCTGCTGTGATTGGTTGGGGTGAGAGAAGGAAGACAGGATAAAGACATGCTGTGGATGACTGAGATTATTGTTTCAGTTTCTATGTCACAATGTCTCCTGCTTTACCACCCGGAGCTAAGCATGTTTCTCTATACGGAGTAGGAGCTGAGTCATTCTGTTTCATAACAGTAGCAAGAACAAAATTGGCCGGTGTGCACGATTCAAGAATGTGATAGTTTGTTCTTTTGTTCAGGGTAAGAAAGGGTAAGTTAAGTTTATATTTTTCTTTTTATGTTTCTTTTTAAATGACGGCTTAACCAGGAGCAGCGAGCTTTCATAGTGACACTGCTTTGACACCTGAGCTTCCTGTGGAGACAATGCTTCACCGAGCGCAGAACAAGGGAAATAAAATGGATTTCAGTGTGGCTTGATCCGTTCGGAAAATGGGAACAGATCTGATGAGCGATCCTTCTAAAAACGCTTTCATCATGGCTCGATGTGAGACTTTTTGTGACTGGTTTTTCCTCTCGGCTGTGTGAGTGTCAGAGTGACACTTAAGAAGCAGACAGAGATGAAGTGCTCCCACTCTACAAAGTGCAGTCTCATTATCTCAGGCATGTCAAAAAGCCACCTCTTTCTGAGGGCTTCTAACTGCTCCCTTTATACATTTTTTTTTCACACCAAAGTGACGGCACTTTAAAAACCCATTTAAAGCAAAAAATGTTCCACAAACGAGACTGATGTGGCACTCGCTCCTTGCCATTAGTTATGCTGTGGAGAGAAAATGACTGGCTGAGTGGAACTCAGCCTTTGATCTCGAGAGGATCACAGCCACGTTCCACTTGGTAAATTACAGAAGGGCATATTTGCATTTAATAAAACGTCATTGATGTCGCCTCAGAGTAGGGGTGGGCGATAGAAACGATATACGATAGAAACGATATAAATTTGGCCGACGATAGAGATTTTGACTATATCGCTCTATCACGATAGCGCATGTTGATGATGTCATCAAGCTGCGCCTGTTTTGGTCGAAAGCATCGCAGCGGCTAAAACCATTATCATCTGCAAATTATGTCGGGCAACAGTCATAGCAAAGAGATGAAGCACTTTTGAGCTTCAGCTTCACTGTGCTAATGTTATGCTAACATAGCTGTGTCGCTAGCAATCACGTAGCACATCATTATATACCAGGTAGTCCAACTTCAGTAACCCTGCAAACGCCACTGCTGTTTAGTTTTCTGTCTTCATTTATGTTGGAAGTGGTAACAGAGCTGTACGTTTGAATTAGTTTCAAAAATCTCTCAGTCAGAACATGGTATGAAATGTTTAGGTGTAAACTAGCGAGCTAACTTCCTGTTAGCTTCTAACTCCGTTAAATTTAATAAATTCTGTTTTCATGGATGCATGGATATTAAACTTAATTGTTGCACCCGATAAAGCAGCAACGCTGATGATTTTATTAAAGATGAAATAATTTAGACCGTTTTAACTCTCAGTGTTCGTTTGACTTTGGGACCTGAAGCTGACGGAGTTTTGGACCCAGATTACTCCGCGAAGCTCCTCACTATGGCAGCCGTAATGCTCTGACAATCCATCAAGCAGTGCGGCTTACCAAAGTTGTACTAAAACATTTTTAACAGATTTCTGCACACCAAAATCAGTTTGAGGTCAGTAAGCACAATCAGAATTCATACATAAGGCGCACTCTCGATTTTTGAGAAAATTAAAGGATTTTAAGTGTGCCTTATAGTGTGGAAAATACGTTATACAGAAGAAAAGAATATATCGTGATATCCATCGTTACTGCACATGCTTCAAATTATATCGCGATATGAATTTTAGGCCATATCGCCCAGCCCTACCTCAGAGCTAAATGAGATAACTTTTCATACACCTCTTAAGCCCAAGGCTATTTCTCAAAGCTACCTGGAAAAGTCATCCCAGCATTCAGCCAGGAAGTATGAGGTCTGAACAGGTCAATGGATATGAGAAATGAATCAGTGCTGGTAGTAGCAGTTGTAGTATAAAGGTGAGTGAGCAACCCTTTAAAGTAGTACAGCTTTAGTTCATACTTAAAAGGAAATTACCAATAGGGTATGTCTGGATCAAATTTTTATACCACTTTAAAGCACAAAAACAATATATTTTTTTCGACAATAACACAGAATTCAGCATTATAGTTTTTTTATTGATACAGTTCAAGTTGCAAAACATAAAGCGTTGTGAGTCGTGAGACCCTTCCACCTTTCTCCTTGCACTTCAAGCTCGCTCAAGTTTGCCTCGAGTTACACGGCTAGTCCAGCAATCACTCTTTCCTAGCCACTAGACTCCATTGATTTTTTTTTTTTTTTTGATTTTTTTACCTGATTTAAAAAAAGGGGGGGAGGGGGGTTCTGATCCACAGTAATAAGTTAAAGTACCAAAAACAAACAATAGCACTATCAATCTAACCCTTCCAGTCAGCAGTAGATGACTAGTTTTGCAAGCTAAAATGACTGTTCAGTGGAGTGGTGTCATGGCTTCACTTCGTTGTCAGAAAGGTCTACCAGTAAAACTGTGAAAATAATCTAAAGATGGAGCGTGATTAAGTCAGAACTGACTCTTTTAGGCGCTAAAATCTATATCTGCTGATCATGTCCACAGCTATGCTTTTGCCTCCTTGGAGAGAAAAACTGTGATGATTAGATGACTGGGTCAAAGCATCTCCAAAACTGTAGCTCCTGTGGGGTGTTTATGGGCTGCCGTGGTCAGTGATCCAAGGAAGGAATGGTGATAAGGCAGTGACGGGGTCATGGGCAGCCAAGACTCATTGATGCATGTGGGGAGTGAGGGCTGGCCCATGTTGTCCAATCCAACAGACGTGCTGCTAGACCTCAAACTGCTGGAACAGTGAATGTTGCTTCTGACACAAAGGTGTCAGAATACACAGTGAATTACAGTTTGTTGTGCATGGAGTTGCATAGCCATAGACCAGCCGGGTTACTGACCCCTGTTTGCTGCTGAAAGCACCAACAGTGGACATGTGAGCATCAGATTTGGACCATAGAGCGATGGGAGAAGGTTGGCTGGTCTTTGCCTTTTGCTTACTTGGGGAACACCTGGCACCAGGATGCACTATGGGAAGAAGCAGTGTGATGCTTTGAGCAACTTTCTGCTGGGAAACCTTGGGTCCTGCCATCCACGTGGATGTTACTTTGTTACCACCTAGTACCTAGTGTTGTTGTAGGTGATGTGCAACCTTTCATGGATATGGTATTTCCTCATGGCTGTGACCTCTTTCAGCAGTAAAGGGACCCTGACACAGAGCAAAAATGTTCAGGAATGGTTTTAGGAGCAGAGCAACGAGTTTGAGGTGTTGACTTCACTCCCAAATTCCCAGATCTCAATCCAACTGAGCATCTTTTCACTTTCCAAAAAGAAAGATTCCAGTCTACAAAGAAACAATATTTGGTAGATGGTCATAGTATGTTTTTTGTCTTCATCCACATCTGGAAGCTTTGTAGGATTTGCATGTGCAAGCTAACATGTGTGTGTGTTGCACATTTGGGAGAATGATTTAGCCCTTGAGCGTTTGAAAAGGAGAGCTGTATGTTATTCCCCTTTTGGCAGATTGAGCTCTGTTTTCAAATAGTTGCTATGCAACCATTAGAAGAACCTCTCCAGCTAATTCATATACATTTTATATCTACGTCCACTCTATTTTCCCCCTCGTCCTCCTCATCCTTACCTCTGTTTCTTGTTCCAGGCATGTGCTGCGTGTTTTCTTCTTGTTCCCGTTAGGAGAGCCAAGTGATCCGCCCATCCTTTGGCTCTCCTGCCTCTCCTCCTTTCTCATCTCTCTGCCAGGCGGCTCTGCTCTCTGTTTTGATCTGGATGCTGGTGAAGCATCCAGTATCATACACACTGTACACTCAGTTTGACGAGGGGCCCAGTGTCAGTATATGTGTATAATGGTGTGGAGCACACACATCTGTGTGTGTGGCTGTCCCCTTACTGTACGTGTGGATGTTTGTCCTGCTTTGGGCTGCTTGTATAACTATTCTCTGTTCTAATGGAGGCACAGATGGAGAAAGCTACGTGAAACCAGCTTTCTGTCTGCATGAAAACTCGTCGCTCAGCAAATATTGACCTCTGACTCTGGTTCAGAATGTAAGCAATGAATTGTCATTACAGTCTAAGCAGATAATGGAGTTTGAGTCTATGCAAGGTTACGTTATCAGTGATTATTAGTTCAGTAATCCTTTTGTACACTCCATGTATAAATCTGTACATGACAGAAATTACACAATACATCGCTGCACTGTTAGAAATGACAAGAGTCTAGCAGGTTACACTACCTTCCAAAAGTATTTGGACAGTTTTTGAAAGTTGTTGTTGTTATTATTATTATTATTATTATTATTATTATAAAAAACGCAGCTTATCTGGGCATCAGTTTTCACATAATTTCTAATAATGTTGTTGAAATGGAAACTTTAATGACTTCTCATAATTCCTCAGAAATGTAGCTTCCTGTTATGAGATGTGCTCAGTTGGTGGTGAGGTGCTGTGTACCTTTCTGAATTCAGCCCCAACACTCCTGCCTATGAGTTGTTTCCTCCTTATTTTCAATGGGCTTCCCCCAGAAGTCACCTTGAGGAAAAACTACCTCCGTTGTCAGGCGGCACATGGAGAGATGGGTTTCACGTTGGAGAGAAAAAATTGCAAGGAAAGATAAACCCCCACGTATAAGCTTAAAAACACTACAAAAGACCAAGGATAAAGGAGGATTAGAACTACCTAACTTTCAGCACTACTTCTTAGCCAACAGGCTTCAGTTTATCTCAGGATGGCTAAAACATACCTTCTTAGATGAACCTTGGCTAGATGTAGAACAAGCACTTTGCAATAATCTAGAGATTTCATATCTACCATTTATCAGCTCAAACATCCAACGACATGAATGCTTCAAAAGCGTCAGCATCAGCTCTTCTCTGACAGCATGGTGGGAGTTTCTAAAATTGACGGAGTCTTCATTAATCCCATGCAAACGTACACCTATCTGGAACAACCCTGACATATTACAAAACAATAATATGATAAACGGGCCGTACGGTGGCACGGTGGTTAGCACTGTTGCCGCACAGCAAGAAGGTCCTGAGTTCAATTCCACCATCAGGTCTTTCTGTGTGGAGTTTGCATGTTCTCCCCGTGTTTGCGTGGGTTCCCTCCGGGTACTCCGGCTTCCTCCCACCGCCCAAAGACATGCAGCTTGTGGGGATAGGTTAATTGGATAATCCAAATTGCCACGAGGTGTGAGTGTGTGAGTGAATGTGAGTGTGAATGGTTGTCTGTCCCTCGCCCTATGACAGCTGGGATAGGCTCCAGCACCCCCCGCGACCCTGAAAAGGACAAGCGGAAGTGAATGGATGGATGGATGGAATATGATAAACTTTCCAGATTGGAGTGGTAAAGGAATCAAATACTTAGAACATATATTAGAAGGAACAGAATTTATTTCATTTGACAGACTAGTTACACAATATTATTAATCCTTTATTTATCCAGGTAAAAAATCTCATTGAGATTAAAAATCTCATTTCCAAGAGAGACCTGGCATCATGGCAACAAAAGTCACAATATGGGATCAACAAGAAAAGATTTTTGGAATATCAACAAATCCATAGTAAAAAAGAAATTTAAACCGGGTCAAGTTGAACTACAAACACCACCAAGTGTGGTTCAATTTCTTACTCTTAAAACCCCCAAATTACTTTCCAAAATATACAGAATGCTTTCTAAAACAGATGAATCAATATCACTCCCTATTGCAAAATGGGAAGCGGATTTATCAGTTAACTTAGACCAAAACTTCTGGTCTCAGATTTGCTTAAAAACCTTTCATCTAATTAGAAATCCCAGTCTTTAATTAATTCAATACAAAATACTACATAGAGTGCACTATACAGGTCATCGGATGTTCAAGATGGGCTTTACGTCTACCAACAACTGCTCACACTGCCAAACCAATTCACCGGACAATTATATCCACGCTCTTTGGTTCTGTCCACCAGTTCAGAAGTTTTGGCGCGAGATATGTGAAGACTTATCGAAGTGTCTGAAATGTAACATTCCTACTTCCCCCTTAGTGTGTTTGTTGGGCAGCTTAGATAATGTCACTACAGAAAAGAATATAGCCCATATGGTTTTCACTGCCCTATGCATAGCCAAGAAAACAGTCCTCATGAACTGGAAAAATAAAAATAATCTTAATTCTAACCAATATAGAAATTATCTATTAGATTACATTAGTCTTGATACAGCCTCTACCACCGCATCAGATCAACTGCTCTGGGCTCCTTTGATTAGCTCCATCACCTAGTGGGGGTGGGGGGTCATAGTTTGGTCCCACCTTCGCTGTTGTGATTGGTGTGGGGGTAGGGACAGGCTTAGGGCGTCGGGGGGTTCCCCAGGAGTAGGGCTGGGCGATATGACCCAAAATTCATATCTCGATATTTTTTACCTGGACGGCGATATAAGATATATATCTCGATATTTTTTTTAAAGCCATAAAGTAAGAACAAAAAGAGAGTTCTTAGTCAAAGCTGTGTCCCAGATGTCACACAGGCACTTTTATTAACATAGAGCATAGATGTACATAAAATTTACTCAAAAATAAATTATGAGCATTTATTAAATAATAATGCTCCATAAATAAAAGAAAACTATGTTGTTTTTGTGCATAACAAAAAGCTCACAATTGTGCAGTCAAAATGTAAACTAAAAGATGCAGAGCATAGTAACAAAGACAGATTTCACAGCTGCTCTGTTCCCAACTTCTACTGCGTGACTCACAGCATTGAGTTTGAAATCCTCTTCGTAACCACGTCTCTTAACAGGTGCCATTTATAGTCCTTATACACAGTAGGGTAATATTACGTTGAAGCACAGTACGTATCACTCCGCGAGGCTCCTCGGTAGCCTAATGCTCTGACAATCCATCAACCGGTGCAGCTCCGTAGCTTACCAAAGTCGTACTGAAACATTTATTGACAGATTGCTGAGCGCCGTGTACCACATAAAATTGGTTCGCGGCCATCAAGCACAACCAGAATTCATACATAAGGCGTGCTGTCAACTTTTGAGAAAATGAAAGGATTTTAGGCTGTGCAGCGCCTCTGGGCTGCATGGCGTTAGCGTGGTTAGCTCATTAGCGTGGTTAGCTAGCTAACACGTTGACGGCGTCCAGCCCCACGCACGGGGCAATGCGCAGTAACTTGCTAACGGAGATTTGCCGTGTCCATCTTGTCGCTGCCTGCAGGTGAAGCGATGGGGGAGGAGGGGGAGTTGTGTTCAGTGAAGGAGGGGTGAGGCCGAGTAATGTTGCGTAAAGACAAAAGTGGACGAAAGAGAGGCAAACTTGCGGCTCCACAAGTATAGTTATAACGTAACATAGACTATATCGATATAAAGGATATTGTCACATCTTATATCTCGTATAAAAATATATCGATATTTTTTAAAAACTCGATATATCGCCCAGCTCTACCCAGGAGTATCTTCCTTGGGGGGCTCAACCCGGGGTTGCGGTCATGGCCTATTAAGGGCTCTGTTGGCTCTTAGGTGACGGTTTCCTCGTGGCTGCGTGCAGCGGGGCTAGGGGAGGGTCTGTGCTGACGGACATGGGTTAGTGACCTGGTAGCCTGGCTTCCCCTGGGTGGGTCCGGGACGGGCGTGAGGTTCTGGGGGTGCTCCGTCTCTGGGCTGTGGCCCTGGCTGGGCCTTGGGGGCTTGAGTCCTGGTTGGTGTTTCGCCGGGGTTGTGGGCGGGTGGGTGTATGGGGGCCCAGCCCTGGCGCAGGGTGCCGCCAGTGCATCGAGCCACCTGGGGGGCTCTTCAACTGGTGGGGGAGGCTGTTACATCTTGCAGGATGTCTCCTCTCTTCAGGAACTCACTCTGCAGGAGGGGGAGATACAGGAGAGGTGGAGGAAGATCTCAGCCTGGGCGTCTACTGTCTTGTGTAGTCTGGAAGATGAGTGGATGACGGGGTGGGTGCAGTTTTCTCTGTGGTGGGGTCGGGTGGGCTGTCCCGGGCTCTGTGAGGCTGGGCGGCGCTGCTAAACTGGGTCCTGGTCTGGATGGGCCCGGACCCCCTTTCCCTGGCGGGTTGCAGAGTGTGGGGGAGCCTACTGGGGTCAGCGGGGGAGCTGGCCCCAGGGAGGGGTCACTTGCCCCTCCCTTCCCTCCCTCCCCATCTCCAGCTGCCTCCCTCTTCCCGCTCCACCACAATCACCAGCACATGCAGGGCTTTGGGGTAAAGGTGTGTCACCAGGGTGCAGGGGAGGCATCCCCCCCTCTGTCCCCTTCTGGCTGCCTGTGCCTCAATTTTATCTCACAACTTAGACATTCACATTACTCACACTCTCATTACACATACGTATAGGATCTTGGGGGTGACACGCTACACAGAATCCAAAAGACCATCAGGGTGTACAACCTCACCCCTGGCGTCGTTGCCCACCTCTCAATTTTAAATACATGTAGACATTGAGGGCTATCAGGTGGGGCTATGCGCTTACCTGTTGCTCTCTGGCAGGTAGCTTTGGTTTGGAGTCTTCTCACACCCCCGTTCTCTGTGGCCTGTTGGGGCGGGGGGTCTGGGAGGAGGAGTTGGCTGTCCGATTGGGGTCTGGAATAGGGCTGCCACAAACGATTATTTTGATAGTCGACTAGTCACAGATTATTTTTGCGATTAGTCGACTAATCAGATCATCATCCATTGGACGTAAAAGTACAGCTTATTGCACCAGCAGCATCTGCTCTTATATAACTATCATTAGCTTACAGCTTTAAGTGTTTAAGGTATGTGCTAACTAAAAATAAAGACAAGATGATAGTTTGTTAAATTGTAATGAAATTTGCAGATTGTTTCGGTGAAGTTTAATAAACTCCTTGCTATCTAAAATATAACAGGACACCGGAGTATATTCTCCAGCATCTCACACTTCTGATAATCAGCTGTCTGCTTGACGTTTATTCAGCTGTGTAAAAACTATAACTTTAATCTCAGCCAAACCGATTTACTCAGGAACAAATAAAACACTAAAAAAGACAAACAATAACATTTTTAACTTATCTAAGTGACTTATATATCATATTTAACCTGAGTAGTGAAAGACGGCGGTGGGTTTGAAAACGATTTGCTCTAGTTAGCCTAGCCCCCGGCTAGCTATCAAGCTAGTGGGTAACAGACGTCTCCGAAAACGTTGGAGCGCTTTTGAAAATATGTGGTGTCTTGATAAACTGAGCAGATATTTGAGGTTTACACAGCTACATTCTCGCATGAAAATATGTTAAACGTTTATTGAACGGGTTTCTGTTCAGTTTGGTTTTTTCGTCCAGAACGTGTGCTCACATTTCACTACTCCTTAACGCTTCTGTTGTTCAAAAACGTGTTGCACAGGAAAAGCCAGACTGAGAGTCTCGGCTGTGCAGAAAAACCGAAAGCCAAAGCTCTAATATTTCACGTGTTCCCTGTTATCTTCGCTTCGCCGTCTGCAAATATCTCTATAAACTTTGTCCAAATCATACAGTTTATTGAATAATTTCTGATGCATACAATACAAATAAACAGCACACTATTTTATTCTTCATCCAATAAACGTCCTTCTGGTGAAAACAAAACCCCGCTAAGTGCAGCCACACACCCAGGACTGTGACCTGCTGTGTGTGTTGTGAGCGGTCGACTGTTTGAGACGTGTAACCTGTTATGAATGTACTACAAATGAGTATTCGTCTATTTGCATCGTTACTAAAGCTCAACATGTCAAAGAATGTCCACAGTTTGACGTTTTCATATGAAAAATGAATCCGTTCTATATAAATTCGTGTTTTCTTTGTAATCATAATCCTATGTATCAAAGCCTCCTTGTACAAACACAAAGAGGTGTCACACTCACAGTTTAAGTTTGTTTTTGTTGAACTACAATAACCTTGGTCACTAATCGCAGCACTGATTTAACCTCCTAGGACCTGGCGTCCACATATGAGGACATCACATTTTGGGTTATTTAGACCAAAATACTCAATTTTGCTCTGCAGGCGCCTGATATCCACTCACGAGGACATTATACGTAGGTAGAGCAGTGGGCTTTTTCTAGGCTCCAAATCCGCCCACATCCAAAACAGTAAGAGTCGTGAGAAAGACTCAAATACAGTGTGAGCTTATCACCGACTGCTGCCAGATAGTGAGACGACAGAGCTGTGCTGACACTCTGAGCAGTAGAAGTGTAACTCTGTGACAGTCAGTCGGTGGCTTGAGGAAAAGCTTCTCTTGTTCTGTTTGCCATAATCTGTATTTCTATGCAAAGTAGTTACAGTTTTGGTGATGTGGCCTGTTGTTTACTGAAACAAAAGGATTACGCCCTGAAAGTGCCTTAACCGTTTCTGCTTGGTATTGTAGCTTTTAGAAAATATTAGTCAAGAGAATAAGAACAGTATATCTGTGGCTCACTCGAAGTCCACAATAGTTCTTGATGCTAAATAAGAGACAGGAAATCACTGAAGACTAAGGGGAATCTCTCCCTCTGAAACATAAATCAGCTGTCTTTTTCTTTCACAATCAGTCTAGCAGACGCTGAGATATTAACCCATTTACCCTGCATTATTTTACTGTAAACAGTTTGTACTGTACATCTGTCAGTGTAACTGTTGCTGGAAGGAAGCCATTTTTCTTCCTTTGTACAGGATGATGCATTAGCTCGCTCTTCCCTCACGCCTGCTTTTGCCTCCTTCCGTCTTTACAGGATTCATCTTGGTGTCTCTTTCATTTCATGTTTCCTGCTGCTGGGTAATTAAGCTTTCTGCAGTAATGTGAGCGAAAGCAGAGGTTGTTGTTTAAACGCTCTCTTCCATCATGAGAGAGAGCGTACCAGCGATGGACCATGAACCACGGCGAAACTAGTTCATGGTGGTTTCCAAGTTGATGTGCTGAAGCACACAGCAAGTCCACATGTGCCTCAGTATTTTTGTGTAAACACAACTTATCATTAGACCTGCACAAATCACATCCATCTCCATTTTCCAGTTCAGGGTTACGGGAGTCTGGAGCCCAGTAACAATTGTGGGTAATTTACAATCACCAGTTAACCTAAACCCACTAACTGCATGTCTCTGGCAGCAAATGTTGAGTCATCTTTTAGTTTTAGTTAGAATTTCAGCATCTAAATTTGACTAAATGTTGTAAGATTATTGTAGACTAAATCTGAGTGGATTCAATTAACTGTAAGAGTTTGTGAGTGGGAGTTACAGGTGTTTTATTTTTCGTGACATCAAATACAAAATGTGTTGTGTGTTTGTCTGACTCTTCTCTTCCTGTGTTGACGTTTAGAAGCATCTGAACAATTGTACCGTTTCCTCTGCGCAGATCAGCGTCTAACCTCACGGTTCTGCTCGGCTCACTTCCAAACGTGCACGGCTTTTCTACACAGATCTAATCTCACCATAATATTTTTGTTTTTACTCACTGATGAAAGTGCCGGAACATTTCATCATAGTTTTTGTTCTGTTGTTTTTTTAGTTGTCATCTTGTTCTTGTCAGGATGAAAAATGGTCATTGATGAAAACTGTGGGTCAACAAAATTAACACGGGTCTCTGGACTGTGGGAGGAAGTTGGAGTCCCCAGGGAGACCCTGTGTGGAAGAACATGCAAACTGCACACTGATAGGCCCAACCACATCGACCTTCCTGGTGTGAACCAACAGTGCTAATACCACGAGTGTTGTGCTTGGTACAGATGCTACAAATATGCAATCAAAATTATCTTCACCTGACAGTTTATCTAAAGAAGACTTGGTGCTGTTGCATGCTGCTCGCTGTTTCCTGTCAGAACATGAAAAGGTCACGAAAAACAAATCTGTTTCCCAGATTTCTTAGCAGTAGATTTGAGATGGAAGTATATTTGTTTGCCTTGGTAAGATGTAGCAAGAGGTGCATTTGACCTCAAAACCTAGTAAAGTTGTTTTTAATGCCTAAACCTAGCCGAGCAATGCAGCTTACATTAATAATGCACTGAGAGTGATTACACATGCAGGGTGAAACTCAGCGATGTGTACGACTCAAACTTAAAAATCTGGTTTGGGGGGTGAAATGAGCCCCTCTGAAATATTTCTTTATTTATGATCTCTGTAGAAGGTGCTCATAGTGGAGGCTGATGCTCTCGCTGCCCTCAGTTTGCAGAGGAAGTAGAGTCCCTGTTGGGCTTTGACCAGAAGAGATGTGCACACCCAGGAACTTGGTGCTGCTTACCCTCCACAGCAGCACCGTTCATTCAATTCAATACTTTATTGTCCAACGAGGGGAAGTTTATGATTTTATTTATTTACATCAGTGGATCCACGCTGGACAGACAAACTCACTGAGGGACACAGACAAACATCCAGATGTTTCTGTGTGTTCAGAAGCAAGATAGAGGCTGTGTTTATTTCAGGAACTGCTGTGTTGTTTCTGCAGACATAAATGCACAGGGCACACCTTTACATATTTGAAAACCACTAATATAGAAAATTTTATACATGAGAGGAACCTGCTGGAGCTTTTCTGTGTGGGGTTTCCTTCTGTGTAGGTATCTGAATATACAACGCTCTTTAAGGAGAGGCTGCTGGTGACATTCTATAGAGCCACCATAGAGAGCATCCTAACGTACGGCATAACAACATGGTATGCAGGGTGCTCAGTTGCAGACAGGAAAGGACTGCAGAGGGTCATCAACACAGCCCAGAAGATCACTGGCTGCTCTCTGCCCAGTCTGGAGGCCATTGCAAACTCCCGATACCTCAGCAGAGCTGGCAATATCATTAAGGACTACTCTCACCCCAGTAATCAACTGTTTGAACTATTACCGTCAGGCCGACGGTACAGGTCACATAAAACCAGGACAAACAGCAAATAGCTTCTTTCCCAGAGCTATCACCGTAGCAAATAAGCACAAAACAATTAAACCTGCTTAACTATACCATACTTGCCATTGTCACTATATTATGCTTCTATTCATACTATCATTATATTATGCTGCTATCCTGTATATATTGTACTTATTATTGTCTGAGTACTTCGGTTGTTTTATTGTACTTTTTAAATTTTACATTTATATTTATTATTGCATTTTGCACCAAGGGAGTGGCACTCCAATTTCGTTGTACTTGTACAATGACAATAAAGGCTATTCTATTCTATTCTATTCTATTCTAATTGGTTTATTTTATGTGAACAAGAGCCTTGAAAAATATAAAGGTAATACAAATACTACTAAACATTTTAATCTGTGTGCTGCTATCTTTAAGCTAGCATGCGTGATCCAGCTACAGTTTGGTGGATGACCCTCAATAGAAAAACTAAAATGAGGCTCGACTTTCACATTTTCTCTTTAGAGAAGAGGTGATGTGTGTCTTTAGCATGAAGTTGACTTGCATAGTCTAAATGAGCCAGATAGTCACACAATGAGATGTGTGTCTGACAGAGAACCCGAGGCCAGCTCGCACAGATGGAGGGAGATTAACAGGGAATATGTGTGTGTGTGCAGTTAAATGCGGGGTGCCTATAATAGACTTTCCACCCAGTAGCTGCTTTGCATACTAAATAAGTCCTGTAGCTCTCGCAGATGCAAAATGACCTCCATACATTTGTTGGTTATGAGCTCTATCGACACTACAGAGAAGCGCTGACGTGTAAGGAAGCACGTCATTGCATACTGCTGCTTTGCTTTTTTCTGCTGTGCATGAATCACTGTTCTTGTTTAACATGTGTGACATGAACAAATGTATGTAAATGCAGCCCCTGGTGAAACATCTTGATTATGCTTGAGAGCGTTGACGTGAAGTACTCCGCCACTCCCAGCGCGCCTTCCTGCTGTACAAGCAACTCAGGGTTTACACAGGGCCACCGACACAAACTGACATGAAGTGCTTGGGTTGGAGTTATGGAGTGTAGCCTACTGTACCTTTACCTCATTGCATTGTGAGCTATACTGGTAGCGCCTCCTCCCCCACACTTTGGCTGAAAGATAACTGTAACACCCACACGGAGCTCTTCTTCAAGCTGTGGATACGCTCCACAGGTACAGAGCAGGGTTATCATAGTTGACTAAAACAAAAACAAAACTAGATGTGAGAAAACATTCAGACATTTGAAAAAAAGTACAACTAACTAACTAAATATAGAAATATAGAGGAAATCTGTTACTTTGGTTAAACTATTATTATACATTTTATTACGTCACCGAGTCGGTGACAGATGTGTTTGAGACTCTGTCAGCTGCTTTCAAATAGAGCAGTAATACCTGTGCTGATTTTCCTCGAGGCCCTTCACACAGTAACAATTAAACGGACTGGTTCTTATATGGTGCTTTTCGACTCTCACTGAGCACAAAGAGGATTTTATACGACTTGTCTCATTCACACAAGTGTCGAACTGCCAAACTTCCAATTAGAAGATGATCTGCTCCACCTCCTGAGATACTGCCACGCCTAAAAAGATCAATTAAAACGACAAATATAAACTCTGAAACGATTAAAACGAAGCTAAAACGAAACCTTTTGAAACGATAAAAACTAAACTGACAGAAGAATGAATTAAAAACAAATGAAATAAAATTAAAAACTCATTAGAAATGACAAAACTATAGTACCTCCAAGCAGACTGAGTCAGAAACACTGCCTTTACACTGGGATTGCTTATTTGAAAAAGTAATTAAGCAACTGATTACACGACTTGCATAACCAGCCCTGTGGCCACACTCATTGTAATGCACGCAGACTTGCGATATTACACTTCAGCTAGAATCAAATGAAAGCATCCAGCAGTGCTAAGTTGCACTCTTGACCTCTTTAAGACCCCAGAATCTCCTAATGGGCCTTTCTGCCTATTGCCACAGTAACGTCTGACAAAAAGATTTGCTCTGTTTGTTGCTCTAAGAATCAAGATCAATGCACAAGAGCCAAAACAAATATTTATTTGTTGCCAAATCTTAACATGAGAGAATATTAATTTGGCAAAAAACAAATTGCAGCAAATAAGAGTCCTGACCTTTGATGGTGATCTTTCTCTAATTGTAATTTTAAAAAGTTCTTTTTCTTTTTTTTAAATCCATTTGACTTAAAGCACTTTGCAAACACACTTGGGCGCTGTAACTATTGTGGTTGTTGTGGTTTGTTTATTTATTTAAACCAGCATACTGCTTAAATTAAAATGGTTAAAGATGGATATGATTGGCTTATAAGACGCTACAGTCAGTAGTTCAAGTAAGTGATATACCAGTTTGTACTCCACACAGATTGTACTCTTAATATTTACAACTAGTGGTGTGTTATTTTGTACCAAGCTACCTGTGCTGGTAAAAACAATTGAGGTAAGAAGTAGTTGAATCGCAGCAGGAAAAGCCCAGTTCAAAGAAATGTTTTTTCCACCTGATGCTAACAGTGGAAATGTTGCCAGTCGAATGCACGAGGCCTTGAACAACTGCTGCTGTGATTAAAAAAAACTCTTAGAAATGGTCAAAAATGATGGCTGAGTCAACAAAATGTGACTTTAACATCTGAGTCTAGTTGTACATTGGGTGACATCACTGCTGTGATCTTTCCCAAGACGATTCTTCACCTGTACAGACTTAATCCTCAACCATAGCAGCAGCTTGTGGGTTGCCCCGATAATCTGTCTAATCCCCGGTCACACAGGCCTAGAGTCTGGTCTTTGAGTAAAGTGTTTGCTCAAGGTTGGTTGCAGCTGGTATACAGGTCTGTACCAAAACCCTCCTTGCAGTTGCTTTGGTCAGTAGCTGGTTGCTGAGGTTGCCCGCCTTGCAAACTGGTCTGTAAGCTGCAGTGAACCTGAAGACCGTTTGCCTTCAAAGTAAAAGTTTAGTTTTATGAAAAGCGCAGGCGACTGTGGAAATTTGTCTCCTTTTTTCTCTGCTAGTGTTTTATCTCCTTCCTAGTCTGGTTTGAGAAAATTGCACAGTACTTACTGTCTGTTTTCATGTAGATGATACAGTTATTTATTGTTGTGCTTGCACCGTCCACGTGGTTTTTGAACAGTTACTAGCTGATTGTGTACACTCTCACCTCTGTCAGCTCAGACTGCTTTTAAATGCTCTTCTCAAATAGGAGAGTGTGCCTGCAGTTAGGGCTGTTCGATATAACGATATATATCGGATGACGATATAAAAACGTCTATCGTTTCATTTTACGCTATCGTTTGTTTCGTGGTGTCGCAAAATAAACTGCTTACAGCAATATTTGTTCATGGTTTTGATGGTCACTGTAGTGGCTATATTAATTTCCTAAAGTTCTCTCTTATATTTACTATAACCACACTACAGACAAATAAGCGTTTGTTTTTATGGGTTGTTGTTAGCAACAACGACGGTAAAACCACCGCGTGTTCGCTTGTTCCACATAAACCTTTCACAATAAAGCTCAAGATCCTGTTGAGACTTTTCAAAATAAACTGAATCACGTGAAAGATGCAGAGAATGCGGATGAGAAGTAAAAAAGAGCCGCCAGGTACTAAAAAATAAACCGTAGACTCAAACGTTAGAACAGGCTTTTCCCCGCAGCACGCCGTGTAATAAATACTCACAAAGAAAACGGCGGCTGTTACAACTTGTGTCTAAAAACGTATCGTTTCATGCATCAGTTAAAACACTCGACTCCAGCTACACGACGCGCAGCTGGAAAAACGTCACGCAAGTCGAGCTGCCCGAGATTCACAGAATTTACAGAAAATGTTACATTTTTGTGATTTATATCGTTATTGGACGATAGAATTCTTATATCGGGATATGAGATTTTGGTCATATCGCGCAGCCCTACCTGCAGTACTTCCCTCTCTTGTATCTGCTCAAGGCATCTATTGAAACTGTGACCTCATGCAAATACTTCGTATTGTGATTGATGATAATCTTTCCTTTAAGCCACACGTTGAGCACCTGTTAAGGAAACTTGAAGTTGGGCCTTTTTTTTCTGAAATCGATTGTGTTTCTCTTTCACCGCAAGACAAAGGCTTGTTGCTACCACTTTTTTACCCGTCCTGAATTACGGTGATATAATTTACACGAACACCTCTGCTCATTCGCTCCATCTTTTGGACTCTGTTTATCACGGCTTTATGATTTATGACTGGTTGTAAACCTTTAACCCATCACTGTACTTTATATTTTCTGGCTGGCCCTCGTTGGCCTTATGCAGGATGATTCACTGGTATAATCTATAAATCTATTTGTGATTTACTCCCTGCTTATTTATCAGATTACATGTTACATAAACATCTTAGTCATAGTCTGCAGTCTCTTTATTACAGTCATCGTTCCATCAGTTTGTACAGAACTTGGAAAACAGGATTCTCCTTTTCTGCTCCATCTTCATGGAAAACATTACAGAAGGATTGGCAGCTCTCAGCTGATTTCACTTGCAGATGTAAAAGACGTACAAATGACCCTTTAAAATCATCACTAGGAACGTATTCCTGTTTCTGACATGACTGTGTAAACATTAGACTATTTTTTTTAATATTTGCTATTTTAATGCTGTTGTATTTTTGTTGTCATTTAATGTTTGTCTCTCTTGTAAATGAGACATCAAGTCTAAATGGGGCTAGATTATTGTAGACTAAATCACAAGTTGATTCATTTGACTAAAATTTAAGGTTTGTTGTGTTTTTAAAAGTTGCTCCATGTGGTTTAAACAGAGTCGTATTGTTCTTGGCATCAAATGCAAAATGTGTCCAAGTGTTTTTATTTAATCTCCTAGGACTGCCGTCCACATATGGGGACATCACATTTTGGGTTGTCTAGACCACAAACTAAATTTTGCTCTTTCAAATGAGCCATATGGCTCAAAGGGGCACAGTTGTTGTTTCACAGTTGTTGTTTTTGTGCTCAGGAAAAATGCTGCTGTGTTCAGACACCAAATAAAGAGTTTTGCACATCATTACTCAAATGTGACTTTATGGTCCCCACGGACCGGTTTATGTCCAACAATATTTTATGGACCAGCCTTTAAGGCGTCACCGATAAATACAACAAGATAAAACCAGTACCTGTACCAAAAAGAAGATTTGTTCATAACACACGGGAAAAGACCCAGGGAAACCTAAACGATAAAAACTGGTTGAAAACCCCGAAAACCATAAATTTCACACCTGAGCCTCAACTCTTGCGGCCCGATACCAAACGACTCAAGGACTGGTATCGGTCCATGGCCCGGGGGTTGGGGACGGCTGTTCTATCGAACACTATAAAGCCGAATCACAAAGAGAAATTAGAAATGCATGCCATGAGTTCAGGTTTTAGGAGATTAATCACTGTCTTGTTTTCGGCAAGGGAAAGAAGGTTGTAGAAAAAAATTGTTTAAAAATGGATCAGCAACCACTTGCCAACCGATTGTGGGCCTTTGCTGCATAAATGTAGCCTTTGTGAGGTACTTTGCTGCTGTCAAGAGGGAAATGTTGTCCAGACCCTACTGACTTTTCCTCTGCCAACACAATGTGGTTGCCTCTCTAACTTGTTTTTGTTTTCTTTTTTTCTTCCATAGGCGAAGCCCCTAAATGACCCTATCCACTCTGAATGAGACGGCAAGATTCGACTTGTTTCAGACTCTGGCAAACCACCAGCATTCTTTACCAGTGTAGAAGATTAGACTTGACAGTTTTACCTCCCGTCATTGGTTCCAGTCAGAGAAAACCACATCTGCTTTCTACCTCGAAGGGAAATAGAAAAGGAAGAAACATCCGTTTACTTTCCATGATTAGTTTCTCATCTTCTTCTCATTGCAATGTTTTTCCGTCTTACCTCAGGGATCCTCTCCCACTGCCTACCTCCACCACCGAAACAGCCAGCCCAGTGACTGCAACACGAAGCAATAATACACCCGTGACCTGCCACTGTTGTTACCGTGACAACCAGTATTGCCTCTCAAGATCTCCTCAGTGCACCCGTGACGTGAGCAAAGACCTTTGACCTGTAACCACCTGCCAGCCCTTACCTGTTCACGGCCTAAACAGAACCGATCAACACAAACCTGGTCTGCTTATTACCTAAAGGAAAACCCTCATTAAGCTCACACTTTCTACTCCAGGCAGACAACTGTATACCTCAGCAAACACAACTTCTGGATAGTCAGGAAACAGAAGTAAACTTTCAGTCACGACTCACTATCCTGGTGCTTTAATCTACCCAGCAGGCGACACATGCTCACTAACCTGATGCTTCAAGCCACGCAGTAGACTTCTCACTCTGGAATCTTCCAATTGCCTTAAAGGCACGAGTATAGCAACAGTAGCCAGGTGCTTGCACAAAACTTCAGTTCATCTGATCCTCAGCAAAGTCACATCATACACAAGCCTCAAGATCTGAGCAGTAGCAGAAATCAGCAATCGCTCAGGGGACCGCTTTGGAAGTACCGCCTTGAGTTTGGACGTCTCTTTGTGGAGTAGTGAAGCTACTCCAGGAAGAGGAGAAACTATTGGGAGCCTCATGTTCTGTTACTACTCTGCAGGAAGATGCAAAAAGTAAAGAACTGACTGTCAGATGTAACAGAGAGCGTTATACGCCCGAACGACGTAAACACAGATCCGTATGGTGTGACGGAGAGGAATAAAAGAAGGAAACAAAACAAGCTTCTCCTACAGATGAGAATATAATGGTGAGTCGTTTTTTTTTGGTTTGTTTCACCCCCCCCCCACCCCTACCCCCTTTAGTTTTATATTTTTCATTTCTTATAGGTATCGCTAACTGACATTTGAATGACATTTCTGCCTTATTAAATGATACAGAGTGGAGCCAGACAGAAGATTAGGGAGAGATGGAAGGAGCGCTATGCAGTAAAGGTCATTAAATGCTTCAATAAATCTTAACAAAGAAACATCACACTAGTTTCTAGCCACACTGAGGTTTGTTGCTTTAAGCAATTGAAAGTTAAATATGACAAATTATCAGTGGCTGTGTCACATTTTGATGTCTTATATGGTGCCTTTAAGTGCTCCCTAACATTTAGCTTGATGGCTATAATAGAAACAAAGTCGACATTTAGGGCCATCTGTCTAAAAGCTTGACTAAAACGTATCTAGTGTTTCTAAATCATGTGCTGTGAGACGATAAAATGTTAGTATGACTCCAGGAAAGGATGGAAAACACAGTGTTGCTCTGTCACTGAAACGTCTCAGTGTCCATCGTTATGAAATCTTGTTGAGACTTTTATGGTTCCAGGACACTGTATCAAAGACTTTGGGAAGCTCCTGACCTTTTCATTCGTCACTGAAATATCTCTGTAGCTGTTGGATTGGATGGTTTGGTATAAAATGTGGTACGTCTATATTCTCTATGGTGAATTTTGACAAGTGTGACCTTTCATTTTGCACCAACATCACGTTTAGCAGTCGAAAATCTGCCATTCCTGTCAGCTACAGTAATACTTTGTGCTTGTGCTAATAGTTAGCATGCTAACACATTACGCTAAAGAGATTATAACCAGCATGTTGACATTGGCAGTTAGCTCAAGGCTCTGATGTGCCTAAACTGACAGAGCACCTAGGTCAGGGGTGTCAAACTCAAATACACAGTGGGCCAAAATTCAAAACTGGAACAAAGTCGCGGGCTAACGTTAATATTTATTGAAAAAAAATCTTCCTCCAGATATAAGAATTAATCTTTTCTTATGGACTCAAATAAGTTTTGCTGGAAAACTGAATATGGAACAAGCAAAGCTTAATACTAAACAATATATATATTAGCTGTATAATACCAGTAGGCCAGCTCTAATAGTAATTTAGTATGGCTTCGCGGGCCAAATGTAATTATGCTGCGGGCCAAATTTGGCCCGCGGGCCAGAGTTTGACACCTATGACTTATGGCAAAGTTACAGTCTCAATGTTATTCTTTATTTTTTCTCAGTGTCTTCTTGAGGGACAGTATGTGTATATGTGTGCGTGATATTAAATGAATGTTTAAGTGCAGGTTATTGTGCAGACTCAGCACAGAGCATCAAAGAGTTGATTTGTAGTGCGTGGCATCAGTGTGGTGGCAGCTGTCCTGGCAGCCATTTTTGGAATTCCATAAGATACTATGGCTGTGTCCCAAAACGTCGGCTGCATCCTCTGGAGGCCGCATTTGAAGGCCGATTACGTCACAGCCAGGCGACGAAGGCTGTCCCAATTCGTCGACTCCTTCAAATGCGTCCTTCATTTCCCCGAATTTGAAGGATGGGTCGGGTGTGTCCTTCGTGGCCCACCATATCCCAGAATTCATAGCGCGGCCCAGCCAAACTCCAGTTTCTGGCAATGCTACTAAGTTTTAAAATTAGTCTTATTAATCTTTCTGGGCCACAAAATAAACTTTTAACATATTTTCAGGCGAGAAAGTAGCTGTGTAAACATCAAATATCTGCTTGGTTTATCAAGACATCGCATATTTGCAAAAGTGTGCCGACATTTTCGGAGACGTCTCTTACCCACCCGCTCGATAGCAAGCCGGGGGGTTCAATGGTCACTCCAGCCGGCGAGAGCAGCGGACTCCCGGCTTCATCGTTTTCAGTCCCCCGCTCTTTCGCTACTCAGGTTAAACATGATATATAAGTCACTCGGATAACTTAAAAATGAAATTTCTTTTACCCTTTTTCTGTGTTTTATTTGTTCCGGGGTAAATCGGTTTGGCTGAGATCAAAGTTATTCGATTATTAGATTAAATAAAACTTTATTAATCCATCAAGTGGGTTCCTCCGGAATTTTCACACAGCTGAATAAACGTTAAACAGAAAACTGATTAAACAGAAGTGTGAGACGGTCAAGAATTTACGCCAATGTCCTGTTATATTTTAGATAGCAAGGAGCAGACGGCCGAGTTTATTAAACTCCACCGACACAGCGGTGACGCAAATCTGAAGGCTAGACCGTCCCATTTCACAGCCTCGCACTTCCGGCCTTCTCGGTCTTTGAAGGACCCAGCCCACGTAGACCGCAAAGGCCGGGTCCTCCGAAGGATGCAGCCGACGTTTTGGGACACAGCTTCCGATTCATATCAGTATGTCACACATAAACACATTGTATTGAATGACACAAAAACAGAATCTTATGAGAATTATAAGATTCTGCTAACATTCTGTCCACATTTGATAACCTGCTTAGTGATGTGAAATCATCATCAATGTGTGTGGGCAAAACAGAAGCAACTTTGGATTTCTAACTACAAATCCATTCTCTCTTGTTTCTTTTTGTCTTTATCCCACTCTAATAGAAACAGATCCAGGTACATTTACAGCAATATTCAAACTGAATACAGGCTGCTGGCCATTGACATGTAGTATCCTTTCGACTTGAAGTCACCTGGAACTGTAGCTGTGCTGTAAACAAATAATGAAGCACAGTTTGACCAGAATAAGAACTAGAATCTTTAACACACTAAGATAATAAAATACACAAGCTATTTGGCTGGTAACTGGCAATAAGCCAGAGGACTAATGGCCCAGAAGGCCCAAATGAAACTAGTAATGTCCAGACATCTAGCCTATATTACTTAATATTCATTAACCTATTTAAAAGGTCTGTTTCAGGTAAAGTGTAAATCTGCACCTGATTTGTATGATTACATTTTCTCTTTGTCTTTTTCTGCTGCAGCAGCCAAAGTCTGATTTATTAATGACAAACCAGTGGTAGAAGCATCATAGCATCAAGAAAACTGGACAGTTAAAGGATTTTTCCTTGATGATCTGAAATGTTTAAGTGTGACAAACATACAAATAAATAGGAAAACGCTTTTTCACACCATTGTCATATAAAAGACTTCCTTCATTCTGTTCATTGACCCCATTGTGGACCACTAAAATTTTGTATACTATGTAGTATATACCTTATTAGACAACATCAAAATAGCGCTGTCAAAAATGACAATAGCGTTGGCATTTTTGTTATTTGTGTTTTGTAATCTTTATAAAAACCTAGAAAAAACCACCTCTTAATCTTTGGTATATGGCGAGGCGCTGTGGACATCCAAGTTTGTGATTGTGTAGATTTTTCAAATCAATACCATGGTTGCATCTACTGAAAATCTCTGTGAAGCTTTGTCAAACTCAAATACGCAGTGGGCCAAAATTCAAAACTGGAGCAAAGTCGCGGGCTAACGTTAATATTTATTGAAAAAAAATCTTCCTCCAGATATAAGAATGAATCTTTTCTTATGGACTCAAATAAGTTTTGCTGGAAAACTGAATATGGAACAAGCAAAGCTTAATACTAAACAATATATATATTAGCTGTATAATACCAGTAGGCCAGCTCTAATAGTAATTAATTTGGTATGGCTTCGCGGGCCAGAGTTTGACACCTATGACCTAGGTCATGTACATGTTCTGAACAGATCTGTGAACAAAGCTCAACTGAGCTCTACGAGATTGATTTCAAGCTCAGTGAGATTCTCGTGTGTTTCACCTGTAAGAACATAACCTCCACCTGCAGATGTAGTTTGCTATAGAGAAAGTTTACTACTTTTGTTTGGGTCCTGCTCAGAATAATAATTTAGTAGGACTGTGAATTTTTCATTTAGGAGTTCTCCATCCTTCACTCCTGAGAGATTCAAAGGTCATGCGTTGCATCTGCGGTCTTTTTTTTTGGTCTTTTTTTTTTTCCCTTTTCCTTTCTTCAGTACAGCAAACGACAGCTTGAATGTACGACATCGGATGCAGGGTTTGTTTATAGCTGTGATCATCGAACTGATCATGCTTAGCTTTAATCAGCGTAAATCACTTTTTGAGGATCGAGTCGATGTGTTCCACTAACATTAAAGCCAGCTAATATTCATCAGATTAGCCCACCTGTCCCATGTTCTTCTTCAATCTTGTCTTATATTAAGATATGTTCGCAATACTTGACATGTGTTACATATGTCTTCCTTTTAAAAAAACATGAAAAGAAAAAACAAAAAACGGCAATTTACCGGTAAACATTTGCACCACCTATTCTTCTAGTATATCAGAGGCTGTCCATGAACCTAAAATTAAGTCGGGCTAGCATTCATTAATTTATGCTGCAATTAGTGACTGACTGAAGCTTTCAGGACTTGAAAGAGTCTAATGAGAGTGATGGAACAGTTTCGAGAACAAGAAACAAATGAACAAGAAACGGATGCAGGATAACAGAGCACACAATTATTCAAAGCTTGTTAAAAATAATAATCAAAGTCTCTAAGAGACTGAGGAGTTGAAACTTATCTCAACTATTTCTCTTGAGATAAGTGTGCAAATCAGGACATTTATGGTTGGGAGTTTAGACGAACTTGAAGTATAGATTGAACTTTGGTGGTAGAGCTTTATAAATGGATAACGTGAGATTGTTTTTCTTCTCAACTTTGAAGTCCATCCAGCCTTTTCTTACAGAACAATGGTGAGTACAAAATGTCACTGTGACATATACAGAGTTTCATTACTGAGAATAGTGTTAGATGTTTGGTTGACTGCACAATAGTTTTATGGTTGGAAGGAGGCAGACATTCTTTAATTCTTTACAAAAGCCTTGTTTAATTTTTAATTTCAAACATGCAGAGAGGGGTACTGGATTAAATTCCTCGCAGAGCTTTCAGATGTTTCATTTGATCATGATTAATGTCAAGGGTGTTGCATGTCTCTTTTATTTTTATTTATTTGTTATTAGATTGTTGTCTAACATGTTGTGGCTAAAACTATAGTCCCCACCAAGGTGCTGTGACGTAAAACTACATTTAATCTGAGAACTGGTAGTTGGAGGTCTGGACTAAGCAATGTTACATACCCAAATGAGGTCAGCTGACTATCTGAATATTGTAAATTAGCATCAGTGGACTTTTTTCTTCCCTGATGGTCTTCTAAAATGACAACGCCAGGATTCATTAGGCTCAAATTGTAAGAGTGATTCACTCATGGATCGGCCACCACAGCGTCCACAACTTAACCCCATTGAGAATTTTTGCGATGCACGGTAAAATTAGCAAACATGAATTTGAAATCATCACCATCATTTAGTTATATAGCACTTTAAAAACACACCTGGTAAACCAAAGTGCTGTACAATACTAATATGCACATAGTAATAAAAAAAAAAAAAAAATCAGTTACCCACAGAGTTAAAAGCCAGGGTATAAAAATAGGTTTTTGATAAAGACTTAAAAACTGGCACTGATGTCTAATATGGAGAGGAAGGTTATTCCAAAGCATCGGCGCAGCAACAGAGAATGCTCGGTCTCCTCTAAGTTTCAGCCGTGACTTTGAGACCGATGGCAGCAACTGCTCAGCTGACCGAAGGGAACGAGTGGGGACGTGGGGCTTCAACATGTCAGACAAATAAACAGGTGCCAGACTGTTTAGAGATTTAAAAAACAATAAAAAGGACTTTAAATCGGATCTTAAGTTCAATTGGAAGCCAGTGTAGAGAGGCCAAAATCGGAGTGATGTGATCAAATTTTCTTCTGCCAGTTAAAAATCGTGCCGCAGCATTTTGCACTAATTGCAGGCGTGACAAAGTGCCCTGCCCAACCCCTATTAAAAGAGAATTACAATAATCTAAACGTGAGGTTTAGATTAAAGGCATGAATAACACTTTCCAAATCACGCTTGGAAAGAAAGGGCTTAACCTTCGATAAACGTCTGAGGTGATAGAATGCTGATTTTACCACCCCGTTTATGTGGTCATCAAAGGTAAGTGCAGAATCAATTTTAACTCCGAGATTTGTGATCGAACTCTTTAGTTGGGAAGTCAAAGCTGCAAGATCAACATCCGGAGTATGCGAAGAACGATTTGGGCCAAATAAAATTGCTTCTGTCTTCTGATCATTAAAATTTAAAAAGTTTTTTGCCATCCTTGCTTTGACATCAGTAAGGCAGTCAAGCAGAGGTCGAGTTTGGAGACTATCAGAATGACTAAAAGGTAAGTAGAGCTGGCAGTCATCTGCATATAGATGGAAAGGCACTTTGTTTCCGGAAAATCGCGCCAAGAGGCAAAAGCTACAATGAAAACAATAATGGCCCAAGAATAGATCCCTGTGGCACACCCCAAAGCAGAGGGGGCCACAGAGGATGAAGCCGACCCCAACTTAACACAAAAGGTCCTATTTAAGAGATAGGACTTTAACCACAAAAGTGCCGAACCAGAAATTCCTACACAGTGCTGCAAGTGGGAGATCAGCAAATCGTGATCCACTGTGTCAAATGCAGTGGTCATGTCCAACAAGACCAGCACTGCATATTTACCACGGTCTGTCGCTATCAGGATGTCATTCATAACTTTTACGAGGGCTGTCTCCGTACTGTGAAATGGCTTAAAGCCGGACTGAAAGATTTCTGACAATTTAGTCATTCAAGTAGTCCATCAACTGAGTATAAACAATCCTTTCCAGAATCTTATTAAGAAAGGGAAACTTAGAGATGGGTCTAAAATCTGATATGACTGAACTGTCTAAGCCTGGTTTCTTAAGTAAAGGTCTGTAGTTTCACCAGAAAACAAATCCAACCATGCTTGGATTGTATTAGACGTGTGTTACGTAGCTTTATTGTATTGAAATGCTTTTTATTATCAGATTTAAACAAAAAAAAAGTAACATAAAGCTTTTCTTTCTTCTGTCCCCAGTTTTAACAATGGGAAACACCAGCCAAACGTAAAAATGGATTCCAATAACACAACATCAACACATCTGACTCCTAGCATAGTACAACTCTAACACAAACTTCACATAAGAACAAAAAATACTTTATTTACACCTATTTTTGTGATATTAGCTAATTAGATACCAAGTTGAGTGTCCATAATTTCTCTGCTCTTGCTAAAGTTGGCTAGGATCCTTGCCAACTAAGGAAAAGCATCAGTATCAGTAGAGCTTTCAGATCAAGGAAGATTGACATGTTGAGCTAATGCTAGTGTGACTACTAACATGGATACATTTCAAACTACGTTACGTAGCAAAAGCCGTGTCTTAGATGGGTAAGATTGACTAATTTCCCCCAATTTGCCATATTTAGATGACTTTTCCAGCTAATTTTACAAACTAACAACGTAGCATAGCAAAGATATGACTAACTGGCTAAACATCTTTTGCTTGTTAACACTATCACTCGTGGAAATGCTAGTTAGCTTGCATCATTGATGATCTCAAATGGCATTGATTTGAACCACAAGTATGTTGTGCAAATGCAACAGAACAGGCATATTTGTTTTTTGCAGCATCTTGTTAGCCAACATAGGGAGCAGCTTGATACTCAAGCAGAGAGTGTATATGCTGGTCTCCCAGTTGTACATGATATGACACAGTACATAATGGTCGTGTCCAAATTCATGGGCTGCATCCTCTTGAGGCCGCATTTGTAGACCGATTACGTCACAGCGACGCGCCGAAGGCTGTCCAAATTCGTAGACTCAGCCGACAAATGCGTCCTCCTTTTCCCCGAATTTGAAGGATGGTCGGGTGTGTCCTTCGTGGCCTACCATATCCCAGAAGCGGTGACGCTAATCAGAAGGCTAGACCGTCCAATTTCCCACGCCGTTTACTTCCGGCCTACCCGACCTTCTGAGGACCCGGCCCACGTAGACCGTGAAGGCCGGGTCCTCAGGAGGATGCAGCCTATGAATCTGGACACGACCAATGTAGAGCAGTTCTGCAGAATAGTCTCATATGTGTTATCACTGTTTTGGCTAAAACAAAATGTGCAAATGTGAGCAACGTTGCAGTCTGCTTGATAACTCATTAGTGTCATTGGCAGTGGTTTACTGAGGCAGAGTGTAAGTGTCATTAGAAAATACAGGTTCTAACAGTCCAGTATAAATAGACTTGGGGTACTAGGTATGTGTTTGTAGCTGTCTGTGCTGCTGTTGTTATAACAGCGTAAATGCTGCTTTAAATGAGTGTTGCAGAAGACATTTAAAAAAACGTTTCAGCTGTTGGTACAGAGTAGCACAGGAGAGAATCAAAGCATTGTGGCTTAGATTAAAAATAATTTACTAAGTCATAAGGCGACTGTTGAGATACAGCTGTAGAGATGATGCACGACATTGGTCCTGCATGTTGACTGTTGTCTGAAATGCACTGACACAATACAGATATTTATTGATGTGGCCACACGCTGATTCCTTTGACTAAGTGTGAAGATGTAGTGCAGAGGATGAGTTTGAAGAGGAACAGGAATTACATAGTCAGATTACAGCTGCGGTTTAGGGAACAGGAAAGATGGAAAATGAAGTTTCAGAGCGGAAAGAGACAAAGATGAATTCTCAGCCTCACCTGAGAACCTTTGTCCATTCAGCTCTTCCACAGGCAGACAGGGAGTCTGAGTCATGCTTATTATGCTCCATCATTGATAGTTTCCTCACGTCATGCAGTGATGTATAGAACGCAAAGCCAGCATTAGTCAGTCAGGTCAGTGGTTTGTTAGCGTGGCAAGCACAATAACTGAGCAGTTGTGTTTTTGTGTTGAGTTTAGGAAGCTTTGGCCATGTTGAACCAGTCAGAAGGCTCGGAAAAGCACATAAGTGTGTTAAATGGCCCAGTTGTTCTGTCGCTGCAGAGAGGGCACATGGGGCAACGGAGGCTGGATGACATCCCATTATCTCGTCATGTGAGAGTGTGTGTGTGTGTGTGTGTGTGTGTGTGTGTGTGTGTGTGTGTGTGTGTGCGCGCAGATACAAGAGAGTGGAGCTTTGAATGAGTCATCCATGTGCTCTCTGAGGCAATTGCTGCAATCATGCTCTCTCTATATATGTGTGTGTGTGTGTGTGTGTGTGTGTGTGTGTGTGTGTGTGTGTGTGTGTGTGTGTGTGTGTTTGCCCACCAGAGAGAATGGAAACAGTCCGCCTGTGAAAAACCTTTTTAAGCACATGAAACATTTACAGTGGTTCGCTGTAGTCTTGTGTTTGTTTAGATTGATGTTGTTCAATCTGAACAAACTTCATGCATGCAGACACAGACGTGGTGAAGAGGACCTGCTGGAGTCCAAGCTGAGCATCAGAATGAGAAATAAAATGATGATTTAAACAACTTTGAACGTGTCATCGTTGTTGGTGCCAGATAGGCTGGTCCGAGTCCTTCACAAACTGTCGGTGTGTCAGAAAGGAAACAAATATTCAGTGGGCTGCAGTTCTCTGGGTGCAAATGTCTTGTTGATGTCAGAGAAGAAAGGATTGACTTCTTCAAGCTGCTAGAAAGGCCACAGTTTAATCAGGGTTTGGAAAACACACCAAGCCTCTAAGCTGACAGGCTGCAGCAGCAGGACACCGGGTGCCACTCCTGTCGGCTAAGAACAGGAAACTGAGGCTCAGAATGGCTCAGCAGGCGTTTGGATGGTGCAGGGGTTCAGGCAGGTGGTGGCTGTAATGGTGTGAGCGCATAAGCTCAAATCATCTCAAACTAGTTTCTGCTGTTATATCCTTGATAGGAAATTATTAATATTACTGTAGAAAACCTAAACTAACAGCTCACCAGTTTGTACGGTTTCTGGTGAAGCCCTTAATCGGTAATTGCGCACAAAGCACTTGATTACTTGTTGCTTTTATTTGCACTGTGTTAAGCTCTTTGGATCCTGACCAGAACATTCACACGGAAACATTTTTTTCCAGCATTTTTTCTCTTAAATTATTAATCCATAAAAATATAATGAAGAGGGCTTTGAGAAAAGCCCATTCCAACGCTCAGAGAACAGGCGTGCAAGAGTTTGTGTTATTTATATCTCCTAAAATGTCAGCTCTGTGAAGTTGGCGGTTAAAGTTTGTCGAAGCTGGCCTGTACAGAACAAGTGTGTTAACAAGTTGATTTGTCTGTGACCAGTAAGACCAGACTTGGTTACGGTGGCTGGTCAGATTTCAGGGAGGTCTCGGCAGCTTTTAGACTGTCATGTTTCGGCTGTGTGAAAGCAGGCAAAAAGGTGGACCCAAGAGCAGGACTCACGGAGGCACAGGTGAACTCAAAACCCTCAGCTTTATTGAGGAAAAGCAGACTGAACAAAGAACTAACTAGACTGGAAGGCAAATAAACTAGCAGGCAGGCAAACAGAACACACTGGAGGGTACGAGGATGAACAGACGTTAACGAGGCGACACTGACACAAAGACACACTGGGCTTAAATACACTGAGGCAGTAATCAAGGGACGAGAGACAGGAGGGGAACACACCTGGGGAAAATCACTACTGACGAGGCAGGGGAAACGTAACCTGAACACACTCACATAATTCAATTCAATTCAATTCAATTTTATTTATATAGCGCCAAATCACAACAAAAGTCGCCTCAAGGCGCTTCATAGATACAGAGAAAAGCCCAACAATCATACGACCCCCTATGAGCAGCACTTTGGTGACAGTGGGAAGGAAAAACTCCCTTTTAACAGGAAGAAACCTCCAGCAGAACCAGGCTCAGGGAGGGGCGGGGCCATCTGCTGCGACCGGTTGGGGTGAGAGAAGGAAGACAGGATAAAGACATGCTGTGGAAGAGAGACAGAGGTTAATAACAGATATGATTCAACACAGAGAGGTCTGTTAATACATAGTGAGTGAGAAAGGTGACTGGAAAGGAAAAACTCAATGCATCATGGGAATCCCCGGCAGCCTACATCTATTGCAGCATAACTAAGGGAGGATTCAGGGTCACCTGGTCCAGCCCTAACTATATGCTTTAGCAAAAAGGAAAGTTTTAAGCCTAATCTTGAAAGTAGAGATAGTGTCTGTCTCCCGAATCCAAACTGGAAGCTGGTTCCACAGAAGAGGGGCCTGAAAACTGAAGGCTCTGCCTCCCATTCTACTTTTAAATACTCTAGGAACAACAAGTAGGCCTGCAGAGTGAGAGCGAAGTGCTCTAATAGGGTGATATGGTACTACAAGGTCATTAAGATAAGATGGGGCCTGATTATTTAAGACCTTGTACGTGAGGAGCAGGATTTTGAATTCAATTCTGGATTTAACAGGAAGCCAATGAAGGGAAGCCAAAACAGGAGAAATCTGCTCTCTCTTTCTATTCCCTGTCAGTACTCTTGCTGCAGCATTTTGGATTAACTGAAGGCTTTTCAGGGAGTTTTTTGGACATCCTGATAATAATGAATTACAGTCGTCCAGCCTGGAAGTAATAAATGCATGAACTAGTTTTTCAGCGTCACTCTGAGACAGGATATTTCTAATTTTAGAGATGTTGCGCAAATGGAAGAACGCAGTCTTACATATTTGTTTAATATGTGCGTTGAAGGACATATCCTGGTCAAAAATGACTCCAAGGTTCCTCACAGTGTTACTGGAGGCCAAGGTAATGCCATCCAGAGTAAGAATCTGGTTAGATACCATATTTCTAAGCTTTTCAGCGCCGAGTACAATGACCTCAGTTTTATCTGAGTTAAGAAGCAGAAAGTTAGCGGCCATCCAAGTCTTTATGTCTTTAAGACATTCCTGCAGTTTAACTAATTGGTGTGTGTTATCTGGCTTCATGGACAGATAGAGCTGGGTGTCATCTATCTAAGATCATCAGACTAAGCACAGGCAACCTAAACTAAAGATGAGGGCACGATAGCAAGACCTAAACCAGAAATAATCATCATCATCATCAGATAGCTAAAGGAACAGAACATAATTATAGGCAAGGCAAGGCAAGTTTATTTGTATAGCACAATTCAACAACAAGGTGATTCAAAGTGCTTTACAGAGACATTAGAAACAAAAACAAATAAAAAGCATGATTTAAAATTGATTAAAACAAGCAAACAAACTAACTAATTAACAAACAAACAAACAAACAAACAAAACAGTATATAAAATCAAAACAGATAAAATCAGAACAGTAGATAAAATCAGTAGTTAAAGTGTAAGTTTTGAGTGCGGATTTGGTGCTTTATTCAAATGCAACTGAAAACAGGTGAGTCTTCAACCTGGATTTAAATAAACTGAGTGTTTCAGCTGATCGGAGGCTTTCTGGGAGTTTGTTCCAGATATAAGGAGCATAAAAGCTGAATGCGGCTTCTCCGTGTCTGGTTCTGACTCTGGGAACTGATAAAAGACCAGATCCAGATGACCTGAGGGATCTGGAAGGTTCATACTGGGTCAGGAGGTCACTGATGTATTTTGGTCCTAAACCATTCAGAGCTTTATAGACCAGCATCAGAACTTTAAAGTCTATCCTCTGACGGACAGGCAGCCAGTTAAAGACCTCAGAGCTGGACTGATGTGGTCCACTTTTTTGGTCTTAGTGAGGACTCGAGCAGCAGAGTTCTGAATGAGCTGTAGTTGTCTGACTGATTTTTTTAGGTAGACCTGTAAAGATGCTGTTACAGTAATCAAGCCTACTAAAGATGAATGCATGGACTAGTTTTTCCAGGTCCTGTTGGGACATCAGATCTTTTATCCTTGATATATTCTTCAGGTGATAGTAAGCTGATTTTGTTATTGTCTTAATGTGTTTTTCTAAGTTTAGGTCTGCATCCATCACTACACCCAAATTTCTCGCCTGGTTTGTGGTTTTTAGGTGTATAGACTGAAGTTCTCTGGTGACCTGTAATCGTTTTTCTTTGGCGCCAAAGACTATTACTTCAGTTTTGTTTTTGTTTAGCTGGAGAAAATTGTGACACAACCAGTCATTAATTTCCTCAATGCATTTACCAAGAGCCTGTACAGGGCCTTGGTCTCCTGGTGACATTGTGATATATAATTGCGTGTCATCTGCATAGCTATGATAGTTTATTTTGTTGTTGTTTATAATCTGTGCCAGTGGGAGCATGTAAATGTTAAACAGAAGAGGTCCCAAGATGGAACCTTGGGGAACTCCACATGTGATACTTGTCTGCTCAGATGTGAAGTTACCTATTGATACAAAGTCAAATAATCAAATCAGTATCACCAGAGAATAAGAAATGATCCATAATGCAAAAATAAACTAAAACATAAGAAACTCAAAATGCTGTGACATAGACTTCATAACAGGACGATGCTGAGGAAGGCGACCTCTGTCATGTTATGTCTTTTATACCTGCTGCCGTTGTCATGGTTAATAACACTAAACCATGAGTGTTGTTGCTACTACTGCACATTGCACTTTGTTGATGATCAAATTATGCTGTTGTGTCTGGGCTGGTTTTTGTGTTTCATGTGTGGACACACTGCAGATCAGTTTCCCTTTGGGAACAATAAAGCTGAAGTGCTTTGGAGCTTCTGCTCACAGCAGCTACATAAAAGTGACTGAGTGTGCTGAGAGTGAAACCACTGATGAGCCATTGATTTTGTTTTTTTTTAAAAGAACAGGACCTTAAATAGAGCCTTAGCTCCTGTTAGTTCTTCTTAGATCTTCTTTGATTTCCCAGGTTATCAAACAGCAGCAGATACATTAGAACATGTAAAGTTTCTTTAAAAATGTTTTGTTTTGATTCCTGAGACTAGGCCTCGAAATCAGTTGGATATACCATCAACTTTTAAGTGTTTAAAGCAATGAATATAGGCAACTCAGTTACACTAGAGTAGAAATATGATGGACACCTTTGAAACAATGTTATTGACACACGGTTTGAATTCCCTTTGGAAGAGGTTAAAATATAAAGCTTTTTTTAATCAAAACATTTCTCACATTTTGTTATTTCTCACATTTAAAAATCCTTAATGTTGCAGAAAAATGACTCACATTGCTTTTAAAATGAATGAAAATCCTCTTTTAAACTTAAAAAACACAACAAACAGAAAAATAATGGATGGGCAAGTGAAAAGAACCAGAAAACTGCTGTGCAGAAAACAAATTGCATCACGTAATTACAGGAAATGTACAGAAATGACTTAATCAGAACTAGAATATGATAAACAAACACCATCAGCTGTTCTGTGTTTATGCTAATCAATATTCCCAAATTTAATGTAGAACAAGAAGAAGGCAAAAACAACAGCAAGGATGTGTCTCTGCTGAACATTGTGAACATGCGTACTAAGGCACTCCTGAATAAATGACTGGCATGATGCTACTTTAGACTCTGTGTGAAGGCAAAGTCTGAAAAAGTACCGCAAGAATTTACTAGACCAACAGCTGAAGTTCTGCTGCATCCACCCATATGGTGGAGGTCATTGTCCTTGATCTTTTCTCGGTCCGCTACAATCTGTAATTTATTCTTCAACATCCAGTATGGTGAGAGATAAAGGAGGGAGGTAATAGTTTTGTCTCCACCGCGAGGATCCTGGAAGTGAAAGAAAATATCAGTGAACTTAAGAGTAAGTACAGAAATCTCGTGTTCAGCTGTTCGTGTCCTCGGTGAGAACGCCAACGCCCTTTGTGGAAGCCGACTGCTAATAAAAAAGGGATAAGATAGTAGATGTATCGAGGTTATCGTTTATGTTGATGTCTTATGCTGTTTCATTTCCTGACGCCTGATCTATCAGCTTTAAACATGTTTCATTTGTTCCCTTTGTCTCTTCCTGTGCTTCTATATCCATGTAATGAAGCCACTTTGAATATTATTTTTATATTTACAGTTTAGTTATCAATATTATTATTCATTAAAATCCCATTTCTTTTTTTCTCTTTTTTATCATGTGCATGTTACATATATTTAACTCCGTATACAGAAATTTATATTTACTAGTGGCGGACCTGCCGATCCTGTGTCGATCACATCATGATGTAATCACGCTGATATCAGTCTCGGTGTTTGCTGTGAGTAGTATAAAAATATACGTATATTATAACCACTTATCTCTAGAAAAAGTCATTTTGACCCATAGAAATTCATATAAAACAATAGTACAGCATGCATGGCTGCCGAGTAATATATATTGACATACATTTAGATTTGAAGGCTGCTGTGAGATGAGGCAAAGGAAGGGGACTGTAATTAAATAAAAGATCAGCGATTACTGCGGGGCTCAATGGGCTCAATGAAATTGGTCTCTAGTGACGTTTTAGTTCGATACTAAGCTGATTTGAAAATATTACGTTGGTTAAATGCTGATGGTGTTTGCATGTATTAGGTTGAGTTTGGCTCTATTTAGATAAAGCAGCTGTCTGTTCTTGTAAATGACGAAGAAGTATTGTAATTATAAAGTCTTCGTTGCTTCTGTTTCAGTTAAGAAATGTAAATCTTTTGAGAAATAGTCCCCGTCAAATGGGATGAGCCTTAATGGTAGCACTGTTGCTCTACTGCATTGTTTTGCCATGTTATATATTTAATGTTAAAACTTGCCGTTCACCCGCATTAACGATAGTTTTGCTCGTTAGCTTGCATTCCGCTAAATAGATTTGTTAGCTGACAAAGTCGAGGGCTGTAGGAACTAGAAGCTGCTAGTGATTTACCTCCACTTTAAATGAATTAAATGTCGTTATAATTCCATGCCCTGCTTCTTGTTCCTGCTGGGTCAGCAGGGCTGAGCATCAGGAGCTGATTGTTCCTACGTGTTTTGAGCAGCGGGGGCAATTATGCGGCTGCAGCAGGGCCGCAGCTTGTGAAAGAAAAGCACCAACAGCTGACGGAGGGACGAGGGAGAGCGCAGTCATTCTGACACATCCACAGAAACACAGAGGAGAGGCGAAAGGAAGGTCAGCCGTGGCAGACCTACATTGTTGGCGGCCCTCACACACTGGCTCATCATTAGAGAGGTGCACAAAGGAGCAGAGGTGGAGGGTGGAGGGGCTGCAGGGACGTGGAGAAAGCTGGACAGCTTTGATTTCAAAAGGCTGGTGTGTTCGTGTGTGTGGAACAAATGTGTCTGCTGTGAATAAAATATGGGCTTGCAAGTCTTTGTATTCTGGTTTTGTGTACATGTTACACAGCGTCCCAGCTTTTTGGTAAAACCTACAAATAAAAAAAGTCACTGCAATAATTTATTATTGTTTAATCTGTTTATATTTGTTTAGTTTTGTGTGTTTAGCAGTTTGTCTCTCAAACTGTAAAAAAAAGGTTCTCACTAAACAACAAAACATCTTTAAATGTTGTGTTATCTGTCAGCATTAAGGTAAAATACACGAAGATTACAAATCCTCACATTCTCAGGTTTTAGTAATTAATTTAATCAGTATCTGTTAATCTGAACTTTATGGCTTTTAAATTTGGAGAAAATGGCACGTAACACACAAAAGATCATACGAGAGTTACTTTTGGTTTGATTTGGTTACTGTAGCTTCCAAATTCAAGGTGCTATTTGTTTTCAGACATAACTATTAGAGGTGGGAATCACCATACATCCCACGATACGATATTATTGCAATTTTCTTTTATATTTTGCGATATTCAGATTCTGTACATAAAGGTAAACTTTATCAATATTCATTTTCTCTAATATCAAAGTCTCACACTCAGTCTTTGTCTCATTTCAGTTTTATTGTTGACAAACTGAACGGTTTGTATCACAGTCTAGTCCAACTTAACTGAACGCAACCATCTGGTACAATTATAGCTATTCTGAACTATGCAGTTTATGAAAACTATGCAGCCCCTTCAGCAACTGAAGAATTTGAAAGTAAATTAAAACAAAATGTAATTTTACATTAAATAAAAAAGTTTTAAACTTAATTAAAATAAAACATGTCTTAAATTAAAATAAGTAAACTGTCATGTTTATTGCTGCCATAAAACAAGTTAAACACATTTGGACAGTGAAGGAATGTCAGGATTCTTGCTCAGAAAAAGGATCAACATGCTCTGAAGTCAGAGCACAAAAACCTTTTTTGTAACAAAATATCGATTTCTGCTGTCCCTGTATCCATACATTATTAGCAAACAAAATATCACCATGCTACACAGTATCCATTTTTCCCCCACCCCTAATAACTATAGCTCAGGGACTTCTAAATCATCATGCTGTGTAAAATCAGAGTGTACATGTTATCCTGTTAAGATGCTACTTGAGAAAAATGTCTTTGAACTCTTGTTTCTTTTTGCTTTTTTAATCTATTTTCCCTCTGACTACGGAATAATTACTGAGAAGTGCACGGTGCTCTTTAGACTGGTACTTTTCTACTCTATTTGACCAATGAAGGAACTTTCTTACTACAAGACTCACAAACACATTCATACAACATGCAGACATGATCCTTCTGAGCCACAGCCTTTCCTATTAGGAATTTTATCTTGATTGATAAGAACTAGTAACTATTACAAGTCCTTTGCAGACAGAGTACTTTGGAAAAGTCTTCAGCTACTCTTGTTGAAGATCTTTCAAAGATTTTCTTTGGACAAAAGCTACCTGACTATTTTGATAGGAATGATACTTGACACTGGTTCATCCCTTGAGTTGTTTTTATGCTTGATTGAGTCAGTGTTCTCTACACAGAACCGACAATTTGGTAAATAACCAATTAATTTATAATAAGTGAAAAAGAAACGGTACATCATGTGAAGCGGGCTAACCAGGCTAAATGTCACGGCTAAAGTAGTTTTCACTGATGGGATTTTCCGTACAGAAAAGGACAGAAAATGAATTGTCCTTTCAGATGGAATGGCACAGAAGGAAGGCTTTGTGGCTGTGCTGCATCAAACGAGCCGTTCTATTTTCTGCGTTTGCTATTTGGCAGCCGAGCAGACGATGTCTGGACTACTGCTGGATATTCTGGCTCGAGCACTTTACCCCATGCCTTAGCCAAGCATGAAAAGTCGGTGATCCACATTCAGAGCCAGATTTCTCTGAACTCATTTGGACACAGTCGCATTGACATGGTTCTGGATGGTCAATGATAGTTTAGTGTTAGCACGAAAGCAAGAAACAACTGAGAAATCTTAAAACGTCTCATAGATGCTTTATGATTTCTGGGAAAACTGATGCAATCTCATCCATGATGAGGGTGACATTGTTCCTCCATCCAGGGGGATTTCGTCTAACTATTGTACCTGATGCTAGCTAGGATCCCAGTGTTGCTGACATTATAGAAATATCTCCTGTGCCTCTACCTTAAACCTTGTTCTCACTCCCAAGTCATCTCATGTTGCTGGTTGCTCAGGACCCATCAGAATGGTGTTGGACTGCACTGGTTACCCACTTACTGTCTGGACATAACAGTAGTAACCAGCGAAATAAAATTGTCGGAACCAAGCAAGGATTAGGGGTAGAGTAGGGGTCATGTTTCACATTAATCCTTTATTTATCCAGGTAAATAATCTCATTGAGATTAAAAATCTCATTTTCAAGAGAGACCTGGCATCATGGCAACAAAAGTCACATATCACATAGGTATATAACATTTAAAACAAATACAATATCCCATACCCATGTTTGACTCGTCTAAAATGCTGCCTAGTTATAACCAGTGTTGGTCAAGTTACTTGAAAAAAGTAATCAGTAACTAATTACTGATTACTTCCCCCCAAAAGTAATCCAGTTACTTTACTGATTACTTATTTTCAAAAGTAATTAATTACTTAATTACTTAGTTACTTTTTAAAAACACGATTTACAACCTGAATAGGTGATAAAGTGATAGATCTTTCAGCCCAATTCTACTTTTTCTGCATAATCATCATACAAAATGTAATCAAATGGAAAAGTCTCTTTTTAAAACTTGTTTTATCAGTTTTAATCTTTTAACTTTATGCATCAAGCAAAAATTTAATTATATGCAACATTCTCTGACTGGAAGAAATTAGTTTAACATTTAAACCTATTTTCTGCACATTCCAGCACATAAAATCAAATATTTTTTGTGTTTACACTCAGTCTTTCAAATAGATGTGTCACGGTCTGTGGGGCAGACCGTGGGGATTAGGGGAATGAGGACCCAAGATGCAGGACTTTGTGATGAAGGCAGTGCGTTTATTTACAATGGTGTAAATAGTTCACAAAAATAATCCCATGTTTTCCCCGTGACTTCCGTGTCGTGTCTTCACCCACAAGTTCGTGCTCCGTGGTCTTCGCTCCAGTGTGTCCCCACACCCCGTGCTCGCTGCTCTGGTCTTCCCTGCTCCTTCCTGGAGAAAAATAACAAAGAAGCAACTTGTCAGGACACTCGACTACCGCGGGCATGTACTCACTGGACTTGGTACTAATGACACTAACGTGGAGTCAAACTCAATATTCCAGCGACGAATGGCTCAGAGCCCCAGCCTTAAGAGCCAGAGAACTGCAATCGCTTGATCAGCAGCAGGTGCGTGGCCAAGGGCAGGAGCCCAGTCAGAGCTCCGCCCAGGCAGACAGGTAGGAGAGAGAGCAACAACACTTGTGGCCACACTGGGCTGGCCGGGGAGGCACAGGGACCATGACAGTACCCCCCCCTCAACGGGAGCCTCCCGGCGACCCACCAGGCTTACCCGGGTGCAGGCGGTGGAAGTCCCGGACCAGACCCCCACCCACGATAGCCGACCGGGGCACCCAGGAACGTTCCTCGAGCCCGTAGCCCTCCCAGTCAACCAGGTACTGAAATCCCCGACCCCGGCGGCGGGAGTCCAAGATGCGCGAGACCGCGTAAACCAGCTGGCCACCCACGAGCCGGGGGGGCGGCGGGGGCCTGGAAGGAGGGCACAACGGGCTGGAGACCACTGGTTTGACCTGAGAGACATGGAACACATCATGAATACGCATATTGCGTGGCAGCGCCAAGCGGACGGATGCAGGGTTGATCACAGCACTGATTTCAAATGGGCCGATGAAGTTGGGGGTGAGTTTCTTAGATTCGGCACGTAAGGGCACGAATCGAGTGGAGAGCCACACCTTCTGCCCCACCACATACTCAGGGGCGGCCGTCCGGTGGCGATCCGCAAGAGCCTTATTCCGTTCCTTCGTCCGGAGTAAAGCCGCCCGAGTGGCCCGCCAGGCCCTGCGACACCTGCGGAGGTGATGTTGGACAGACGGAACAGCGTGCTCACCTTCAACCAAGGGAAACAGAGGTGGCTGGTATCCCAGAGATGCCTCAAAGGGTGACACGCCGGTAGCAGAGGATGTGTGACTGTTGTGAGCATACTCTATCCATGACAGGTGTTCGCTCCAGATGGCCTGGTTATGCGAGGCGACACAGCGGAGGGCAGCCTCCAACTCTTGGTTTATGCGCTCCGTTTGGCCGTTGCTTTGCGGGTGGAAGCCAGAGGAGAGGCTCACCTTGGCTCCTATGGCGGAGCAGAACTCCCTCCACACCCGCGACGTGAACTGAGGGCCCCGGTCCGAGACAACGTCCTCAGGGATGCCATGGAGCCGGAAAACATGTGTGGTGAGGAGTCGGGCAGTCTCCAAGGCTGTAGGGAGCTTAGGAAGCGCAATGAAATGGGCAGCTTTGGAGAAACGGTCAACGATGGTCAATATTGTAGTGTTACCTGCAGATGGTGGCAGACCGGTGACGAAATCCAGAGAAATGTGGGACCAGGGTCGGCTGGGTGTGGAGAGCGGCTGCAGACGTCCAGACGGATGTTGATTGGAGTGCTTATTTTGAGCACAAGTGGTGCAGGCGGTTACGTACTCCCGTGAGTCTTTAACGAGGGTGGGCCACCAGAAATACCTGCGGAGGAATGCAGTGGTGCGGTTAACTCCTGGATGGCAGGAAAAACGGGCCGTGTGAGCCCACTGGAGCACTCGGGACCGGACAGCCGCCGGAACAAAGAGTCGATCAGGGGGGCCCGTGCCAGGATCAGGGTCGGTTTCTTGTGCCTCCCGGACGAGCTCTTCGATCTCCCACGTAACGGCTCCAATAATACACGAAGTAGGCAGGACAGATCCAGGGTCGGACTCCTCTCCGACTGGGGCAAATAGCCGGGAAAGAGCGTCCGGTTTAACGTTACGGGAGCCTGGCCTGTAAGTGATGGTAAAATTAAACCGGGTGAAAAACAAAGCCCACCTGGCCTGCCGTGAGTTGAGCCGTTTCGCCGAGCGGATGTACTCGAGGTTTTTATGATCAGTCCATACAATGAACGGCTGTGCGGCCCCCTCCAGCCAGTGTCTCCACTGCTCCAGAGCCAGCTTTACGGCCAGAAGTTCGCGGTCTCCGATGTCATAGTTCCTCTCGGCTGGGGAAAGACGACGAGAGAAAAAGGCACAGGGGTGGAGCTTACCCTCGAACCGTTGGGAGAGCACAGCCCCTACTCCAGACTCCGATGCATCCACCTCCACAACGAACTGCAGGGAGAGGTCCGGCTGGCGAAGGATCGGGGCGGTGGCGAATAGTTCCTTGAGGCGAGAGAAGGCTTCCTGAGCCAGCCGGCCCCATTGGAATGGCACCTTGGGCGATGTTAACCTAGAGAGGGGCAGAGCGACTTTACTAAAATCCCTGATGAAACGTCTGTAGAAGTTAGCGAACCCCAGGAAGCGCTGAAGCTGCCGGCGATCGGGTGGTTTGGGCCAGTCCAACACTGCCTGGACTTTTGCCGGGTCAGGTTTCAAATCCCCTCTGGTGATGATGTAGCCCAGAAATGCCACCGAATCCATGTGGAAGTCACACTTCTCCCCTTTAACGAAGAGCCTGTTCTCCAGCAGGCGCTGCAGGATCTGCCGTACATGGACCTCATGTTCCGCTTTAGATTTGGAGAAGATGAGAATGTCATCTAAGTAGACAAAAGCACATCGGTTAATAAAGTCTCTGAGAACATCATTAACAAGAGCCTGGAACACAGCGGGGGCGTTGGTCAGGCCGAACGGCATCACAAGGTACTCGAAATGGCCCAGGTGAGTATTGAAGGCCGTTTTCCACTCATCCCCTTCACGGATTCTCACCAGATGGTAGGCGTTGCGCAAGTCCAACTTACTGAAAATCGTGGCACCCTGAAGTAACTCAAAAGCAGAAGACAGAAGGGGCAGGGGATACTTGTTACGAACGGTGATCTTGTTAAGCCCGCGATAGTCGATACAGGGGCGAAGGGTCTTGTCCTTCTTAGCAACAAAGAAAAACCCCGCTCCCACTGGGGAAGACGACGGCCGAATGATGCCCGCAGCGAGAGAGTCTGCAATGTATGTCCCCATAGACTCCCTCTCTGGCTGTGAAATGCTGTACAAACGACCAGATGGAAGCGGAGCCCCAGGCAGGAGATCAATCGCGCAGTCATACGGTCTATGAGGGGGAAGTGAACGTGCCCGGTCTTTATTAAACACTTCAGCCAAATCATGATAAACACGTGGGACTGAGGTCAAATCCGGAGGCTCGACCGGCTGGTCAGACCTTTGAGATGTGGTTGGAGCAGGCGCAGCTCGGAGACAGTTCATGTAGCAGTCAATGCTCCACCCGGTCACTCTCTCTTTCTTCCAATCGATGTGTGGATTGTGTTGGAGCAGCCATGGATAACCCAATACAAGGGGGGTGCGCGGTGCTTGAAACACGAAGAGCTCGATGCGCTCTGAGTGGTTACCCGAGAGAGTAAGAGACAGGGGTTCTGTGATTTGGGTTATGTCCGACAAGCGCTGCCCAGATAGGGCTGTGACAGCCAGTGGATCGGGTAGGGCGTGTAGTGTGATGCTTAGCTTTTTCGCCAGAGCTGCGTCAATGAAACTCTGCTCAGCACCTGAATCCACTAGAGCTTGAAGAGAGTGGGTAACGTTCTTAATGGTGAGTTTTGCAGGTAACATAAGCCGGGGGAGAGAACCTCTAGTCGTTATATCGCCCACCAGTATTCTCTCAACTACTGGTGAGCGCGCCCTTTTGCCCGTGCCCGGCATGAAGAGGCAAAATGGCCCTTACGGCCGCAAAATAAACACTCACCGGCGGCCATACGCCGTTGACGTTCTGCGGGCGAGAGCTGCGAACGTCCAAGTTGCATGGGCTGCTCCTCCTCCTCAACCTCGCCGTGCTCGCGTGCCGCTCCGGGCCCCGGTGAGGCGTCCCTCGGTGGCTGAGGCTGAGCGAAGCGACGTTGCGTGCTTCGCCGTGCACGCAGGCGATCGTCTATTCGAATGCATAGGGACATGATCGCACCTAAAGAGGAGGGTAACTCACGCACCATCAGTTCATCTTTAATCTCCTCACACACATTATTTAACAGTGCCGTCTTTAATGCCTCCTGCCCCCACCCCGCTTGCGTCGCTAGTGTCCAAAAGTCAACTGAAAAATCTGCCATGCTCCGCTTGCCTTGCTTCAGATTCATGAGGCGGAGCCCGGCCGCCGCAGCAGTGGAGCCCTTATCAAACACACTCCGAAACAGAGACAAAAATTCATCATAAGTAATTTCGGGATTAGCGCTCAGCACAGCTTGTGCCCAGGTCAGCGCACGATCTCGTAGCAACTGAACAAAATATGAGATCTTACTCCCGTCATTAGAGAAGGCATGAGGCCGCTGGCGAAACTGGAGTGAGCACTGCATAAGAAAACCCGCACACTTCCCTACATCCCCTGAAAACAGCTCAGGTGTGGGGAGATGAGACTCACACACAGCCGGGACTAGAACCGGTGAGGCAGCACTTACTGCGGAGCTTGATGATGCCCGGGCGGGTTCGCTGGTAGGTGAGGGTTCCGGCAATGGAGTGCGCTGAGCAGCTGCTAGTGTTAAGGCAGCGACGTTCTCGCTGAGGCGAACAAGCATCTGCTCGTGGCGTTGTAAGATCGCTTCCAGTGTGACCGGGGCGGAGGGAGACGGGGAGGAAGCTGAATCTGCTGGGTCCATGGTGGCTGGAATATTCTGTCACGGTCTGTGGGGCAGACCGTGGGGATTAGGGGAATGAGGACCCAAGATGCAGGACTTTGTGATGAAGGCAGTGCGTTTATTTACAATGGTGTAAATAGTTCACAAAAATAATCCCATGTTTTCCCCGTGACTTCCGTGTCGTGTCTTCACCCACAAGTTCGTGCTCCGTGGTCTTCGCTCCAGTGTGTCCCCACACCCCGTGCTCGCTGCTCTGGTCTTCCCTGCTCCTTCCTGGAGAAAAATAACAAAGAAGCAACTTGTCAGGACACTCGACTACCGCGGGCATGTACTCACTGGACTTGGTACTAATGACACTAACGTGGAGTCAAACTCAATATTCCAGCGACGAATGGCTCAGAGCCCCAGCCTTAAGAGCCAGAGAACTGCAATCGCTTGATCAGCAGCAGGTGCGTGGCCAAGGGCAGGAGCCCAGTCAGAGCTCCGCCCAGGCAGACAGGTAGGAGAGAGAGCAACAACACTTGTGGCCACACTGGGCTGGCCGGGGAGGCACAGGGACCATGACAAGATGCAAGTAAAACACAGCAGAAAATAAATAAAGTCAAAGACTAGCGGTCCTGTTGCTCTATTTTCACCTGTAAAGCAGGAGTGGGGTAGGCGGAGGTTTACCCTGGTGCAGGTGTGCAGCGGTCAGTGGAAGAATCCGCGAGTTTCTCTGTGAGTTTCCCATTACGTCGTAGCTACTCGGTGCTTGATCGGAAGTTTAGGGGTTTTTTCGCTGTAAAAAGAAGTTTTCTTCCCACGCACAACGGACACTAATGTTTTTGTCACTTTTTATGGAATCAAACTCAAAGTAAGGTCAGTACTTCCACGCTTTAAACGCTGCACGCTCATACTCTCTCTGCACTCGATATATGATCCATTGTTGATCTGCACACAGCTGTTGCCACGAACGTCGCACTCGCTTACGTCACTGTCATGAGACATTCTCGCAAAAAAATCACGGTTTTAGTAACGCAGTAACGCAGCGTTCCTACGGGAAAGTAACGCTAATCTAATTACTGTTTTTGCAATAGTAATCCCTTACTTTACTCGTTACTTGAAAAAAGTAAATCGGATTACGCGTTACTGCCCATCTCTGGTTATAACCCACCCCATCATCTTCATCCACCAGTTGTTTGCTGGTAGATGTACAGAGAGAAAGAACAGGCAAACATGTTTCCTTAAATCCAAAGCTTAACCACTCGAGCTCATTTGATGTGCTTTGTGGAAAAAATGTATTTCTGTTTTCATTCATATATCCAAAAGCAATGCAATGAAATTCCATTTTATGCTTTTCAAAATGAAAGTAGCTCCTCAGTTGTTCAGGCATCATCTGACGCCCACACAGCTACTTTAAAATGCAAGTAAACAGATGAGGGAAAAATGGGGGGTGATGCCCACTCAAGTGTACGCACAGATGCAAATTAAAAGGATAGGCATGCATACTGACTCAGTGCATACAGAGACAGTTATCTAAATTCACCCACACATGCACACTCCCAACAGCCCGTTGCAGTCGCTGGCAGAGAAAACGGCAGCTGTACATAGTCAAAGAGAGCGGAGGAAACAATGAACACACAGAGCAGATGACTGCTGTAAGTAAAAGAATGAAAGTGGAGCAAGCGAGGAGTGGAGGAGGGCACGGCGCTGAAATGAACAACGGTGGAAACAAACAGGGTTTGAGTTTGAGAAAGTCGAGGCAGAAATGAGCATGCCGGGATTACAATTTGAAAAACATTTTCGACATATTCACGTTTAATTGTAATAAAACCATTACCTAAAAAGTCCTCTCCACAGGTAGCTTTAAATGTGCAGAGGACTCTAAAGCATTTAATTGAAAGGTAAATGTCGACTGATAATTCCATGTGGTTTGGTGGATGGAAATGAAAAGGGTAACAGACATGATAATGCTGAGATGACCTTCAGATACTTTGGTGTGATCTTCTGTGTCTGGGCTGGTTTTCAGCAAATCTTAGAACGAGGTTCACATATACGATACTGTGAAAAAGTCTCAAGGCACTGCTTTCTTTTTGACATTTGTTTAGGAAAATGGGAAATGGTGCATTCTTGAAATAAGCAAACAAATGAAAATACATTATAAAAGCTCACAAGCTCAGAAGTCAATGTTTGGTATGATGACCTTTATTCTTCACTCAGTCTGAACCTTCTTAGGCGAGCTTTCTGCTTTTTTCTTTAAATATTATTCAGGAATATTTCTCCAGGCTTCCTGAAGGACACATTCCGAAGCTCCTCTTTGGATGTTGGCTGTCTTTTGTTACTTTCTCTGTAAAAATGGGCCAACACTGCTTTAATAATGTTGAGGTCAGGGCTCCGGGGAGGGCGAGTCCATTTATTCCAGTCCATTGTGTGTTTTTCTATCCAGGTATGTTTTTACTGCACTGGCTGCGTGTTTGGGATGAACAAATGAGATCTCAGAGAAATCAGACACTTCCCTTGCAGGGCGATATGACCAAAAATATTTATCACGATATACATTTGAAAATTTGCGCTAACCACATAACTGACGATATAATTGACACTAGACAAAATTCTTTACAACTCCACAACTTTATTAGTGCAAAAAACCCAAAAAATCATCAATGTATTTTCACTTAAACAAGCAGCTGTTTTTTTATGTGCATTAAAGTTATATAAACATGTAACAGTGCAAATGCAAATTCCTCGCTGACAGTTTAACCAAAAGGCATTTCCAGTGGAAACTGGCCGACATATCCTCAGCATAACCATGTATAATATCCACAAAACTTAAAAAGAGCTTATACACACACAATATGGTTACATTATGTTGAAGCACAGTACGTATCACTCCGCGAGGCTCCGCCTACGATAGCCGTAATGCTCCGACAGTCCATCAAGCGGTGCGGCTTCGTAGCTTAGCAAAGTCGTACTAAAACATTTGACAGATTTTCGAGCGCCGTGCACATAAAATCGTTTCGAGGTCAGTAAACACAACCAGAATTCATACATAAGGCACACGGGATTATAAGGGGCTCTGTCGACTTTCAGAAAAATCAAAGGATTGATTTTAAGTGCCGTATTTTCCAAACAACACGGTAATAACGACGGCCCGCTAGCATGCTCTACCAAAAATAGTGCTTTGTTGTGTATCTGACGGACGAAAGCTAAACCAGTTCCACACCAGTGAAGTTGCAGCATTTTTACAAACCAGTTCTGGTTTCATTCAACGATCCACTTTCGCCCTTCTCATTCTCCATCGCCGCCATGTGCGTATGAAAACAAAGGCACTGCGCATCCTATTCCTGATGATGGTTCAAACTCTAACAGCATTTATATGTTTTAATTTCCATCAATTTTGACCAGATCGCCCGCACCGCTGACTGAACTGTAGGAGCGGGCAATATGTCGAATGTATTTGCTGTATCACAGGTTTTTCCACGTGCGTTGGTTAAAATGGCTTTATTGTAGCCATCGAGCATGTTGCCATGAAAATATTAAGCTGTAATATTAAGCACTTTTTTAAAAAAAATTTTTATCATTAACCCCCATCCTTCATGTCCTGCCAGATAGGGACAAAGCGAGGGAATGAGACTCGCTCGTCATTTGGACTTCAGGAGGAGGATGTCAAACAAAATGCAAAAATTTGCAAAACATGCAGTAAAACTGTTGCCACTAAAGGTAGCAGTACCTGAATTTATTCCACCAGCTGAAAAGTCTTTCACTATAAAATTAAGACTGTTGTTGGTCAGTCGCTTTTTGTAGTCACTGTCTAGACTTTTGTTTCTGTAATTTGACGTCATCAAAAATTTTATTTAACAGTTTTCTTATGTTAGAAGCACAAAAGACGCCTTTTTAATTTCAGTTGTTTTGTTTGTCTCATGAAGTCTTGCTTGATGTACTTTTTTGTTGCTGTGATCTTTTGTTGTGTTGATCACAGAAAGACACTTACTGTGAAAAACCTCGGTGGGAAACTGATGGTTAAAAATAAAACATTTAAATTCATTCAGATTTTTTATTTTCACTAGAAAAAATCACTGAATGGTTGATTTGAATGAGTAAACCAGTGCAATTCTAGGCACGATATGACTGAAATAACATTGTTTTTGGAGGTTATTTAAACATATCGTGATATATATCGTGTATCGCGATATTACATCGTCCTCATATCGACCAGCTGCAGCCCCGAACATGACAGAGCCTCCAGCATGTTTTACAGATGCAAATGTTTTTGCAACAAGCTGCTTGTAACAAAGTGCCCAAAGATACAATTTAATGTGTCACTTGCTCATTTTTCTGCAACAGTGGAACATCATTTGTGTTCGGTGCCTTTTTCATGGTTGCATGACTCATGAACCAGAGTTAAGTGGTTTAACCAACAAAACATGGTCAGGTACAAGAAGTAGACTGACGTACAGTGAAAAAATTATCTTATTTATAGGGATGGGTATCGTTTAGGTTTTATCCGATACCGGTGCCAAACCGGTACTTTTGAAACGGTGCCGGTGCTTAAACGGTGCTCAAACCGGTGCTTAAAGAATGGAGAACACAAAATTGGTCCAAAAACCTCTCATGTTCAGCTGTTTTTTTGTAAAAAGATAACAATGTTAGCCTTTTCTGCAGCTATGGGGCATATATGGTATCACTCTTGGCTGGAAGCAGCTTAAACAATGGAAAAACACAAACTTTGTCCAAAAACCTCTCATGTTTAACTGTTTTCCACTTTTTCTTTGGTCATTTTAGCCTTTTTGTCCAGGGTGAAGGGAGTATCTGCCATCAAACAAGAAGACAGCTGCATGTAGCTATGATGATGTTTGCTAGTTCACCTTACATGCATTAATGTAATAACGTGGTTAGCCTACTCAACGTAAATTATACACGAACAACATTAAGCTACTCACGCAGAGAAGAACGGCTGCTGCTGCATCATCATCCTCATCATTTCTGCTACACTGGCAGGGCTAGGGGCCAGGACTCTCCTCTTCGGGTTTTTGGGGGATGTTGCTAACTCCGGGTCCGATAACAGGCACCACACCCGCAGTAGATGTGCTCGGTGTGAGGTCTCGCAGCAAGCTATCAAATACGGCGCATTTCTCAGCTTTTAAAAAAACGCTATGCATTGCCAGGTGTTTCATCAGATTTGAGGTGTTACCTCCTTTGACAGTATCACAGTATCAGCTTAAAGCACTTGTTGCAGCTGCTGAGTTTGCATCTTTTGCTGTGAAGTACAGCCAGACTTTTGACCGCTTCGCTTGGGCATTTTTAATCTGTAGCTCTGCTCTAAAAGAACGTACGTACCTGGACCCGCCTACTATCCTCGAAACGTAAAATGATTGGCTAGAATCTAAAGTGTGTCACAGCTCAGGAAAAAAAGGCACCGAAATGTGCGCTGCTTTTCGGTCTGGTTACTACTGTTTATGGATACCGGTACCCATCCCTACTTATTTATCTAATAGGCGACTTCAGTGCTGCCTGAGCCCTCAAATAGTAAGAGATCCATAATCATTGGTTCTGACCACAGCGTCACCACATGGTTCATGTAGATTTCAGATACTTCCTGGAAGTGCTTAGCTGGAAACTAGAATGTGTAACTGTAGAGAACTAACTCAATCTTAAATTTAGAAGTAAAAGAGTCAAGAATTTGTGTTAACAGCAAGCCCTACCTGCCCTTTGACATATTCTAAGCTTATATTACCATACAAGTATACATCTTCTCAAAAACATGTTTTGGGGTGAACTGTCCCTTGTAGGTATATGACGTTAAAAGGTTATATTATTAGGCTCATTCACAGTTGTTTTTTGGATTCAGGGCTGGCATTGCCTGTGTCTTTCACCTCTCTTTAAAGAGATTCTTCCCCGTCGTTACCTACTGACTCTTCTTAGATACCTCCAACTTGTTTAGTGTATTTAAATATACATCTGATCCACATGTCCATAAACATAATTTTTAGTGTGCACATTAGTTTTGGTTTCACTTATACCTACAAAGCTAACGACGCTTCGATGCGAGCCACAGGTTGCCGACCTCTGGCCTAGTTAGACTGACAGCTGAGTGTCAGCACGCATATGTCTGTAGTCAACGCACGAAACATTCATCGTAACGTGGTCGAGCAGGTTTGACAGGAGTTTTACACAAGTCGCTAACTGAAACTTCTTTTGTTTTAGTAACAACAATGCAATACAAATAATGTTAATGATTAAGAATTGTTTTTAAAAGACACATTCAATGAGCATCAGAAAACTGTAAAAATAGTATGTTTTTATATTAGATTTATTATATTTGACTAACTGTTAGGACAAACATCTCCGTGTAGTTAGGCATGTAAACATGGTCAGGATGATCTGCTGAAGTTCAAACTGAGCATCAAATGAGAGATTTAAGTGACTTTGAACGTGTCATGGTTGTTGGTGTCAGACGGTCTGATCTGAGGTCTGTAATAGTCAACGAGCAGCAGTTCTCTGGGTGACAACACCTTATAGATCCTAGGGCAGAATGGCTAATCCGCTTCAAGTCGATATGAATGTTTACAGTAACTTAAATTACCATTCATTACATCCACAGTATACAGAGGAGACTCTTTGAATGTACAGCAAACCTTAAAGTAGGCGAGCTACAGCAGCAGAAGACCACACTGGGGTCCACTCCCTTCAGCTAAGAACGGGAGACTGAAGCTACAATTCAAGGTCATGAAAGTGAAACGATGGAAAGATTGTAAAAATGTTGGCTGCTATAACAAGTCTCAATTTTTCTCTGACATTGAGACGGTAGAGTTAGAAGTCACAGCATGAATCCAGCCTTGTATCAGTGGTGGTTGTGTAATGGTGTTAGCACACTTTGGGTCCTTTAGTACCAACAATAGTCAGTCTACCTGAGTATTGTTGCTGACCCTTCATGAGGACAGTGTGCCAATCTTCTAACGCACCGTGTCACAAAACTGAAACCGTGTCAAACTGGTTCTTAATGAATGACGTGTTTACAGTTCTCAGATTCCTCCCAACCAACGCCTTTTGTTACAGCAAGCCTCCGTGACATTAGGTTATGCAAACATTAAAATAGGCTTTTTGCAACATCATTTTGCACATTTAGATAAATATAAAATGTGAATATACAAAAAATTCTTAATAACATTAATCATTAACATCTGTCATGGTGGAACATCTGTCTTCTGCTGCAGGTATTTTGCATCAAAGCGCAGGGCGAGCCTCGAGAACGCTGATGTGCTCACATTTCTTCACTGCCGCCACCACCACAAGCTCGTTAAAGGCTCAAACACACAGAATCACTCATGTGCAAGCAAAGTCACGCACATACACAAACGTACATGTTCACAAAAACACAAAACTGTCAAAACTCTTTTTTTTCCTCCTTCTAATGTGAGGAAGCCTTCCAGACTACATGTCTGATTTTATGGCTTTGTTTAAGTTGAATGCATATTTGCCATTACTCTAACTGATGGTTATTTCTCTGCATTTAACAAAATGTTTTCTTTAAAAAGCGATTTTAATGTGACGTAAATGAAATCACGTCTGCCAGTTGGAAATGCTGGAATTTGAATAGTATGTTTGTGTTAAATCATTTTAAAGATTATAAAGTATCTGTGTTGTAGATAAATTTCTAAGCGCTTGGCTAAAAATTACTCTTTTTTTAATCAATAACAATGATCAGACGAGACAGAGCAGGGTGAAGTTCTCTCTGTGCAGGTCACCAATTTGTATGTATTTATACATGAAGAGAAGATATTGATTTAGTCCTACAGGATAAAAATGCAATAATTCATAAGAGCTCACAGTGAAATCATGACACAACATAAATGTTTACTGTTGTTGTTGCTTTGATTCACTGAACCGATAAATAATTTATAACATGCAGATGATGCTTTTTGCAAAAGTTTTTTGTCTGTAAATGTAATTAATGTTTCATTGCTCCATTCCACTCTGGAGATATTACTCAGCTTTAAAAGTCTTTGAGTTCTCCTGGGCACTAAAGTGTGTGTGTGTGTGTGTGTGTGTGTGTGTGTGTGTGTGTGTGGTTACAGTATTTGGACTGTTGGGTCAAAAGGACATCACATCTGTAGATTTCTCACACTCTGATGCCACCTAGTGTCATATTTGAAGAAGTGAAGGTGCTCAGGCAGCGATATTCAAACCTGTTCACATAGAGTCACTGAGACGGACAGATGCTGACATGTTCATGCAAATATTTAGGAATGTTAGTGATATTTCATTATGATGATGAAGACATGTATATAACCAGTTCCTTAGTATGGAACCGGCTTTGAAATTAAGCAGAAACTAAAAAGAGACCAAATCTCAAAGTTTTACTGCTTATATTGAGTCCAATAATGAAAAGCTGCAGATCAGGCAATAATCTCTTCTGTTCCTGTTATATTTGTGTCCTCACAGAAATGAAAATCGGTTTCTAGGCCTGTGTGATGGACAAATCAGTGAAGTTAAATAATTTTAATGGTGCTTTTATAATGACGCACTGATCTACAGTGGAAATATTTTTTTGCCTGTCCCATTTGGTTCTTTAGCCGTCAGAATTGTTGTCTGAAGACCAACAAGGATACCCAATGGATTTATTCTGCCAAATGGATCATCACGGCATTGCCGTATTGGTCCATTTGATCGACCTTTGTTTTTATTATTTATTTTATTTTATTTTCAGTTGTTACAGACGGGACAGACATGAGTGAGGGAAAGGAAAGGGAGAAAGAAAGAGGAAGGAAAAGAAAAACAGAATCAGAGACTTTTGAAGAAACGAGTCTGAGCAAACTGTTACCTCCTGACATTAATCTGGAGTAGAAAAAATAAATTCTTTGGTGAATTCTTAAACAGATTCTAATCATGACATTAACTGTTCTTGAAGTCAGTCTAAGGAGCTTGGAAAGAAAGGCGAATGGAAAGTTTCATGAAGACGTTCATCCAAGAAGCTTCAGAAGGTCTTCAGGAAGCTTCCAGCCGTTCTTCTTTCCAGCCTGCTGAGATTACTGTGAGCTGGCTGACTGAGCACCTTCACAGACAATCTCTGTATTATTTTCCAATTAAAAAGAGGGAAAATTGTCCCTCATTTCTTTTTAATGCAGTTCTATTAAGGTTTGTTTACAATCTTATCAAAAGCCATATAACCCCCGTGTCAAGAAAACTTGATTGTTTAGCATTTTAAGCGTCTGAGCTCTAACACTGATGAATTTAGTCTGATTACATTTATATATTTAAATTCATGAGTGTGTATTCAGACCTCTCAGTTTTCTTCACATCTAACTCGATCTTTAAAGCCACACTTCACAAGTTTTCAGTAGACTTGCTGCATGTGACAACACACAGTCTCTGTGCCGGACGCAGGTCAGCTCAGGATACACAACAGCAGCGCTGCAGTGACTCTGGTGCCCTCATCTGGCCCTTCTGCTCCCCACACAGTGATACTGTAAGCATGCACTGACTGATGGTGGGCTGTGAGGGGTTTGTGGTTGTAGTCATACATGGTTACGTGTGTCTGTATAACTAGCTGGATCAAAGGTGTATTCTAGTTTTTATAGTTGGGTTCAAAAGCCTCATTGAGCTGCCAGCTTTGAAAGGAACAGTCACTGTCCAAAAGGATCATGACTGTTGCACCAAACTGTTAACAGACGGTAATATTTTAATCCCTGGCAAGTGTCCACAGTGGTGACATGCTAATCCGTGCTGAAGCCTGCAGCTGCTGAAACATGACTCAGTTAATAATGAATGAAACTGAGAGGGCATTGTTTTTGTGGGACTTTGGAAGAACATGGCTCGTGCAGTCCAGTCCTGTAAAGACGGGAGTGGAGCAGCGGTCCCAGGAGCCTGGTTCCTGATGGTTCCTGAAGGTTCCTGAAGGTTCCTGATGGTTCCTGATCACATGGTGCACGACTGAGTTTGTCAAAAAGGAAAGTTTGAAGTCTTAAGTTTCCTGAATCGAGTCGGTTCGACACCTGAAGGCTCTGCTTCCTGTACACATTACAATGCACCGGCTCCAACTTTAGCATCATCTTACAAAATGCAGGGTTGTCCACAGACATCAATAGAAGTGCTCACGGCATCATCAGACATCATGAGACCAGAACGTTATGAAAGGCTCCGTTGTAGTTTGTTTTTTCAAATGCACGATAAAACATTTTGCTCGTCCCCTCACACCTTTCTCCTTTTAACAACAAAAACATGGAAACGAGTTGTACAGGCCTGACCTTGTGAACCTGAACCGCAGACTAATTGAGAGCCTGATGATGCTGTGAACTGTGAATCTGTGAAAGTTGGCGAGGATTTTAGTCGACATGTCAAATCTGAGGTTGCTGTGGTTGATTTGACTTGAAGGTGAGATGGCTGTGATTTCTTCACAAGCTCTTTGGTTTTGTGAAATCTGGTGAGATCAGAGGTGATTCTAGGATCAGAGCTTTGGGGGTGCTGAGCACCCAGAGAGCTGCCCATCCAGGCAAGGTAAACTTTACTCGTCACGATGAGACTTCTTCCCGTCTCTGTCAGTCTCTGCATCCTTAAATGTCTCCAGTTGTCCTGAGTTCCCTCTGACTGTCTCCTCGGTGCATTTAAACCTGTTCCTCCCTGTCCTCGTCGTCTGTTGTCTCCGTTATCAGTCATCATAATTTTAGCATCTCTGTGCAAGTCTGCAAATTTCTTTATTAAATCATAAGTTTCTTAAATTCATCAAGTCTCTCTGTGCCTGGGTCCTCGTCACAAAACATGACATCACTGCTTTGTACATTTGTGAAAGAAAAGAAAAGAAAAGAAAAGCACTTTTTTGAAAAGTCTGTAACAAAACCATCAAATCAGATAAAGGTTATTTAAATGCTGCAAAAGAAGAATGGATTGGAATAAAAAAATATCTTAACCTTAATTACTGGGGAGAATAATGAATGATGCTCATAGTGAGTAAAAAGTAAACTGAGTGCATTTTTTGGAAAGAGATTCACTTTTAATGTGTTTGTGTAATAGGATGATCTGATATCGTCGTGTTGGTGTTGTTCCCAGATCATCATGAAAATGTTGTTCCAGGTTCAACATTGCAAGTGACCAATCACATTATTGTGACGTTATTCTTTTGCGCACCAACCCATTCGTGCATTTATGAAATTCCAATGTTGCAAGGACAATATCAATTCTGCTTAGCGTTTATTAAAGGGTTAGGGTTAGGGTCCGTTGATCGGCGGACAAAGGCGGTTTCTTGCAGCTTAAGTACAGTTTTTTGTTTTACGCCGCTTTTTCACGAAGTCGCAAAAGTATGACATCACAACATTCTGATTGGTCACTTGCAGTGTTGATCCTGGAACAACCTTTAGTGTGATGATCTGGGAACAACACCAACACGAGATATCAGATCGTGCATGTATAATATAATACAGACACATAAAAAATACACTCCAAAAATAGAAGAGTCCTTGAAATATACAAAATATTATTGTATTTGTGAATGCATATTTTGTATTTTGCTGCTGGGTCCTCCTCTGGTCTTACCTGCATTTAGGGAGAGATCATTTTCCTGACACTTCTCTTGTGTTTTCTATCACCTCCCCGTCAGTGATCAGCACAATGACTGTAGTGTCATCTGCTATAATGGGAAGTGTGGTCTGGGAAATCACCCAGTCATATGTGAAGAGGGCGTATAGCATCGGACTCAGCACTTGTGCCTGGGGGAATCCACATGCTCACAGTTGCTCACTTATGCTTAACTGGTTTCAGACTCTGATATGGGTGTATGTGATGGATCCACTTATCCACTTCAGGGTCGTTTGGGACACGCCCTGGACAGTCTGTCACAGAGCTCACAAAGAGACCTATTCATCCATGCTCGCAGTGATCCACACATGCCACTCTCCAGCGAACCTAGCATGTATATCTTTGGGCTGTGGGGGCAGCCGAGGTGCCCAGAGAGACCCCACACAGACCAGACCGGCCCCGGGCAAATTACATGTATGAAATGGCTGTTAGGTTTCTGCAAACAACCATATTTGAGAATATTACCAAGTTTGTGTTTACAACATTGAATTGCTGCATTGCTGCTGAAATAACAGTCGTTGATATTTGATGTGTTCAGAGCACGAAAGCCTTTCTTATCCTGCCTGATATCCACAAACTGTAAATAATCGATATCATCCAGATCTGTCTTTAGGTGTGAGGATTTTAACAACTATAACAAGGATCGCACACAGCGTTTTAATTACACACTTTATAGTGTAAATAAGAAGTCTGATAAAAAGTGTAAAAACTGCAGACAAGTAGAGAAAGTTTCGTTTGCTGCTGTTGCTCAACAGGGTCTAAATGTAGCTGTGAGGGCGCAGTTTAGCCTAAATTCCTTTCAGAGGACTTGTAAGTAGCTTGTAGTAAATTAGACTTGGCTGGAGTCGGTTTCCTCTAATAGAAGCAGGATTTCTGCCGTTAACATAGTAGTGAGAACACAGATGTTGTTTTTATTAGAGCAAACAATCCCTGAAGTCTGAAGTCGGCCGCAGAACGTTTTCAGATTAGGACGCAGTAATCTGCACCCTCCCCAAGTACCACTGCCCCTCCCTCCTAACTCCGCCGTTGGCCAGTGCTCCCATTACATCATCATTCACTCGACTCTTGCGCCCATGCTACGACGTACGCCAAAACCAGTGATGCAGTACCTGCGGCTGCACCAACAGTGAGGACGCATTCGTAACTGTCCTGAAACCTCGTTTTGTCACACGAGTCGATGCAGGTGTGCAAAGTTTTCACCAGTGTTCTGGTTTTTTTTATACACATCCTGGAATTTGAGTTAAAAAACATGCGTGACAGGAGTCAAGAGAAGCCGTCATGAAATCACCCCTGAAAATGTAACGAAGCAATTAAAGCACAAACTGGGTCGGAGGGTCTGATCAATAAAGTCAAACGTTACATCGGAAGCTTGTTCACGAGCTGAGCTCCTAAAAGCCTCCAAAAAGCTGAGGTGAGCTGTGGAGCTGGGCAGATTCATGCATGGAAGTTTATTGTTGTTATTAGGGATGCAATGATACCAATTTTTTCAAACCGATACGATACCAATACTTGGATCTGAGTACTTGCCAATACAGAGCACAAAAACCGATACTTCTACCACACACACACACACACACACACACACACACACACACACACACAAATGCAATGAATTGGAAGACAGGTTTTATTTTATTCTCTGCCGATAAAAAATAAAATCTTAATAAAAATGACCACAAAAAAATTTCAAGTGAAAAATAAGCACTTCTGTTAAATTATTGCAGAGTCTCCACATTGTAATTTAACAAAATATCACTGAACTATTGGCACTGTCTCGAGCTTTCAGAATAATAAATAAACACTTCTGTTCATTTATTATATTTCATATCGCGGCTCGAGTATGCTGAGAAGACGGTGCAATCCTATGTTTTCCACGACCGGCATTGGCTGGTCATCCAGAGCGATAAAATGAGTCGGAGCCTCTGTTATTTTAACTGCCCGTGGATTTTCTCTTGACATTTTTCATTGCTTTTCCAAAACCTGAGTTAAAGTTGGCTGTTCCACACTGCTGACATTTTGTTTAGCCTAGCTACAGCAGCCTCCAGTTTCTCTTTTTTATCTGGAGCTGCCAGTCTCACTCGTCTAACCCTGTGCCTGTTTAGCGCGGGATGTCCCCCTAGTGGCCAATCTAAAAAAAACTACAACAGAAATGACAAGCCACCCTCTGATTAATGAAATAAGTTGGTATCGGTTAACTTTTACGAGTATGAGTACACACACATTTTACAGTATTGGCCCCGATACCCGATACCAGTATCGGTATCGGTGCATCCCTAGTTGTTACATAATAATAATAATCATAATATGGGAAAAATAATTCTTATTATAAGTATTTTTGTGTTTTTATTCTTAAGATGAAAAAAACCCCTACATGAAGTAAAGCACAGCGGTGTAGAGGTTAGCAGTGTCTGGGTTTGAATCCACCTGCCGGGCCTTTCTGCGTGGAGCTGCAGTTTGCATGTGACGGCCCGAGTTCTCTCGGGATACTTTCCTCCCACAGTCTCGGCTGCTTGTGTGTGTGTCCTGCCAAAAATCACATTTTATCCTCATTTCTTCTCAGACTTTCCTGATTTAAGGTGTAAAAATGCGTAAATCGAACACAACGCTTTATGGGAATCTGTGTGAAAATCACAAATCGGATTCAAATCTATCGCTGCCTGCTTTAAATGTGTGCACACGGCAAGCTTGCTTTCATATAGGAATATAAGCACGATACAAAAGTTTGAGGCACTCGTCTTAGACGTGCTGTGCTCATCGGCTCAGACTGATCACAGCTTGCTGCCTCTGTCTGTGTTTATTAATGTAGATGTCAGTTATTTGCAGACCTTCAGCGATCTGTCTGAGAGCGACTGCAGCCGGACCAACCTGTGCGACCTGCTGCGGTTAATTATTTTGATTTGAATTACTTTGGATTATAGACATAATTAACTAAGCGCTACAGGCATTAATACTACAGCTACCTTAAATAACTGTGACTTTGATATTGAAAAAATGATACATTTTTTAATCCAGCCTTTCATTCACATGATTGGATGAACATCCAGCGCTGAAAACAAATGAAAAAATGTGGTTTGGAAACAAAAGAAGAACCTGAAATATCACAATCACATCATTATGTAACGCTGTGAATTAAAAATGTAGTGAAATATTTCATGATCCACATGATGCCTGTTTCTCACTGCATCGTTTCTCTGCCCTTCCAGCTTTCTGCTCCGCCCACTGCGCTCCTCCCAGCCAACCGCTGCCTACAGTCTGGGATGGTTAGCTACTGAGCGGGCTGCCAGTGAACGCTGAGCAGGCTGGCGAACTCAGCGTCCGCCTCGCTGTCCTGTGATTGGCTGCTGGATGGGACTGAGGCCGAATGGAGCCAATGTCCAACAAGCAGGATAGCAACTCATCTGAGGGAGATGAGAAAGGGTGAGACAGAGGGGTCTGGTGTGTGTGGTAAACAAAACGTGATGGAGTGTACATCTGCCTTTGGCTGTGTGTGTGTGTGTGTGTGTGTGTGTGTGTGTGTGTGTGTGTGTGTGTGTGTGTGTGTGTGTGTGTGTGTGTGTATGTGTGTCCATTTTTGATGTAGACATGAAAGGAAAGCTGAGATTAATGGTGTGGCGGGACAACAGATAAAAGCAGAGCTGTAGGCATGGATGGATTAATGAAAGATTAGGAGCTGCAGCAACACTTTTTAGCTACCAGTTCAAATAATTTGAGGTATGAAGTGAAAAATAGAAGCTGAACAAATGATTGAGACAGGCTGTTGTCTTAGCAGGTAAAGAGAAGGAATGCCTGAATTTAGCAGAATTTTAGGAGCAGTAAAAGGGACGGCTGAGCGCTGTCACGCTGCCGGCTGTACTCACTGTTGCTCCTGCACGTGCAGCTGCACACACACACACACACACACACACACACACACGCAGCACATACTGCTTTTACCGCTTCACGAGATAAATTCACAGAGACTCACATCAGGCTGATGAAGAAGAAACTAAAGCAAACTGAAGCCACTGCTGTGTGGCGACGATGTTGGAGCACAGAGACCCAAAGAGTGCGTTAATGAAATAAAACGAAACTAAATGAACAAAAGTGTCACAAAACGACGGTGAGGAGGAGCTCCAGCTGAAGTTTGTAAACAAATGAAATAAACACGGACCAACAAGAATCCATAGCTCGTCCCACACGTCCCTCTTTGATACTAGTCATGTAACTGTTTATAAATACGTGATTATTATGTCCTTTCTTCATAGTGCTTTCATTGTGAAGCGTTTTGCCATATGTAGCAACAGTCACATGGAGTTTCTTTCCCTCTGGGCTTAGTCACGCCCACTGGTTTCATTTGTCTCCACTGGTTTTATTTGTCTCCACTGGTTTTATTTGTAGAGATTCCGGAAATTGCAAGAAAGCTGAGAAAGTAAATTTATTGAGATTTGCTTTATGTCGGCACATATAGAAATCAATATTATAGATATGACCACCAGCAAATTTAGCAGAACAGTATTATCGCGCGTTCCTCCAACAAGCTGCACTGTTGTGCTGCTGCATCCACTTTTTTCTTTTAATGAGAAGCTTTTCATGTGAAACTGCTGTCAAACATTGAGATTAGTTTGAGCCTGTCGCTGAAACACATCACAGACGCGTCCATTATCACAGCCAAACTTCAAATTGGTAAACTTTTATATCTTGTATTTTTATTGCACATAAAGCAAAATCTTTTTTTTTTTAATAGTGAGACATGAGCTGACTAAACCATCTTGTTTGGGGACTTTAATAGAAACGATATTGTAGTCAGTCAGTATGTCCATCATTACAGCCTCCAACAAACTGCGTTCTGATAGTTGAAATAAATCCATAATAAATACATTACAGCAGGCGCCGGTTTGTGGTGCCCGGTCATTTGAATACAAGCTGAACTGATTGTCCTTCATCATGTTTTATGTTTGTGGCTAAAGAGCAGAATCAGCACAACAAAGGCAGAGAAGACGACTTAAAGGCGTTCACGTGTCGAGGAGGCGAATCGTTTGTGCACCTTCAGACTCAAGATGTGAAGGGTCATAACCGGCAAGTTACTCTGAAAGAGTAGTTAATTATAGTTACTAGTTACTTCTTCAAAAAAGTTACTGAGTTAGTAACTGAGTTATGAGATTCTAAAAGTAATTAATTACTAGGAAAAGTAACCATTCGCCATCGCCGTCACTCCTGAAACTTGCCTAAGCAACTAAATGTCAGGATGTTTTTGTTTTGTTTATTTTTGCTCATGAGCAGAGAGTGCTTGTTAGCGTTGTCCTTTGATGTTAAACGTGACGAAACTATTGAGGAAAAACAGGCGTATATATTGTTTATCATGACTCTGGTTTTACGTGGTATATATCATCTCGTTGCTTTGTCATCTTAAAGTGGTCATGTGATTGTTTTACCCCTGAGCTCCAGGTGTTACCAAGAAGTGATCATCTGCTTAAAGCTGCTTAAAGCTGCAGCTCTCTTACTTACAGCTACTGATATAAGCTGCAGTAACCTGAACACAGCTTCAACCGTCTGTTTGTTAAAAAATAGTAACGTGACCGCATTTTCTTGTTAGTAACGGTAACGGCGTTGTAACGATAGGAATAATAATTAGTTACATTATTCGTTACTAAAAAAAGTAACGCCGTTACTTATAACGCCATTATTCCCATCACTCGTCATAACTACTATGTTTTATCATCCAGCTGTAACCGACATCTGGATAAAATGTCAGCCTCTTCCTGAGCAAAGTCAGGGCTCTAATGCACAGAAATGTGCATAAACATCCTGATTTATTTCTTATATTGTACCTAATGTCAACAGATTAGACATGCGATCCTTCTGGACAGCTGACCACATGCCACAGTTGTTTGTCCTACAGCGGACGAAGAGCGTGAGCTGATCTCCACCATTCAATCGTACAATCATTCTGTTGCTGCTATTTATTATGTTTCTTTGTCTTTCTTTCGTGCAATATTTTGTTCTGTGCAATATTTCGGCAGATGTGCAATTTCCATCCCTCAACATATCCTTAACGACCACAGCCCTTCTGCCCTTATTTATTATTTATTATATTTAATAAGTGTAATAAATAATAAATTTATTATATTTAATTCAGTGTGTTCAGTGTGTTCCAGGCATCATATTTCATTATGATGCCTGGAACACACCGCATGCTTCCTGTAACCCAAACATCGTGTATATACTCTACATACTGTTCTTACTTTTCTTACTTGTAAATTCTTTTCTTTACTTGTGCATCTTTGTGGTCTTGCTACTTAATTTCATTGTGCAAGCAACTGTACGATGTCTAAGTCTAAGTCCATAGCTGTGACTTTCCACATGAACCAGGAGGTGTTGAAAACAGAACTCAGCTGACTGCACTCTGTGATCTGCTGATGAGTTGTGAGATTTTACACACTGTTCCTTTAAATATCAGGGCGTGGCTCGTTTGATAAATGCAACCTTTTTGCCCCCGTGTATGTTACTCGGACCACATCACTCTTTAATGTGAAACACTGACTATACCTTAAAGTCACATATAAATTGTTGGACTCAGCATGGCCACATGTTTCCAGCAGAGCCTGTTTGGTGCTTCTGGGTCAATCAGAAGCACAGTGTATGTTTACAGCGCTCCCTCGTTTAACGCGGTTACGTTCCAAAAATAACCCGCGACAGGTGAAATCTGTGAAGTAGCCAGCTTTTTTTTTTTTTTTTTTACAATTATTATCGATGTTTTAAGGCTGTAAAACCCCTCACTACACACTTTATACACTTTCCAGAGACAATCTCAAATTTCAAACCTTCGTAGAAAAAGAAGTCCAGTATTATAGAATGAAACCGAAGATCAAACCTTGTTTTCAGGTCCAGAACATCGTAATAGAGCAGCTGCCAGAGAATTCAACATTAATCAATCAATGGTGGAAGCAAGAAGAATGGGTTGAGTAAAGTTTGACTTATGACTGTTTTGTTTTGCTTAATTATAATCTGAAAAATATGGTAATTTCTACCTTCCTTTAGTCCAACTTTTTGTGCGATGGTTAGCATCTTCCTCTGCCTTTTGGGTGCTACCGCAGGTGCCTGACAGTGCAAAACATTTCATCTTTGTTGGGGAGAAAACTTGCAAACACACAGGCTGTGCGATATGACCAAAATCTCATATCCTGATAAGAGACATTTATCGTAAATTCTGTAAATTCTGTGAATCTCAGGCAGCTCGACTTGCGTGAAGTGTTTTCATCTGGGTGTCGTGTACCTGGAGTCCAGTGTTTCAACCGCAGCATGAAGTATTTATTACGTGCTGCGGGGAAAAGCCTGTTCTAAGGTTTCTTTTTTTTAGCACCTGACGGCTCTTTTCAGCTTCTCATCTCTAAACACTCTGCATACAATTACACGTGATTCAGGTTATTTTGAAAAATCTCAAAAGAATCTTCAGCTTTATTGTGAAAAGTCTTTGTGCAAAATAAGCAACCAGACGCGGAGCCACGCGATGGTTTTACCGTCGTTGTCGCTAACAACAACGCATAAAAGCAGTCGCTGGTCCGTCCGCAGTGTGGTTATATTACATATAAGAGAAAGAACAGAGTACTATGAGAAATGAACTCTACAGTGACCATCAGAACGATGGAAAAAATATGGCCATAAACAGTTTATCTTGCGACTGCATGAAATAAACGATAGCGTAAAATTAAACGATAGACGTTTTCATATCATTGGATATATATCGTTATATCGAACAGCCCCAGTGCAGCACTTCAGAGTCACACTGCTAGCCATCGGAGATTTATGTAAATTTGACATTCTGTACTGACAGGAGACACAGAGGAGATTGATTGACAATGGTCTACAGCCAATCAGGACGCAGAACACAATCTGCTGTTTTTATTTTATTTTTTAAAATGCACACAAAATAAATCTGCGAAACAGCGAGGCCACGAAAGGTGAACCGCGTTATAGCGAGGGACCACTGTACATTCATTACCAGAGATGGGCAGTAACGTGTTACTTGTAATCCGATTACTTTTTTCAAGTAACGAGTAAAGTAAGGGATTACTATTGCAAAAACGGTAATTAGATTACCGTTACTTTTCCGTAGGAACGCTGCGTTACTGCGTTACTAAAACTGTGATTTTTTTTGCGAGAATGTCTCATGACAGTGATGTAAGCGAGCGCGACGTTCGTGACAACAGCTGTGTGCAGATCAACAATGGATCATATATCGAGTGCAGAGAGAGTATGAGCGTGCAGCGTTTAAAGCGTGGAAGTAGTGACCTTACTTTGAGTTTGATTCCATAAAAAGTGACAAAAACATTAGTGTCCGTTGTGCGTGGGAAGAAAACTTCTTTTTACAGCGAAAAAACCCCTAAACTTCCAAACAAGCACGAGTAGCTACGACGTAATGAGAAACTCACAGAGAAACTCGCGGATTCTTCCACTGACCGCTGCACACCTGCACCAGGGTAACCCTCCGCCTACCCCACTCCTGCTTTACAGGTGAAAATAGAGCAACAGGACCGCTAGTCTTTGACTTTATTTATTTTCTGCTGTGTTTTACTTGCATCTATTTGAAAGACTGAGTGTAAACACACAAAATATTTTATTTTATGTGCTGGAATGTGCAGAAAATAGGTTTAAATATTAAACAAATTTCTTCCAGTCAGAGAATGTTGCAGATAATTAATTTTTTGCTTGATGCATAAAGTTAAAAGATTAAAACTAATAAAACAAGTTTTAAAAAGAGACTTTTCCATTTGATTACATTTTGTATGATGAATTATGTAGAAAAAGTAGAATTGGGCTGAAAGATCTATCGCTTTATCACCTATTCAGGTTGTAAATCGTGGTTTTAAAAAGTAACTAAGTAACTAAGTAATTAATTACTTTTGAAAATAAGTAATCAGTAAAGTAACTGGATTACTTTTTTGGGGAAGTAATCAGTAATTAGTAACTGATTACTTTTTTTAAGGAACTTGACCAACACTGCTCATTACACATTCACATATTGTAATCATGTATTGGGAGTGCTACCTATATTTCCTCAGACACGTAGAAGAACATCCAGACAACAGCGTCACAGCATTTCCTCTCGCACAGAGCAGAGAGCAGAAGGGAAAAGGCCTCAAAACAGAGCTGCTGTGAGTCTGTTTATCCCGGTCACATGAGCAGAAATGTTGCTGGGACAAATCAGAGTTATTAAAGAGTAGGGGTTATAAACTGTAAGAAATGCATTTAGCGTTGAGGTGAACAGATGTCATATGCACGGTTAAGCAGGTTACCTCCTCTAACAGGAAAGAATATCATGGACTCACCCAGACCACCACCAAAGAGGACACAGGTGTGATTTTGTGTATAAATAAAGACAACTGTCATAAGCAGCATAAAGATGGTCAGAAATTAACACACAGTCTTCAAAAAAAAGAAAACAAACCTGCTTATTGCCATGCAGAGTTCCTCGCCACTCTGAGCCAGAAAAAACCCCAGATTAACTTTCAAAAGTTGCACGTGCCACGTACCTACCCAGCTGTATGAATAATGTATGCATGTTGGCGTGTGTGTTTACATGCATGCCTCGTACGAGCGCACGTGTGTGCGTCTGTGTGGGGATAAGCGGAGTGAAGAGAGCTGGATTAGGAGCAGTGAGGGCAGATGGAGCCGCAGAAAGCAGAGGACAGTTTGGGACACCTCAGTGTGCGACATCAACAGGGGATTGTCGCTTTGTGTTGTTTTTGCGCATGCGCACGTGTGACTCTGAGTATCATTGGGCACGCACGTGTTCCTGTGAGTGCTGCCTCATGCCCTGACCCCTCCCCTCTGTGCTGCCTGAGTCACGGCGTGTTCTTGATACAAGCGCACACACACACACACACACACACGCGGCTTCGCATAGCCTGGAGTCGGGGAGCTGAAATAGAATTTGGTGTGTGTATGTCTCAAAATTAACTGCAGTGCGAAGCCTTTGAATGTTTCAGGAGGCAGTTCGCTTTTATCAGAGCAATTCAATTAATGTCTGCAGAGCAGAATTGCAACTGAGTGATTGGATGTGTGTTTGAAGAAGTTTGCATGCAGAAATCTGTGTGATTACAAGAATTTCTGTGCTTTTCTTTTTACTTCTGTGCTTAGAATAACCTCGTATGTTTGTAACGCAGAACTGAGATCAGTGCTTTCATATCGCTCTCAGCTAGCTGGCTGCGGGGGTGGATTGGCATTTCATAGATACTGACTCCAATATCAAAAGTAAATTCTTTTAAACTCCTTATCGAGCCCACTTCAGTTCAGCTTTCATCATTTATGAGTAAAAGTTGAAAATAAGAATAGAAGGCAGTGATTTAAGACGCTGAGATGTCGTAACATGTGCTGTTTGCTTTCTTTGAGTAATCGAGCTGGCTGATTTTGACCGCTCCTACCATCTGTGTTAACGGGTTACACTGGGAGAGCTGGTTATGATGGAAAATTGTGTCTCCGTGCATATTGGAACAGGAATTGCAGTGAAGGCAGGTTCCAAATGTTTTGACCCTTTGCAGTCATTCCCCTCAAGTTTTTCACTTTAGTTTATTGGTGCCTATAAGTGAAAGTGGCAGTGGAGCCTTTGAATAGCTGAGACGTGGAAGTCTTTGGAATGCAGAGATAATAAAATAGTTTTGTTTGGTCTTTTTTTTCCACACACAACTCGTCAGAAAACAATGTGGGAATTGAGAATTTGTAAGCAGAAAAAACGAATGGCAGCGATGGCGGAAAAATCAGCTCCAGTGTATGAAATGAGTTGATTGACACTGACTGGAGATGACTCACCGCTCATTCAGCGTTACACTTCCCCCACTTGAAATGCCTTTGAAACGTCAGCACAAAGGATGAATGACTGCATTAAAACCATGCTTCGTTTAGAGGTGTTTAAAGGTTCAACCGTTGCCAGGTTTGCCACCTCCGAAGTCTCTGAGATTCAAAGACGTTGGATCACAGTTATATTTCAGAGTGCTACCTGCATCTGTTTTAAACAGTCTTTGGTGTATTAGACCCAGAGCAGAACAAATTAAAGTGCGTTAAATATTTTACCTGCACTGATACACAGTGTTGGGGAGTAACGGAATACATGTACCGCCGTTACGTATTTAAAATACAAAATATGAGTAACTGTATTCCGTTACAGTTACCATTTAAAAAGGTGGTATTTAGAATACAGTTACTTTGTTGAAATAAATGGATTACACGGCGGTACTTCCCTGTTTCATATTGTGGCGGGTCAGGACTGTTTGGGTTTTGTTTGACAGCTACGTTCTGTTGTTCCAGGTGGCAGCGTTACGGTTGCCATGGTTACAGGGTGACGCTCTCTCTCTGCGTGTTTCCTGGGTGAGAGAGGCCTTTTTGTTGTTGTGCTAGGCTAACAGGCAGAATGCTACCGGCTCTAAAGAATGTAGCATCATGGGCAGTGTAGTCCGTGCTGCAGGGAGAATGGACTGCCATACACGTTATGTGTCTGTGAGCGAGGGAGGGAGAAAAAGGAAAAGTACGAGCTGTCATCGAGCAAAAACGGGAGCTGGAAGCATGTAAATATAATAATAACCACTGCAGCCAAGAAGAGAGCCTGACGAGCCCAGTTGTAAGTAAGCTATTAAGACTCGACTGTACACCGTGTTCGTGTTTTCCTCCAAAAACAATAAGTTCCGTTGGAGCAGCCTTTCAACGCCTCTCTCTGTCTCTGCTAGCAAAGTTGACCCAGACAACAAAGTAAAGCTAGTTTTCAGCTACGAGCCGACACAGAACCCACCGTATTAGCCAGAGGTCCCTTTACTACGGTTCGGAGCCGCGGACCTTCAGTAACAGTAATAAATCACAGCAATAGTACATTCATGTAGTTGTAAACAGCATGATAATATATTAAGTAATCCAAAGTATTCAGAATACGTTACTCTCATTGAGTAACGTAACGGAATACGTTACAGAATACATTTTGGGGCATGTAATCTGTAATCTGTAATGGAATACATTTTAAAAGTAACCTTACCAACACTGCTGATACATCCCAAGAGTCTCATTGAGTCACATTTTTGTCCACCTGTGGTTCCCATTGCGTGATCCACCGTGATGTTCCTGTTTGTGTAAAATGTGAAAAGGTGGATTTCTACATATGATATTTAATTGATGTATTTTTGCTGTAGTTTCTCGTGGCTGAATGCAGGCACATCGTCACGACACGCTGTTTTGAAGAGAATCGTTTCTGCTGAGAGGAGCTCGTGTCCTTCAGATCACAAAGCTGATTTTTCTCTGGTAGGAAAGAGCACTGATGGTGGCACTTGCTCTGTGCTCTTGCGATTGCTATAGTCAGACTTAAAGAACATGTCTGTGCAGCTTGTTTTGGACATGAAAGACGGCACCAGATTTAGCTTTTCTACTCTTTTATGTGTGCATCATTTTAGTCAGTGGAATCTCTGGTTTCTGAACACATTTCTCCTTTAAAAATTTCTCTTCCTGTTTTAATCATTGAGTATTTTTTTTTTATCCTGACGTTTATATCAAACTGCATGGCTCTTTACAGCTTCCTTCATATTTTAGTAAAAGATTGAGCTTTTTGTAATTTTGTAGTGCATGTTGTTTGAAATAGTTGTTCTTACACTAAAATAACAGAGTTTAAAACAAAAAACAGCATCAACCATTGAATTCTGGGATAGGTTGGGCCACGAAGGATACACCCGACCCATCCTTCAAATCCAGGGAGAAGGAGGATGCATTTGAAGGAGTCTTCAAACGTGGACAGCCTTCGTTGCGTCGCTGTCGTGTAATCGGCCTATTAATGTGGCCTCCGAAGAATGCGACCCCTGAATTTGGACACAGCTACGATACCGAAGACTGCTTCTTCTTCGTGGTTTAACGGCAGCTGGCATTCTTGTAGATGCAGTTCTGCCATCTTCTGTTTCAGTCCGTTATTACACTCTTAAATCCTACTACCTATTCCTGCGTCTTTCTGGATCTTACAAAGCTTCAAACAACTCGTCAACTATTAAATTAGTCGTCAACAATTTTGATAGTCGGCGTAATCCCGACTAGTCATGGCAGCCCTACCTGTAATTTAATTTTAGCACGAAAGTTATCTATCATATGACATCCTTTGTCCAAATCAAGTCTTAAAAGCAACTGTGCAGTTTGGTTTTTAGCTACTTGTGCTGTTTGTCATCTCTTTCGGCCTCACATGCCTGCAGCGTCACTGCGAAGAACAGAAGACTGATCAACAGCCTGCAGGGCAAACATAAAGAGAGATGTCGCAGCAGTGACACCCATATGACCTCCCTCTTAGAATCAGTAAGACTTAGCAGGTGGTGCCGGATTACGAGCATTCCTATATTGACAGAGGCAGAAAGAGAAAATTAGCACTTTGAAGTTCCAGCGTGTTAACAATACTTAGAACATGTTATAAGATCTGCACTCAGGAACTGAAGGCACAGCTGTGAATTAGTTATCTGAGTCATCTCAGCAAGCTTTACTCAGGCCTTGAGCATTTCAGTCCACTCTACAACTGGAGAACATTCACTCGCTGTCTTCGACAACAGAGTCGCTTCTCTTAACCTCCAAGCTTCAGCGTTTGTCTTTAGGGAACGTTCCACCAGAGCCGCAGAAGACAGTGTTCAACTGTTGCCACAGGATTATTGGTCCACATCTTGAGTAGAGTGAAATTCACATGTTAAAAAAACAACAGAAAAAACAGTAGCATGCTGTTCTTTAAACATTGAACTCTCAAGTCTTCAACATTTATATCAAATATACAGATTAAAGGAGAAACCACCATGAAAAGGTCTCAGTGACGGATTGGGCCACAGCTTTGGTCTTGATTCTTCAGATCTCTGGGATACAGTTCCCCCATGAGAGCTTAAATGTTCCATAAGCTATTTCCTTATGGATTGTTTTGAAGGTGATTGAGATTGACCAGTGCAATATCACCCTATTAGAGCACTTCGCTCTCGCTCTGCAGGCCTACTTGTTGTTCCTAGAGTATTTAAAAGTAGAATGGGAGGCAGAGCCTTCAGTTTTCAGGCCCCTCTTCTTTGGAACCAGCTTCCAGTTTGGATTCAGGAGACAGACACTATCTCTACTTTTAAGATTAGGCTTCAAACTTTCCTTTTTGCTAAAGCATATAGTTAGGGCTGGACCAGGTGACCCTGAATCCTCCCTTAGTTATGCTGCAATAGACGTAGGCTGCCGGGGGATTCCCATGATGCATTGAGTTTTTCCTTTCCAGTCACCTTTCTCACTCACTATGTGTTAACAGACCTCTCTGCATTGAATCGTATCTGTTATTAATCTCTGTCTCTCTTCCACAGCATGTCTTTATCCTGTCTTCCTTCTCTCACCCCAACCAATCACAGCAGATGGCCACCCCTCCCTGAGCCTGGTTCTGCTGGAGGTTTCTTCCTGTTAAAAGGGAGTTTTTCCTTCCCACTGTCGCCAAAGTGCTGCTCATAGGGGGTCATATGATTGTTGGGTTTTTCTCTGTATCTATGAAGCGCCTTGAGGCGACTTTTGTTGTGATTTGGCGCTATATAAATAAAATTGAATTGAATTGAATTGAATCTATTCAGATCAATCTGCTGCCCATCACCTACCTTCCTGTCTACTGTAGATTTAAATTGATAGATTCTGTGAAAATTCCCATAAACAACAACACAATATCTGTCCGTTCCACTGCTATTTATTGAAAAATCACGACTGTAAACACTTGGACATTGAAGTTCTGATAGTTGGTCCTGTTTCTTTCAGAAACACATGCACCCTGGTGTTTCATTGTTGAGGTTCTTGAGGTTATTCTAAAAGGGGATGGTTTTGTCTACACCAAATCTGTCTATTATTACTCTGGCAAACATCCGTCTTTGTCTCTTCTATTTAGAGCACATTATTCCAGATGGCCTTGCCTTTGTTTTTCACATTCATCTGCTTTCGTTTTCCTTTTGGACAGCAAAGGATTTATCCCAGCATGCTTCCAGTGTTTTACTTTTGCTGCCTCCTTTTGATTGTTGAAATGCTTTGATACCAACAGTTTTGAAGAGTTCCTCTGAGTTACTTGGATGGAATTTTGGATTTGGCATTCTCAAATCCAAAATTCAGGGCGATCGTGGCTCAAGAGTTGGGAGTTCGCCTTGTAATCGGAAGGTTGCCGGTTCGAGCCCCGGCTCGGACAGTCTCGGTCGTTGTGTCCTTGGGCAAGACACTTTACCCGTTGCCTACTGGTGGTGGTCAGAGGGCCCGGTGGCGCCAGTGTCTGGCAGCCTCGCCTCTGTCAGTGCGCTCCAGGGTGGCTGTGGCTACAATGTAGCTGCCATCACCAGTGTGTGAATGGGTGGATGACTGGATGTGTAAAGTGCTTTGGGGTCCTTAGGGACTAGTAAAAGCGCTATATAAATACAGGCCATTTACCATCTCAGTAAAAGTGTTTGGTATAAGAATAGTTTTATGGCAGGCGTATCTAGCGACAGCTTTGGCACTGTAATCTGCCAGTAGCAGCAGCTCCACCCAACCCAAGCCGTAGGTGTAGCCTTCTCTGTCAGTAAACTCTACAAGTCTAATTTACATTATGGAGCCCTACTCTTAACTCACATAAATGTAACACTGTCGGTGAAGCTGGGTTTAAGAAATAAATGTTTAAACTTTAAGTTTTAAGAACATGTTTAATGCCTTCTTGTGCCAGTACAGAACATTACGTCACCGGTTGGTTGGCTGGTTGCGACTAATAGACTTACATTAGTTTACGTTAGCTAACTAGTGACAGAACTGATAACACTGTGAAAAGTAATTGACCCAAGTACGTGAAACGAATTATGAGTCCAGTCCAGTTTGTTGTTCAGAGGAACACCAAGGTACCTGTGGCTGTCCACAGCCTTGATGTCCATACCTTGGATGTTCAGTGGTGGCAGTGGAGGATGTTTGTGCCTGCAGAGGTCTACCACCAGCTCCTTGGTTTTACTAGTGTTGATCTGAAGGTAGTTCAGCTGGCACCAGTCCACAAAGTCTTGAGTCAGATCTCTGTACTCCTTGTCGTCCCCTTCTGTGATGAGGTGACTATTGCAGAGTTGTCAGAGAACTTCTGCAGGAAGCACTGGGTGGAGTTGTGGGAGAAGTCGGCAGTGTAGATGGTGAAGAGGAACGCAGCCAGAACCGTTCCCTGTGTGGCCCCCGTACTGCAGATGACCCTGTCCGACACACAGCCCTGAATTCTCACATACTGTGGTCGGTCAGTGAGGTAGTCCAAAATCCAGGTAGTGAGGTGATGGTCCACTCCTGAGTTCTCCAGCTTGTCCTTCAGGACTGTGGGAAGAATAGTGTTGAAGGCACTGGAGAAATCAAAGAACATGATTCTCACAGTGCTCCCAGCGGTCTCCAGGTGAGCGAGGGAACGATGCAGGAGGTGAATGACGGCATCATCTGCTCCAATGCCAGGCTGGTAGGCAAACTGAAGTGGGTCCAACAATGAGCTCACCAGGTGCCGAAGCTGAGCCAGGACCAGCCGCTCCAGGGTCTTCATCAGGTGGGATGTCAGAGCCACCGGCCTGTAGCTGTTGAGGTCCTTGGGGCGTGAAGTCTTTGGCACTGGTACAACACAGGAGGTTTTCCAGAGCTGTGGGACTCTCCCCAGCCTCAGGCTCAGGTTGAAAAGGTGCTCCATCACCCCACACAGTTGGTCTGCGCAGAACCTGACGACCCTTGAGCTGATCCCATCATGATCATGGCTAAGCTGGAAACCTGGACCCTCCGTGACTACATGAAGTACCTTCTGAAAGTCTACTAGAAGGTGTGAATGGAGCATTATGGGCAATCCCTACTTGCTACCATCACGAAACCAACTGATCTACACCACAGCAGCAGTGATCACTGACATGAGGCTACAAGATGAACAGCAACAAGGAGAGTAGACTTTATATCCCAAGATTCAGTTATGCTTCCTTATTTTATACAAGTAAATATGTCGTCCTTAGTGTGGCAGTTATCAGTCCTCTAGGAAATAATTAGGAAGGACACCAGCACTGCAACATGAGTACCCAGCACTGATAGTGACATAACACTGCCTCTATCTGTGTGTGTTTTTTGTGTAACCACCAGAGGAAAGCAACTGTGTGACCCTTCCACAGTCACAGAGGTCAGACCTCTGCATCATTTTTTAATGCTGCAGAGACAATGACACTTACAGAACCATGAAGGCTTTTTAACAAGTTATCAGAGTGGGCAGATGCATCCTGTAGCAACACATTCCTGCGTCAGGTAGGTTAGCTAGTGTGTCTAACAGCAGATTCAGACATAAAACTGAACGACTGCTCTGTCAACAGTAAACTAAATGTACAAGTATCACCACAGTTTTCTATAAAAACCTTTTAGATGCTGTTTCCAGCTCATCAAGTCAGCGATGCAGCTGACAGATAGCTGACGCTGTGGAATTTACCTTGAGGTGTTGCTAAAACTGTCAGTGGTTTGTTGGAGCCTAACAAAAAGGGTGACATTGTCAGTAAAAAGAAAGACGTTAGCAGAGGTGGGGAACTAAAGGAGAGGAATGACAGACAAAAAGACACGAAGCAAGATAGATATAAACGGAAATATTCTATTCAATAAAAGTTACATTTTATGCATCATTTGAACGCAGAATCATTGAAGAACTGTTTTTAAGAGAGAAAGAAAGATGAACAGTAAAGTGGGGAGCAAATATAACGCTGCCTGAACTGTAGTGACTTTTGCAGTTCTTAATGGACATTTCTTCCCAACACGTTCTCACTCCCACAGCGTAACATTTTACGCTAGGTGACAAATCGTCAACATATTACGTTTTTGGCTACCCACCACGTTCCTAAATGACGACCTCGGAAAAATTAGGAAATATGAGAACTGTATGGACTCAATCTACACATGTTCGCTCTTTTTCTTCAAATCGCTTAGAAACACACTATTTAACATAATTAAAGTGATGGTTAAGGTCAAGAAAAAGGTTATGGTTAGGGCTAGGGATAAGGTTAGGTTGCGGGCTGGAATACAGGGCTGGAACGTCTATGTGGCGGGGCGTGGCCTGCGGTGCCGCGCAGAGGAGGCGGGCGCACCTGCACGGCATCCGCAATCACGCCCCGCCGATATAAATATTGTACTGGGTCCTGTGGTGGGGGTTGTTGTGATCATGTTGAGCGGGCTGCAGGAGAGCTGCAGCTCTGAGTATTGTGGACAGCAACCGTGTGAGTCAATAAAGTGTCGAAATGCCACTGGGTCTGCCGTGTATGTTTACAGTGGTGCCGAAACCCAGGACGGGAGGCACGGCAGATCCACGAGTGGGCCAGCAGAGGGAGGAGCTGGTGAGAATGGTGGCCGAGCTGGCGGCCACGCAGCAGGAGCAGGCGGCGGTGTGGCGCCGCAGGCGGGAAGAGCTGCAGGAGCAGACTGAACGGCACCTGCAGAGGATGGAGTATCTGGCGGCGCTGATCCGGTCCTGCCCGACACCACCGCCGTCCCCACCGGCGCTCCCCAATGGCGCTGGAGTGGAGGAAATCCAGTTCGTGCAGGCGCCCGTGCCGGGCCCCTAGGTTGCGACCAGCTAGCACGCAGCCTGCCACAGCGCCTGTCCCCACACCTCGTGTGGCGGCTCCTGTCCCCACACCTCCTCGTGTGCCGCCCGGGTTCGGCAGGGCCCGGTGCCCGTTCCTGCGCCCCGGAAGAAGGCAGCGGAGCCGGCGCGCGAGGAGCCGGCGCGCGAGGAGCCGGCGCGCGAGGAGCCGGCGCGCGAGGAGCCGGCAGCGGTGGAGGCGGCGCCCGAGGAGCCGCTCCAGCCGGGAGAGGCAACGGCGGAGGCCGGGCCCGAGGAGCCGCTCCAGCCGGGAGAGACGGCACCGGAGGCGGCGCCCGAGGAGCCGCTCCAGCCGGGAGGGGCGGAGAAGCCGCGGGATAAGTCGGAGGGGCCTGTGCTAGGGGAGTCCGTGCCACCGAAGCCCGAGGTCGGCGGGGTGAGCAGAGCGGAGTAGGTTCGGCCGGATGGTTCCCCGGCCTCAGTCGGGCGATGGGGGTATGTGGCCTGCGGTGCCGCGCAGAGGAGGTGGGCGCACCTGCACGGCATCCGCAATCACGCCCTGCCGATATAAATATTGTACTGGGTCCTGTGGTGGGGGTTGTTGTGATCATGTTGAGCGGGCAGCGGGAGAGCTGCAGCTCTGAGTATTGTGGACAGCAACCGTGTGAGTCAATAAAGTGTCGAAATGCCACTGGGTCTGCCGTGTATGTTTACAGTCTATTACCGCGGGAGCGTCATTGCACTGGATTTTACCCATAACCCGCCGCATACCATAAGAACGCCGAAGGTCTCCTTTCGCGTTCCTCAGGAACGCCGCGGGACGTGACAAAACGTCGGCATGTTACGCCTCGGGAGTGAGAACGGGCTGTTCTTCCTCACCTTGTAAAGAAACGCATGGGAGTTTTTGCTGTTGTGTGCATCAAGGACTCCTCTGTGTAGTACAGTCTACCCTCTGTGCCAGCACTGATGTCCTCGTATCCACTCTTGCCACTCTAGTGAAGCTAATAATAAATGTTTAATAGATTAGTATTTTTTCCTCTCGAGCAAATCCATTTGATGCATAAATTGCATTAACCACTTAATTTCATTGGTAGTTTTGTGGCTCTGCAGCATTCCCTCCTTTCTGTTGGTGGTTATTTTATCTAAAAGAGCATGTATTATGTGTCCGCCTTGTTGTTTTTGGATGCTGTTTTATTGTTCAGGGTAACACAAAGTGCAGATTGTCTGGCGGGAATGGGTCAGTGATGATTGGATCTTCTTAAACTGAAAAAGATGAATTAATTGCATTATTAGATTTTGCAAACTGAATAAGCAAATATTCTGTCTGCTCACCAGGAGGAAGAAGGTGATGTCCTTTCATTTCAGTGTGCCACATCAGGACTACAATTATGTTGCCGTTGTTTCTCCCTCTTTATAACAAGTGTTAAGCTTCGTGAAACAGTTTTCACCTCATCAGCTGTCCTAAGGGCTAACATTTTTTGGATATAACCCGTGTTGATTGGTTTATTTATTTTATGAGGATTTAGTTTTAACTGTCTTCCTAGCAAATGTCATAATTCTAAGACTATTCTAAGATTTTCGTCATGAGGAGTTAATCTTAGTACAAGGACGCTTTTGAATACAAGCCGTGGTTGTATTAGTTCGTTTAACAGTCCATCGGTCTATTTACAGCTACAGTCATTCAATGAAAAGCACGATTTGGAGACTGCGGCATGACTGAGATTACTGCCAGCATTTACAAGGAACCTGACATTTTGTTGCCTGTTTTTAAAAAAAAAAGAGACCATACTGTAGTTACAGACCAGCAAGATGCATCTATAGGCTGCACGTGTGCAAGGCAAAAACACACATATGCTTGTTAAGCAACATACAAATAAAATACTAGAATTTCATTCATGCAAGTGAGCGAACATTTCCTCACGTTCTTTCTCAAATTTGCTCCAGAAACCAGCAACATGACAGACGTGAGGGAAACGTGTAGTTCAGAGGAACTTCTTGTACCTAACGTACAGTATTCGAAAAGCTGGGAATTAGCTATAGCACTAACTAAACTAGGGTGTGCACCTGCTGTTTAGCAGTGTAAAGTTCAACATTATAAAAACTCTATTAGCCAGTGGACGGTATGCAGTTTTTGTCTCCATTGGCTTTATGTTTCTGCTTGTCTCATACCCAGAATCACCATTTACTTTATAGTAAAGCAAGAAAACACAATTAGTTCCACTTGGAGTTGGACTCCCTCTTCATTTTAGTGATGTGGTTGTATAGATCTACAAGTCAGTCGACCGCTTTTACCCTGATCTCTCATACTTCTCTCCAACTATTGGGTGAATTGCCATGAAAATTTGGCATTTACATTCTCCGGAATATTAAGTCTTATCACTTTGAGGTTGACATTTCCCTGACATTTCCCTTTGGTGAAACCAGCAAGCTTGAAATGTCTTGAAAAATAATAACTTAAAGCAGACCATAATAAATTTTATTGAAGACACACATGATCCCCTCAGGATAAATGTTATCACTCTGGTAGTCGCCCGACTTCTTTATCTGGACCTATCATTACTTCAGCGTTCTCGTTTGCCAAACACTGATTTGTTTTGTTTAATGGTAATTACCTAGTTTTGCCACACTAAAATGTCAAAGCAAGCTGTTGTGCACATTATCTAAAAGTTGACGTCGGTTCATATAAAAACTTCATGCTTAGTTGCTTTTTTTTGCACCAGAGCTGATCAGTCGTAGACGTGTCTAATATGTTTAGCCTTTACTGCGGACGACATGCTAGGAGTGCACATTTTGCACTCTCATATAAAAACAGGTGCTGTGATTTATTGCCACAATAGCAAACATAAATGGAAACACCAGAAAAGCCATCTTTATCATTATTTTTATTTAAATTAGCGGGAACTCTCCTAGGCAGCTTTCTTTAAGTACTCTTCGAGAAAAGTTCGACTTCTAGAAAGGCATCCAAAGCTCTTCTCTGGATGTTGGCCACCTTCGTGGTCCTTTCTCCACACTGCTTGAATAATGTTGTGCTCCAGGCTCTATGGAGGACAAAAACACACGCACTGGAGCACTATCCAGGTGTGCTTTTACTGCATTGTTTGTGATCATTGTTGTGGTGAAAAATGAAGCTGTTGCCAATCAGATGGTTTCCAGATGGTACTGCATGGTGGTTCGGAATCTGATGGTACGTTTTTATGTTCATAATTCAAAGAAGAAGATGAAAAAAACGGAACAACAAATAAAGTCATTATTATGTAAGCAGTTTGTGTTTTTGAGAATGAGTCGTGGATATTGGTTAAAGTGGGACGTACAGTAACCTGTGGAGTCAGAAGGTCCTGTATGAAAATGCAAGATATTAAATGACAATATTTTATTTTCAACATAAACAGAATATTCATTTAAATAAACGTTTGACAAATAAATGTGCATGCTGCCAGTTATAGTTCTGCATCTCTAAAGTCAAAGTCGTTCCCTTTCATGTGAAACTGGGAAAACAGCAAGAAAAAATAATGAGCAAATGAAAGCTTCTTCTGTATTTATGGTTTGTTGTGGAGCTTGTTGTTTCTGCCTCAGATGAACCCTGCTTGGGATCATTCAGCTACACCCTCCCAGGTAAATTTGAACCAGCTACAACTTGTGATTTCACAAGGAGCAAAAAGAGATCACAGTAAAGGCTAATTCGATTGTTGAGATATCTAGCATCTCTGTGTCCTCATAAGACTTCGCTTGGCTCTACTAGGGAGACTGCATCAGACTGCTGTTATGTAATCAAGTTAGCATTAAAGCTTAAGTGAGTTTGGATCCAGAGAGGCAACAGTTATTTTTTTCCTCTTGGGGAACTAAATAAAAAGGGCAAAGTAGAAAAGTGACAGGAGTCAAATGTAAAAATATCAGCAGCAACGACAGGTGACAGATCCGGAGAGGGAGAAGAGGGAAAGTCGCGCTGAAGAAACACGTAACGTGTTTAATAAAGCAAGGACAGGAAGAGACAGAGAGAGGTTGTACAAGGTAAACCTGGGCATGACGAGTTGTGTTGTGATGACAGAGAGCATGACACGTAGGGGGGAGGAACTACACCATGCCGTGCAGACATGGAGGGAGGGAGGGGAGGCTGGACGAGAGCAACTAGAAAGAAGGGAGAGCAAGAGGGAGGCAGGGTGGCGGAGGGAAATAAACAGCGTGGCCGTTCCTCCCAGCAGCCAGTCCGAGGCACAGAGCTACTAGTGAAGTCTGTTTCAGTTGATTGCAGCAACTCAAGCTCAGTTCTTTTGCATTTGTCTGGGATCAACTCGTCGCTGAGTTCAGTGGGAGGCTGATAGTCGGGGATTCGAGGTCTGCAAACACAGCTTGTGTTTGAACCAGGCTGAGTGGGACACGTGCAGTAACTTCCTGGGAGGCTGGATCAGCAGACGGTGCTGCTGGGCTGCATCTTCTCCTGCTGATATTCCTTCAAAAGGAGCAACATGCATATCTTACAGCCGTACTGCATCAACAGGTTGGTGTGATTGCGGGAATGCATTTCTCTGCGATTGCATGTATGTCTGTTGGAAGTGGGTGTGTGCTCTGCTGGCATCTGTGCCCCCTGTCAGATGTCTGTGTGTGTTGAGTCCTGTTTATGGTCTTCACTATCTGTAAGTTTATTAGTCACAAATTCATAACAGTAGTCCAGAAATTTGATTTCCAAGTGATTCTGTAAGCCTTGCTAGCTTAACAATAAATCTGTTGTGAGTGCATGTACCACATCCAGATCCTTCAACTGATGCCCCCAGGACAGAGCTCTAGACCAGCTCCTGTGTCTGTCTTTGCAACCACATAATTGTTTCCATTATCACAAAATGTATATTATATTTTAACAGAAATGCACTTTGGATGGTTTCTATTTATTTCTTTGTCAAAGGGAATCTCATTAAGGCAAAGGTTCTATTTAAAGCTGCCGTAGCATGGATGCCAAGTAGCTTGTTACAAGAGTAGTAACATTAACAAATCAGCCTAAGACTGCTTGTTCAACTAACTCACAAAGCTATCAATTAATTAATTAGGTAGTTATAGTGTTTAAAATCTAACAAAGATGGTAATGGTTTAAACAAGCCCATTAGGGGTGTCACAGCCGATCATTACGACACGTTTTGAGACCAAAAGCCAGGGCAGGAAATCCTCAGAACTGCAGGGGACATCTATAAGAAAGTTGTGTACACCCACATACAGTGAAAACTACTGTCATTGGAAGATGGGCTAGTCCAACTGTCGCAGTATCTCTGTCCCAACTCATTGATAAGAACGGCAGTCAAAGTTGGGTATGGTGATATTTGATTTGCAAAAGACAATATGCGAAAATGCTGCCCTGCTTTTCAGAGCAATTAAGGCTCATTTTCAGTTTAGTGACGCACCTGCAAGAGATCCATCGTAAGGACTCAAGCTGAGTGAGTTTCAGCTCAACGTGTGAAATGATCTGTGCATTTCTTTTTATCCTAAAATTATCCAAAAATGTGTGTTACCAGTTTATTGTCTGTCAACAAAATAAATGTTCCCATTTCAAAGTAACATCCTGCTACCATCCTGTCAGGCATTTAAACAAACTCGTTAAGGGATTTATGTTTAAGGACACATTGGTTTGGTATGAAAGTAGATATTAAGAATGATTTTGGTACTGACTACTGAATTTCTGGAATCACAACATGCCTACATACTAAGAGAACGCAAAGATTTGTGCTCTGATCATTTTCATATATGACTGATTGTTTGCTCTAGCAGTCGCCTTTTGCATAGATTTGCAGCTTCCTCTGATTCACAACATAACAGGCTTTTCTCATTGATAAATGGCAGACACCACAACAACTTGGTAAAAAAATAGATGTATAAATACAAAACTGTTAATTGTTCACCCTCCTTCTCTATAACCACCATGGAGACCACTGAGGGCTGGACGTCTTCAGCCTGTTCTGTTCTGCTGCCCACATAGCGGTCAGGAATAAGTGGTTGCAGCTTTATGATTGCAGTTTTCAAAAGAAAGAAAAAACTTCCTCTACCCTGTGGATTGTCATTTTTTTAAGTTGGATTTGGATTTCAAGTAGCGCTAAATCCTTCTCTGGAAATTTTTCCAAACCTCACCATCTTGCACATTTGAGTTATTCCTTCACATTGTAGAAAATGTATACAAGAGCCATCAACACTGACATAAACTCCAGTTCAGTTTACATTGATCAACTACCAGAGCAGACAGTTTCCCACCATGTTACTGCCTCACCATGTGCACTGCATTAAAGATAATATGTTTCATGGACCGTGAAGAGCAGCAAGGACTGAAAAAGAGACGTCAGAGGATTTTTTTTTTTCTTTTCTTTTTTTTAGGTTGGAAGAGCAAAGTGGATTTGACAGCCAGTGAGCGAGGGGAAGGAGAGACGACAGGGGTGTTACCTAATAGTGTTGATGGAAGTTGAGGGAGGAGAAGAGGAAAGAGGTGGGGCGGAGGGAAAGAAAGAAATCACTGGGAGGATCGAGGGAATATAGCAGTAGCTGTGAGTCGACTAAGTGGCAGTGGTTTGGAGAGAGAGACGGAGTTTTTAAAGAGACACAGAGAAAATGGGAATGGGAGGGGTGTGGAGCAAACAGCCAAACATGTGGATAGATAGGGGGGGGAGTGTGGTAATCCAAATCTGCTGCAAATAACAGAATTTGCCATGTGAGCGTGATAAAGGAGAAGGATACAAAATTATAGAAAGAGACAGAAGGTGGGGATGAATTGTGTATGTGCAGTCTTTAAGTGTAGAGGACAGAGTGGAGTAGCCTTCATGTCCATGCATGGGAAGCATTGGTATGATTCAGTTTTGAATCCGTGACCAGAGTTTGTCAGGAATCCCCCAAAAGTGTTGGAAGTTAAACTTTGCTACCCATCAGTTCATTTGTCCATCCAGCCATTTGTAGTATGCTAACATGTGCTTACAGTACAAACTGACATTAGAGCCCGACATAAATGACACGACAACACTCGATAATTTGTAAACTATCCTGTTCTTATTCTATCGTTTTATTTGTTTGTTTTTAAACCGGTCATTACCATGTATGGTCAAGTGTTTGAGCTGTGCCATTATCGACTAACACTACTCTAGCTAGCTTGGGTAGCATAGTTCGTCAAGTAAGGTTAAACAAGGTAAGAATTTTGCCTAGCAACAAAAAGGAAATGGGCTCGAACCAAAGTCTATTTGCAGAACAAACTCAATAGTGCAGCAAAATAACAAGATTCAAATATACCAGCCTGTTTGTGCTGTAACCATAGACGAGGCTGAAGTGGTGTTTGAAGAGACTGGATTATGCTGTATTTGTTTACCATGCATATTGTGGTGGTTTGGATTGCTAATTAGCTCCACGCTCAACCGTGACTTTAGCAAATTTATTACAGGAACTAATTTTGGGACCACGTGTTGAACATATTTCAAAACAAGCAAGACAAGGAGACAGAAATTAAAAACATTTTCTTTTCTTTTTATTACTTAATTTTTAATAAAGGTTTTACATATTTTAACAGAAAGGGAAAACAACAAACAACCAAAAACAACAATAACAAAACAAGCAGTCGACTGAAAAGCACAGCTTTTTCCCACAAAGCAATTCTGGCAGTGAGAACATGACTTTATATCCATGAATTGACAGCACATCTACAGATGTAAGAGCATCATGCAGAGGTTTATATAGATGTTGGTAGGCACAAACAGGAAAAGGGAAAAAAAATTCTAATTTCGATATATTTCAACCACTTGTCCCATCTTGTGGTATAAATATTAGCTTGCAGCCTTAACAAAAAGGTAAGTTTTTCCATTTTATGAATCTCCTCAACAACGCTCAACCAGTCGTCCAGAACAGGGGCGTCAGTACAGAGCCGGATTCGACAAGTACAAAAGGACATCATCAGCTATTTTGTGTTCTCTTGAATTAACTACAACCCCATGAATACTATTATTTTCTCTTATTGCCTGTGCTAAAGGTTCAATGTAAAGAGCGAAAAGAGTCGGAGACAAGTGACAACCTTGACGAGTAGATCTTTAGAAATTAAAAACATTTTCATAGCAAACTAACAGCTCTGGTTACCCAACAAACCAAATGTAAAATGTAACTCTGTGCTATGACTGCAGACCAACATATTTATGGAGAGGATTCCTTTAAATATCTAAAATGCAGCATCGTTTCCACGTTTCTCTTTTTCTAGCAGTGTTATGTCTTCTTTTTAGCTGGAAAATTATAGTGGGCATTTTCTTTTAATGTAGTTAATTGAAAAAATTAAAACAGAAACAGGTTTGCATTATCTGGATTGGAAAAAGAAATCTTATTAATGATTTTTTATCCTGAAGCTGCTATAATGTTATCTTTTTTAAATCACTTATGTCTTTTTTTCCTTCCACCCTCCCAGATGGCCAGAGGTGCCGAAAAGGAAGAGAAAGAACAGCCAGTGCTCCGTGAAGAGCATGTCGGGTAACTAACTTTATTATCTCTGCCTCACTCTTGTTGTTTGTGTCGCCCCCCCACATGGAAGTGAACACAATTCAAAGCTATTTCCTCTAAGACGATGTCTTTTGATGTACTGCTGGATTCGGCCAGTGATTGGTTTAAATCCGTGACTCGGCAGCTCCCCTGGGTTTTTAGTGGTGTCCTTATTGTCAGGAATATGATTATTCCTCGTCACCATTGTATAGTTTCCCTCAGAGGCCTTGTTGAACACAAATCAGCTAACCAAGGGGGACTGGTTGGGCAGGTTTATGGATGTTCAGGACTAATCTTTAATGGATTATATCAGAAAAGAAATAGATGTATGCAATATTCATTATTCATGTTATGGGTAAATAAACAGAATCAGCATTTATTTCTACCTGTAAACTTTGTATTTGGTTCATGTTTTTTTTTTCCTGATTTACTATGCTAGCCTCAGATATCGTCGAGCCAAATTAATCGGGGCAAATGTCGTGTTTTCCATAGTGGTAGCTTGTGGTGTAGGGGTGCTTAATTAAAAATCTAGATTATGAATTGTATGTATTGAAATTGCAAAATCACAACAGTCTTTGAAGCTAGACATGTCTTTAATTGGGCTCTTCCTGCACACTAAAACTGGAACGTTCACGTTTAATCCAAGGTGGGCCTTACTGCTGGAACCAGTGCATTTCAAAAGATCCAACTTTTACTTGATGGCTAAAGGTTTGGGCCACACTTTTCACAGTAGTTGCGTGCGGTTTCAGACAAATTAACATTTTCCACAGAAACCGTAGTTGAGTGTGCTAGTCTGCTAACGACCAAAACAGTCACAAGGAATTTTTGGATGCATCACTGTCAGGAAATACGCTTTTCCCCGAGATCCCAATGGTTGCCACTCACCAATTAGTTGGTAGGTCTTGTACAAGATAACTGTTACATCACGACCAAAGCTATGTTGCAAATCACGTCTGTGATGAAGATGCAAACGACTTCCTGTAAACCACTTAGCTCAGGAACAGCATTGTTCGTTCACTTTTATATGTTTATTATACATTATCGCATGAAATTATACAGAATCAGAATGGACCCACTTTTTTTCTTCTTCGCTTCACTAGTACAAGAGGATTGACTGAATAAGTATGCTCCCTGTGGAGCGGACTTTACTTTTGTGATTTCCAGCAGCGTCTGTACATGTGGGTTATTGTTTGCACCTGTGCTTTGGGTGATTGGTTGTCCTTGTGCAACTACATGACAGCTTAGAGGTTATAATTCTTATGTACGTTACATATATTCATATTGTGTGACTTCAGAGGATCAAAGAGTTCAAGGAAACTTCTGAAGAGAAATAAATTAGTCAACGAAATGTGAAGATGAAAAGCATATTTCATGAATTATGGGAATGTGAGTGTAAACTTTATAAGCTGGCATGATATCGGAGTCTGCGGGAAAGACGGCCTGTCTTAAATTTGCAAGAAAAAGGTTGTTATACAAGGATTTAATTAACAGGCTTTCCACTCTTAATATTTGACCTTAAGTCTAAGTCACATTTACAGACAAAAGCAGAAAAACTTTGTGTGAGTGATTTCTCCAAAAGATTCTGGGAGTGAGGTGCTCCTATTAAGGAGACTGCAATTGTTGGTTATAGAGCCCCCCCTCCCCCTATTAGTAAAGCCATAAAAAAATCTGTTTACTAGTCTTATCATCTTTAAAAAAGGCTGGCTGGTGTGAACTGTTCCTCAATCATTGCTCAAAACTTTTAGAGGACCTTAAAAGAGGTATGAAGCTGGCAAAGGCTACAAAAGCAAGACTTGGCTGTACATCAGTCCATGGGTAGGCAAACTGCCCACAAATGGAGCAAAGTTCAGGACACCAAGAACACAACATGCAGTCCTGGCAGATAGGAAAGAACCCAGAAAAAACACGTAACGTAAAGAGACAAAAGCTGAGCTTTTGCCTGACACTGAAAAGGTACCAAAACATCCCCACCGTGAAGTGTGGTGGAAGTAGCATTGTGGCTTAGAGTTGATTTCCTCAAGGCCAGGATCCATGCAGTCATTGAGGGATATGGCATTCAGAATTGTGTCAAAACATATAAGATTATAGGACAGTGGTTCTTAACCTGGGTTCGATCAAACCCTAGGGGTTCGGTGAGTCGGTCTCAGGGGTTCGGCAGAGCCTCCGCCATGACATGCATGGCTCATTTTGTGCACCAGTAAAAAAATCACATTTTATTTTTCACTAAAGAGGGGTTCAGTGAATGCACATATGAAACTGGTGGGGTTCGGTACCTCCAACAAGGTTAAGAACCACTGTTATAGGAGAATGAAGCTTCTGATCCTAAAGCACACAAGTGAACAAATATCAGAATGGCTGAAAAAGAGGAAAACTCTGGTTTTGGATGTCTGTGAAGGTTCTCAGTCATCCAGGTCATCGTCGTCAAAGGAGCTTTGAAAGAAAAGCGTCTGGACTTCTTTAAGTTGCTTGAAGACGTTTCACCTCTCATCCGAGAAGCTTCTTCAGTTCTAAGGTCAAATGGTGGAGAGTCCCAGATTTAAACCTAGTGGGAGTTTCCCCCCACAGAGGGACAAAAGGACCCCCTGATGATCCTCTAATCGCCTGAGCCAAGGTGTGGAACTGGGTGTGGATCCCAATCAGCCAGAGTTTCGGGTGAGCTCATTGTGAAACCTGGCCCCACCTTATCATGCGAATTCCTGAGGTCAGATGGCCCAGGGTGTGAGTGGGCGTTAAGGCGTCTGGGAAGGGATCTCAAAACTGGATTATAGATGGCAGAGAGTTGGTGTCGTAAACCACCGCCTCTGTTCAAAGATGGTCGCTCACAGTGGACATAGATGGCTTCTTTCACTCCTCTTTCAAACCATCTGTCCTCTCTGTCCAAAATGTGAACATTGGCATCCTCGAAAGAGTGACCTTTGACCTTATTAAGATGCAGATGAACTGCTGAGTCTTGTCCTGTGGAGGTGGCTCTTCTGTGTTGTGCCATGCGCTTGTGAAGTGGCTGTTTGGTCTCTCCAATGTAGAGGTCTGGGCATTCCTCGCTGCACTGTACAGCATCTGGTTTTGGATCAAATCGGAATTCTGACCTTTGAGATGGAGCTTGCTGCATGATGAGAAGAAATATTGATGAACTGAACTCTCTCATCTTGATGTGCAAGTCTTGGCAATAATCAGGTTGTGTTGTCTGTAATTGTGACTAAGATGAAGTTTAAGCGTCTGACTTCAAAACTCACATGTTATTGGTTTACTGTCTTATTCTTGAAACTGTGTATGTTTCATCTGGTATCACAGTCTGTAGGGGCCGTGTATGCAGGTCTTTCATTGATAACACTCATCCTCGCCCCTCCTTTCCTTCTCCACTCCTCCTCATCACTACTCCTCCTCTTCTTCTCTTCCTCCCTCTCTGGCCCCATTCATCCTGATCCTCCTTTATCACTCTTGCCCTCATCACGCCTCACCATCCATCTTGCTTGTACTCCCTTGTTCGCACTCCTTCACCCATCTCTCATTCCACCCTATCTTCCTTTTCGACCTCCTCTTCCTCTCCTATAGCTCTTAGCGTCTCTGTTCCAGGGTACATCCCCAGCTACCTGGAGAAGGACGAGCCATGTGTAGTGTGTGGGGACAAGGCGACTGGGTACCACTACCGCTGCATCACCTGTGAGGGCTGCAAGGTAAATAACACCTCTGCTGTGTCACCATGGTGCAGATATTAGTTTGTCATGTATTATACACTCTGACAGCTCTGGCAGGAGGTAGAGGTGGCTGATCCAGCTCTAAAATAACAGTTAACATCACCACAAAGGAACTTATAAATCTGAAAGCAGTTACTTCAATTCTATGTTATCTATATAGCACCAAGTCAGAACAACAGTCATCTCAAGGCAGTTTATATTGTAAGGTAAAGACTTAATATAATCGAAAGAAAACCTCAATAATCAGACAACCCCCTATGAGCAAGCACCTGGCAAGAGTGGGAAGGAAAAACTCTGTTTTAACAGGAAGAAGGAATGGGTTCAGGACAAAAGACACACTGAGGAAGAAAGCCAGAGATTAAGAAGATCTAATGATTAAACACAGAGTGCAAACTGTATAAACATGTGGAGAGTGAAAAGAGTGAATGAAAAAAGTGCTTCGTGGAAAGCCCACAGCGGCCTGGCCTGTTGGAGCATAAGTAAGCTAGGATTCAGGCCATAGAGATAAGTTTTATCAAAAATGGTTTAAGCCTAATCTTAAAACTAGCAAACTGTCTTGTAAACTGATTTCAAAGAGCTACATGTAGCTGAATAGTTAAATGTGAAAAAGCTCAGTGTTCGAAACACATAATCGTGAAGTTGGGCTGCCCAGGTATCATTTGTGCTGTATTTTAGTACTTGTGCAGAGAGCGAACAGTGTGATTTGTAAGTTCTTTCACTGCTAACGAGCTAGCCCCAGCCCGCCATGTCTTCTGTTGCCCTACCAGCAACTGACTTGTTCACTGTTGTGATGACATTCAGCTGTTTCTCCAGGACGTCTCTTGTCTTGGACAGACTCCAACTCCAGCGTCATAGGCTCCCGCCTGTGTAGGGTAAACATGAGAGTCTGCAAGCTAAGCTAATAACGCCAAGCTAATTGAAGCTGCGGAGGAAAATAGTGCTAGACGAGGCAGCTACGATTACTCCTCCTGATTATGTTTCCTTTCACCTGCATGTGCCCCCACTCCCACCTCACTCTATACATAAAAATTGCATTTACTTCTTCAGGAAACACTGAAGGATCAGTAAGAAAGAACCATTGTGAGCTCAATGTATTTTCGCAGCTAACTGAATTATTCTGCAGCTGAAAGCTACCATCAAAACTCATTCTCCAACCTCAGATGTTAGCATGTTCAGCCTGTCTCATTCTTAATGCTTTGTATTAATCCACCTCAGTAATATCTGACACCATTTCTTTCACACGTACTGATGCAGAGCTGTCTTGTTGTGTAGATGAAGAGGAGCTCATTCTGTGCAGCTACAATATGCATGTAGTCAGAGAGCTGAATAGATGCTCCACAGTGGAGAGGAGCTTTTTCCCAGGATAGCATACAGCAGTTACAAAGCTCCCAAACGCCCCTGCAGTGTTGCTATAATTTGAGTATTATGCAACCTTTGAACCATGTCCGAAAGTCTCCTTATATTTCAATCGCATCGCTATGAGTGCAATGTTAATTTCTGCCGATAAGTTCCACTTTGTTCTTACTGTTTGCTGCGGTGATGACGTCACATGCTTTTACGACGGTCCTGCCGTATCACGAGTCGGAGGAGCACTAGGCATGTTTTTCTCCATGAGTGCGGGGGAATAGCGATCTCCAGCCGTGTGCGTTCCTGTGCAAATGTGAGTCAAAATCCCTCCAGTTCTACGAGTCTATTTCCACTTATAGCACGGGTTGTACTTTGATGTTAATTACAGGGGGTTTATGCTAGGAGATTTATCGAGATTGGTAGAGGCATGTGACTTACCACCGTAGCATTTGTTGCGGGTTGGATCTGTGTACCGCGGTTGTGTTATTTAGCCACTAGAGGGCACTGAAGACCATGTAATTACTGACCTTTCCTAATTTGGGGGCATTAGGTCTTTTCTGTTGCCTGAGATATGCAGATATTCTTGTTTCCTGCCTGTTCAAATGGGATTGTGGGACTTTCTTATGTCAGGGCATTCAGCTGATTATTTATGTTACAGTTCATTATATTGGCATAATGTTGGGAAATAACGATTGTTATATTCACATGTGAAAACTGTTTCTCCTTGTTTCTTGTTATTCAGAACCACACGTCTGTCCATCCCTCCCACATTCGTTAAGTATGCCTACTGCTGTACTGTTGAGCTGCTGTTAACTTCCATTAAAGTATATCCGGACATCACTCTCTGTGCCCCACTCTCTCACCGGAGTTTAAGTCCTGAGGGAGCTATCATCCCAGCATCCCAGAGATAACTCTCTAACAAGTGGTCCTTCGAGCCGGAGTGATAGCTACACTGAGGACAACATGGAGTTTCAGCACCGGGATATCCCTGACATATCCGTGCGACGGAAAACTCAGCGAGAGAGACATCTCCCGGCTTACTTTGATGATTATGAAGTTGAATATCAACCCAAATCAGGTACATCCACTGATAAACCAACAGCAGGTGCAGAGGCAGGGATGGCTATAGATCAGCGCTCTGCCAAGCAGCGCTCGACCTCTTCACGATCACATGCCTCACGTTCTCAATGCAGCAAACCTAGATCCCAGGCTAGTGGACACTCACCTTCGGGAGGCTCTATAATCGCAGGGTTAACTAATTTGCAGACAGCGATGTTGGAAGAGAAGATGAAGGGCATGGAGCTAGCAGAATTGCAGCGGCAGATGATGGAAGAGAGTCTAGCTGAGGAACAGTGTTTAATCTTGGATGCTCAGGCCCGGGAAGCCCTCAGTAAGAAGGAGGAACTATACATGCAGCAAGAAAGGCAAAGACGTCAATTAGACGAAGAGGCACGTACTGCTCACCACACCAGAGAATCTATTACCAGACGTTTATCAATGCAGCGTCGACTCAAAGAGAAGGAGATGGAACTAAAGAAAGCTTCCCTCATTGCTGCTTTTCTTCATGATCAAGAAGATGGGCTGCCACCATCTAGACCTTTAAATAACTGTGAGTATGACTCGGGCCTTCAGGCTTGCAGCAGTGGAGTAAACTCCCAAGTGAATCTGTCGGAGCAGCCAGCACATAATGGACAGCGACGTAATATGACCAGCTATGTGAATGCTTTCCCACCTTCGATCTTGCCAGTGGATGCATCAGTACCAGATACGCAGCCCTTACATCCCACCAGCTCCTCGGCTGACCTGGAGCCAGTATCTGAACCTCTCCATGGGTGTCCAACTCAACATATCAGTCCTGCTATGGATACTCCCTCAGCTGGTCATCAGTATGGTCAGCAGCTAGGTGGAAATCAATCCCCTATTACCTACTCGACTCAGACTCTCCGACCTGCAGCAGAGGACAGCTTTAATATCCCTAACCGACAATCACAGCCTCCTGGAAAGGGGAAACATCAGGGATGGCTTCCTCCAGTGCCATACACAACACCCAGTCAGTTTCTACCGCTTCCTGATTTACAGTCCCGCCTGTGGGATAAAGTCGGACCAGCTGGCTGTGGGCCCACGGCGCCGTCTTTACGGTCAGAGATACCGTTGCCACCTACTGACAGCAATGGCAACAACTTGATGGAACTGCTAATTGCCAGCTCGTATGGGATCCCCAAGCCAGCACTACCTTCTTTCGCCAGTGGTAAGGAAAGTGATTTTGCACTTCTTAAGATGGCTCTGGACAGTCTGCTTGGCAGCCATACTCATCTCACAGAGCAGTTCAAATATCAAATCCTTCTGGAGCAGTTAAAACTACCAAGTGCTTACAAACTAGCACAAGCATATATGCATGATCCCCTGCCATATACTACAGCACTCCAGGCTCTCCAAGACAAATATGGTCAACCTCGTCAGCTCGTACAGAGTGAGCTTGGATCTATCCTGAACTCTCCCCAAATCCGGGTGGGGGACCCAGAAGCCTTCGACAATTTTGCTCTGGATGTGCAGGCTTTAGTAGGTATGCTTCGATCGCTGGAAGGTGAAAATGGCTACGAACTGCGATGTGGCTCTCATGTCGATAAGTTACTGAGTAAGCTCCCAGCAAGCTACAGAGATGGGTTTGTTGAGTACAGCCTCAGTCGTGGGATACTGAGAACTGGGACTGACAAGACATATACCCTGCCAGATTTTTCGGCCTGGCTCCAAGTGAAGTCGCAGGCCAAGCGCATATCTAGTAGGGCAGCCGACATGTTTCAGGACCAGACCAAACAAGGTCAGAAAGGCAGGAAAAGCCAAAGATATCCTTCCACTGTGTATTACAACACAGACAACAGGAAGGGGGATGGAGCTCATCTGGAACCAGGTCATCGGATACCTCCCATCAAAGGGAAGATTAAGCCAAAACCTTACTGTCCATACTGTGACACTCGTGAGCACTACCTTAATCTTTGCCCCAAATTTAAGACACTGTCCACCACCCAAATTGCAGAGTGGATCAAAGATAAAGGTTGTTGGCGTTGTGGACGGAATCACGCACCTGATGTGTGCACCCTGAAGGCACCCTGTAAAGCGTGCAAACAGCAACATCTTACAGTGCTGCATGAGGTTTGCCAACAGGAGCCCAGGAAAGTCCTGATGGTTGGCACTGCCCCAGATACGTCCACCTTCTACATTGATCACCCAAACCGTCCTCATAAGGTCCTGCTAAAGGTTGTGAAGGTGTATCTGTACAATGCTGAGTATTCATTAGAGACCTTTGCTGTACTAGATGACGGTTCTGAACGATCCATCATCCTACCACCAGCCGTGCAGCACCTCAATCTAGGGAAGGAAGCCGAGACACTTCCATTAAGGACTGTTCGTCAGGATGTGATTCACCTGCAAGGGGCCTCGGTCTCCTTTGAGATTTCCCCTGCCCATGATCCTAAAGTGAGATACCAAATCCATCATGCCTTCACTGCTGACAAACTGGGCCTCTCTGAGCACAGTTATCCAGTTAAGGCACTCATGCAAAAATATGCACACCTGCAGGGACTCCCACTTTCCCCTGTCAACAGGGTGCAGCCTTTAGTCCTTATTGGCTCAGACTTCCCTCATCTGCTTGTCCCAACGAAACCTGTACGGTCTGGCCCTCCTGGGGGTCCATTAGCAGTCTGTACCCGCCTTGGATGGGCTCTGCAGGGTCCAGCTAACTTAGCCCAGTTCGCTGGGGAAGAGCAACAGTGTCTCTTTACTGGGTCTCCAAGCAACGATCTCCTTCAAAATGTAGAACGATTGTGGAAGGCGGATGTACTCCCATACACAAATGTGAAGACCGCAACACGTTCTAAGGAAGATCAGAAAGCACTTGAAGCTCTTGAGCGGCGCACAACCAGAGTGCAGGTGGAGGGAGTGACAAGATATGCAACGCCCCTCCTCCGTCGCAAAGACAGTCCTCGCCTCTGGGCACCCAGGCTGGCCTTGCTACCACAGTTACGGAGTACTGAACGTCGGATAGCGAGAGACCCAGGGCAGACTGAAACCTATTTTCAGGAGGTGCATAAACTGGAGGTGGTAGGCTATGTTGAGAAACTATCACCTGAGAAGGTGGATTGTTCGGGCGAGTCATGGTATCTACCCCACCATGTAGTTCACCACAACAACAAGGCTAGACTTGTATTCAACTGCTCATACCAATACAATGGGCTAAGCCTCAACAGCCAGTTGCTTCCAGGTCCAATTCTGGGACCTTCACTGCTTGGGGTCCTCCTCCGCTTCAGGGAGCATACTGTGGCCATAAGTGGTGACATTAAGGCAATGTTCCACCAAATTCGGTTGCTGCCCGAGGACAAACCTCTGCTCCGCTTCCTATGGAGGTCTATGAGGAAGGATGAGGAGCCAAGCGTGTACGAGTGGCAGGTTCTGCCTTTTGGTACAACGTGCAGTCCTTGTTGTGCCACCTATGCCCTCCAAAGACATGTCAGGGACAACAGCCAGGGTAATGAAGATATCTTGGGCACGGTGGAGAGGGCCTTCTATGTCGATAACTGTTTGCATAGTCTCCAATCTGCAGAGGAGGCTAAGACACTCATAGATCGAATGCGGGAGTTACTCGCCAAAGGAGGATTCGAGATCAGGCAATGGGCCAGTAACATTCCATCGGTGGTAGAGCACCTGCCAGTGGAAGCCAAAGCAGCCAGCACAGAGCTTTGGCTCTCCCAGCACAGCCAAGACCCAGAAGAACCAGCTCTGGGCCTTCGTTGGAACTGTCTCACTGACCGCCTTGGATACAGGCATCGACTTGTGGAGTACTCTCTGCCCACACTGAGAAATGTTTACCGGGTGATGGCATCGCAATATGATCCTCTAGGCTTCCTCATACCCTTCTCAACTCGAGCAAAGGTTCTAATTCAGGATCTTTGGAAGGCAGGAGTTGGATGGGATGAACAAATCCATCCTACGGCCCTACTAGAGAGATGGACACAGTGGGAGAAGGAATTAGTGTACTTGCCACAGGTGGAATTACCAAGATGCTATGTCCCACCAAGAGCAGACGCCGGGAGACCAAGTAGAGGGGCTCACATATTTTGTGATGCCTCTGAAAGAGCCTATGGAGCAGTAGCCTATCTGCGAACACAGGACTCCCAAGGCGACGTCCACGTGGCATTCATGATGGCGAGGTCAAGAGTAAGCCCCCGGAAACAGATTTCTATGCCACGTTTGGAGTTATGTGCAGCTCTTGCCGGAGCCCAATTGGCTAGAGTACTGGAGACCGAGCTGGCCTTTCAACCCAGTGACATCACTCTATGGAGCGACTCAACAACAGTTTTGACCTGGATCCAATCTGATTCATGCCGCTATAAGGTCTTTGTTGGTACCAGGATTGCCGAAATACAAGACCTTACTGAGGTGTCAAGTTGGAGATATGTCAACACCAAGGACAATCCGGCTGATGACCTCACGCGAGGGAAAACCCTTCTCGAGCTGAGTCAACCAAACCGTTGGACTCAGGGCCCACCTTTTCTTTTAATGAACCCTGATACCTGGCCAACTCTCCATGAAGGTGAAGGTCAAGAAGACGATGGGGAGCTGAGAGGAACAGCATTCTGTGGAACCACCAACACATGCAGTCCACAGCAAACGGTGCCAATTTCCAATTTTGGCAAATGGAGTGAAGTGGTTAAGGCTACCCATCAGATCCTTCATGGGGCGGCTGCTGATCACGAAAACCATGTCATGACTGCTACAGATGCATCAGCTGCTGAGCTGCATCTCCTGAAACAAGCTCAAAGTGATAGCTTCCCCGAGGAATTACAGGCCCTGGCTGCTGGTAAGGTAATTCATAAGCAGAGTCGCCTGCTAACACTTGCTCCGGAGTATGACCCGGCTATTGGGCTGATAAGAGTTGGGGGAAGACTCAGAAGAGCAGAAGGTCTGGACTTGGATGCCATGCACCCCATAGTCCTTGACCCGCAGCATCCGGTGACTAAACTACTGATCAGACAATATGATGAGCAGCTGTTGCACCCTGGGCCAGAACGAGTGTTCGGGGAGATGAGGAGAAAATATTGGATTCTCCGAGGAAGGGAGGCAATCAAGCGGCACCAGCACAGCTGTGGTGAGTGTCGAAGGTGGCGAGCCAGTCCTGATATTCCTCGGATGGCAGATCTACCCCCCGCGAGGCTACGACTATACAAACCACCCTTTTGGTCCACTGGAGTCGACTGCTTCGGCCCTTACAACATCAAAGTAGGACGGCGCACTGAAAAGCGTTGGGGTATCATATTCAAATGCATGACTACGAGCTGTGTGCATCTTGACCTGTTGGACAGCATAGATACCGATGCCTTTCTCATGGCTCTGCGTCGGTTTATTGCACGCCGGGGAAAGCCATATGAGATCCTATCTGACTGTGGTACCAACTTCAGGGGAGGAGAGACCGAACTGCGGTCTAGTTTCTCAGTTCTTGAAGCCCCCATTAAAGAGCAGCTGGCGGAGCAGAGGATTGAGTTCCGGTTTAATCCACCAGGTTCCCCCCATTTTGGAGGTACTTGGGAACGGGAGATAAGATCTGTGAAGACAGCTCTTCAAGTGGTGTTGGGAGGTAATACGGTTACAGAGGCAGTTTTGCAAACTGTGCTGATCGAGGTGGAAGGGATCATTAATGCAAAGCCTCTCGGGTATGTTTCTTCGGATGTAGCGGATCCGGATCCAGTCACACCCAACTTATTGCTAATGGGGCGACGAGATGCGTCACTCCCCCAGGTGATTTATGCTTCGAGTGAGATGCTGGGAAGACGGCGATGGCGCCATAGTCAGATTCTGGCGGACCATTTTTGGTCCAACTTCCTGCGTCACCATCTGCCGGATCTTCAGAGGAGACAAAGATGGCAGGGGGAAGCTGACAACTTAACCACAGGACAAGTGGTTATGGTGGTTGACTCACAACTGCCGCGAGCGCAGTGGCCTATTGGAAAGGTGGTCAAGGCCTGTCCAGGGCCAGATGGTCGGGTGAGAGCTGCTGAGGTGACAATCAAGGGACAGACATATCTTCGACCAGTTGCCAGATTGGTCAGACTCTCAGCCTGGGAGGATGATGAGGACTGGAAACCCAATGATGCTTAGACTTTCGGTTGAAGAGCAAATTTACTACTTAAATTTGGGGGCGGCTGTGTCCGAAAGTCTCCTTATATTTCAATCGCATCGCTATGAGTGCAATGTTAATTTCTGCCGATAAGTTCCACTTTGTTCTTACTGTTTGCTGCGGTGATGACGTCACATGCTTTTACGACGGTCCTGCCGTATCACGAGTCGGAGGAGCACTAGGCATGTTTTTCTCCATGAGTGCGGGGGAATAGCGATCTCCAGCCGTGTGCGTTCCTGTGCAAATGTGAGTCAAAATCCCTCCAGTTCTACGAGTCTATTTCCACTTATAGCACGGGTTGTACTTTGATGTTAATTACAGGGGGTTTATGCTAGGAGATTTATCGAGATTGGTAGAGGCATGTGACTTACCACCGTAGCATTTGTTGCGGGTTGGATCTGTGTACCGCGGTTGTGTTATTTAGCCACTAGAGGGCACTGAAGACCATGTAATTACTGACCTTTCCTAATTTGGGGGCATTAGGTCTTTTCTGTTGCCTGAGATATGCAGATATTCTTGTTTCCTGCCTGTTCAAATGGGATTGTGGGACTTTCTTATGTCAGGGCATTCAGCTGATTATTTATGTTACAGTTCATTATATTGGCATAATGTTGGGAAATAACGATTGTTATATTCACATGTGAAAACTGTTTCTCCTTGTTTCTTGTTATTCAGAACCACACGTCTGTCCATCCCTCCCACATTCGTTAAGTATGCCTACTGCTGTACTGTTGAGCTGCTGTTAACTTCCATTAAAGTATATCCGGACATCACTCTCTGTGCCCCACTCTCTCACCGGAGTTTAAGTCCTGAGGGAGCTATCATCCCAGCATCCCAGAGATAACTCTCTAACAAACCATGTTAGCTGCTAACAAGCATTCATGCAATTTCAGTAGCAATAGCCTCTTTGTTGCTTTGTCCTACACAATTTAGGTTGTTAACGATCCTCATGTGACTGAGCAGCATGACTGGTTTAAAAATATTCAGCTTTTACTATTTAAAGGAAATCACTTTAGTCTTTATTTAGTCTGTTTGGTACCACAGCTGTTGCGCTCCCAGCATGAGTAAGAATGATGACTTTGTTTGGGACTGTTTGCAGCCCAAGATGAAAACACATTTGGTGTCCTAATATACACAGTAGGTGAGTTTGACTGAAAATCTGTCACTACAGTTCACGTCAGTGCTGTCAGACTGGTCTCAGTTCATAAAACCAATTAAAGTTGAGTTTGATGTGACCAGTAACACCACTGCCTCATAAGCTACGCTACGTTTTCTTCTAATGTGAACAAATGGTTTTTGAAAATGCTCATATTTATAAACCCTTTCCACACGAGCAGCAATCTGACACGTGTTTAGAAAAATCAGTGCATTTTCACATTCACTCGAAGCAGCCGGCTCTTTGATAGTAAGAAGGCTGTAAAACTGAGGAGTCATGCACAGGAAATTAACAGTTCCACCTTAAATACTCTAAATGAGTTTCTCAGCACAAAACGAGAGTAAAAAGTCCCATCCCCCTGTGCACTGCAATTTTACAAAGCACAGCCAAACAGTGGAAAAATTGGTTCCTTCATTCTGTGATCATGTCTGACACGTCTGATAGTCTCTTTATTTGTCCCTTTTGATTTGTGGGCTACAGAAAAAACAGCCTTTTATGATGTTTAGCATCCAGCTGTTTAGCAGTTTGACATTCAGGGAAAAAATCACTAAAGGAAGCATCAATCTCCTGTGTTAAATACAGTGATATGTGCCATACTGTACATTAGTGAGTTGGCAGCAGACTCCTTGATGGCTGGCACAGAGGTGAACTGATCTAAGGACTGGCAGCCTGACAGCAGCCCCTCAAACTGGCTGCAGTTATTCTCAATATAACACACTCGCAGGGAAGCAACATTTACATTTAAATGTGTTTCCTCAGGCAGAAACACTTGTTTCGTATTCACTTAATTGCAGGAGTTAAATTATGGAAGTCTAACAGAAGAAATAAAAGACAGTAAAAACATAAAACAGTTTAAAGTAAGATATAAAAACCTAATTTTAAATAAGTATAAGAATGAAGAAAACGGGGTTAACCCAGGACGGTAATGTTGCTGGTAACGGTGTTGTGGTTCTTTTTTGGGGTTTTTTTTTTTTGTTTTGGTTTGTTTGTTTTTCCATAACTTGTGTATCTGCAAATATACACCTTCTGTATTTTTCATATGAAAGAAACTATACTGTGGTGGGGCTTGCTAATTTCTTGTTTTTGATTTATGTATGTTTTGTTTTGCTTTACTTTTGTTTCATATGTTGTTTGTTTAATTTAAGACTAAAAAAATAAATAAATAAATAAATTAAATGAATGAGAGGTAAAACTTGAGGGGGTAGGGACAAATAAGTAAATACTTCTGCCTACTCCTTTCAAACAAATAATGGAATGATATTTTGTAATGATTGTGAAGGCTCATGTTTGAAATAAAAATGAACTGAACTGAACTTAACTTTCCAATAACAGAGTAACATTTCCTACCTCGCTCCACTTTTGGTTCAAACCAGGTCTTTGTAAACCACGTCTGCTGTGTTATTCCAATCGAACCGTCTCGTGTAAAGCTTACGAGAGATGCTCAGGCATCAGTTCATTACTTCACGATTTTTGGAAAGCAGGATCTTGGCTCACAGTTTAATGAACTTGTTTTATTGTAATCAGAACACAAGAACATTTAATTGCTGAATTTAATTTTCACAACAGTTCAATTCATTTTTATTTATACAGCCCCAATAACAGCAACAGTCACCTTAAGGCGCTTCATGCTGTAAGGTAGAAACTACAGTAATACATACAGAGAAAAACCCAACAATCATATGACCCCCTATGAGCAAGCACTTTGGTGAAAGTGGGAAGGAAAAACTCCCTTTTAACAGGAAGACACCTGTTCCTCTTTCCTTCTCAGGGTTTTTTCCGCCGGACCATCCAGAAGAACCTCCATCCGTCCTACTCCTGTAAATATGAAGGTTGCTGCATCATCGACAAGATCACGCGCAACCAGTGCCAGCTGTGCCGCTTTAAGAAATGCATCTCTGTGGGCATGGCCATGGACTGTGAGTGTTTTCTTTGTTTTTTAAGCTCGTCATAGTTTTTAGAGAAGAGGTAACGATTTTTAGTTCACCGAGGTTCATTTATTTAAAAAGCAGCCTTCTTACACAAAGGCAGATTGAAGGTGCAGAGAAAGTAAAACAAAAAAATTACAACTAGTAACTAGTAAAAATAAATATTTCACATAGAAGTAAAAAAGTAAAATAGATTGCATCTGGCAGTTACGGTGCTAGTTGATTGTTTTATCTGCGGTGTTGGACTTTTAGAGCCAGAAGTTACTCTATTTAGAAGAGAAGGTGATTAGTTGTTAATCTGATAATGCCTGCAAGTGTGCTCAGCTACGGGCATTCATCAAATGTACAAGTGCTGATAGCTGCTAACCAGTGCTGAGTAATAAAGTGATAAAAATACAAGAATTTTACTCATCAGAATCAAAATGTTCGCTGTGTTACCCCACAGAGAGTCAAAGTGTTGCTCAGTTAATTACATTAAAATGTTCCAAAAGACTCCCTGATTTGTGACACCTGTCAAATCCCTGCACCAATCTCAGCATCCAGGTGGATTGATTTAAAAAGAAGAAGAAGAAGAAGAAGAAGAAGAAAGAAATCATGCACTGTGTCATTTTTATGTAAAGTGAAGCTATGCAGTAGTTTTTGCTACTTTTGCGTTGGCTTTATCTTTTTCAGCCCACGTGAGCAGAGCACATTGTTACAGTAGCTGTGCCTGAAGCTGTGCTGGCATAATCTTCAAAGCATCTATAAAAATCCTTCACAAAACAAGCTAACGGAGCTTTGATTAGCATGAGCTAAGCTAGCTATCGGCACCTAGCGTTGTCCGCATACAACTACAACAATCAGTCATCCTTATCCACAAGCACAGAGAGGGAAATATTCATCACAAACAAAACAGAACGATGGATCCACTCAAAGTAAGTGAGAGGCAAGAGCATCGAAGCGTGAAACCCGTGCATGCGTGCACATAAAAACTTTGTACTGGACTCTAATTTGAGATGAACAGTACACCCTTTCAAAATCTGCAAAAACGTGTTACTGGGTATTCACACATTTCTGCACAACGTTGCAGTCTAACTAGTTAGAGCGATGAATGATGGGGAACACACTCACATGCTCATCAGCATCTTTGCAAGTGCATCTGCTTGTGTGGATCTAGGGAAGGGTTTGTTTTTCCCAGGATGTTTAACAAAACCTCACACACAAATTCAGAATATTTGTAGCATATTTACTTCTTTATGTTTGTTTTAGTATTTGCTTTAGCAGCAATAGTGCTTTAAATTTGTAAGCCATTTACTGCAGTGGATTAGCAGAGGAGGAGACTTCGGTCACGTCTGATAAACACACTCAGTGTCACCAGAGCTGCTTGCAAGCACGAGGATGGCAGTGTACACAAAAGTAGGTGCTTTTATTAGCACTGAGTGCGTAACCAGGATATCATCTGTGCAACCTTGTATGCAAGCTGTGTGTGCCTTTATACAGCAGCCAGCGTGTATAGGATTTTACTACAAAGTGTTATGCAACAGAAGTAACATCTATTTGTGATCATTCTCCACTTCTGTTGTCATGTTTGGAACACGTTCGCTAAAACTGATTTAGCCCGTGTCCTTACAGGAAGGGATTGATTATTACTGACACTGAATGTGCACAGAGTCCTCGTGTTGGAAGAGAGCTGTGATTATAGGCATCCAGGCGTAGTGCATAATTAGCCTATTAGCACAGTCCTTTCAGTGTAAAACCTGCGATCAACAGCTACTGCATTGGAAAGGTTTCCAGCTCAGCTGTAGACAAACATATCAGAGCTTCTCGGTCCAATAATGCATGTTCACTGTGCCTATTTGTGACTAAACTGGTAGGCTTTCCATAAAGACTCATCTCCCACAGAAAAAAAGAACAATTCCATGTTGCTGTGTCCTTCCTGCCCCTGTCTGATAGTGGTGTTGGATGACTCAAAGCGCGTGGCCAAGCGCCGTCTGATCGAGGAGAATCGCGAGAAGAGGAAGAAAGAGGAAATGATGCGGATGCTACAGACGAGGCCAGAGCCAGACACCGCAGAGTGGGAGCTGATCAGGATGGTGACCGAAGCCCACCGGCACACCAACGCCCAGGGCTCCAGCTGGAAACAGAAGCGCAAATTCCTGGTAGGCTTTTAGTTGAGTGGACATCGCCTTTAGGCTGAGCACTGTTGCATAAACTGGAATAGAAATCTTTCACATGAAAGTCAATAGCAGTGTCGTGTTCAGTTCAGAGAACTGAACGTGACACTGCTGTAAAAGTGATGTAAAGCTTTGCAGAGTTTTACATCACGCTGTTCGTCTGTGGCACACAGCCCGTGGAGGAACCCGAGGTGCCGTTTGCACCTTAATTGCCAACAATCGCTCTTTTGCGTCATGCAAAATTTTTTTATTACACACAGATCTATCCAATGTGACCGAGGAGGATCCTGTGCAGGACAAAAACCTCCAAACGGTCCAATGATGACTGCCTGCACACCCAACGGTGCTTTAGAGATAACAAATATGAAGATTATAGAAAGCAAAAATGTAAATTATACAGCAACAGAGGTGGAAAAAGCATAAAGCATCATCTTAGAATATGAAAACCATTACATAACACAGATCTGGGCATTTGAATCGGGCTGCTGTTTGGTCCTCACAACAGCTCCTTCCTTCTTTCATGTAGCTCGTTATTCCAGAATTCAACAGCGCCTTGAAAGTCAGTTCCACTTCAGATATCAAACATCAACATGAAAGAAGGCGACTTTTCATTTCAAAAGAAGCCGTTTTGAGAGCTTTCCTTTTCATCGCGGCCAGCTCGCTCTGTGGCGTCCCATGTGATCAGTGTAACGTGCAGGCGCACGTGCTTTAAACCTCCCAAGGTTACCTTGACGCAAAGGTCAGATGTTTGTTACCAGGCAACAGTTCCATGAAGGTAAAGACGGCTTTAACGTTTGTAACAGTCTGCAGGCCGAGGTTACCGTTCGATTCAGCTTACTTTCATTTATGTAGCGCTGCCTCAGGGCGCTTTATGTTGAAAGGTAAAGACAACATGATACATAAGGAGGAGGAGGACACACCACAGCTCACGCTTTGGATCGCCAGCAACTGGAAATAATTTCTTAGGCATTGTGCTGATATTACAAAAGAGCGAACATTCATGTGCTTAAACTAAAACAACGACTGTGATGTGATTTGCATCCTGCACACACCGCTGAACAGTTGGCATCAAAGACCAGAAACATGCAGTTTTAAATATTTGTTTCCATTTTGTAACATCATAACGTAACATCGTATATGCTGCATTTGCATTTATATTACATCGTGTTCTTCTAAAGCTGTAATCTCCTAAACCGACTCCATTTTTCCTTGAGCTTCTTTGATACGCCTCCTCTGCGTTACAGGCCTTCGATGGGGTCTGTTTTTAAACTGTTTTTTTAACAGAAAAGCAGAGACAGGAGACATCAGTTGCGTTCGGTCTGCAGGCTCTTCCTCGTCTGATTTATTAACAGAATTTAACAACGTCCTTTTCTTTTCATTTAGACGCACACCTTTCTCTTTTAACAACACAAACACATTCAATTAGGTCCATAGCTCAAACCCTTTTGGTTACCTTGCTTTCACGCAAAAATAAACTTACAAAATAATCATTGTATGAGTGTCCTTTACAGTAAATCTGTAACCAATTCTACTGCTGTTCAGCATCAAAACCATTTGTGTGCAGCTCCATTAACACTGCAATTAACCTGCTTATGTCGCCATTATACTTTCTTTATACTTTAACAGATTCAACAATATATTACATTTTTAACCAATAAACAAAAATATTCTACCATTGCTCACAAACAGTTTACAATCATCCACAAACAGTATACATCAGACTATTTACATTTGACACATAAGAACTGGGTAGGTCCTAATCAACTGTAACTTCCAATAATGTCAGGATAAAAGAAGCGTCTTAAGAGCTGCATTTGTCACAAAATAAAACGGGTAATAAGACCAGCTGCCTATTTAGGTTACAAGTGGAATGGCGGTATAGCTAGCTTTCTCTCAATCGGTGAAAACACACTCTCACACAACATTCGTGGTCTTTAAACTAAGACAGAAAAAGGTTTCTTGCCTTTATATGTACATTTCAGTGAGCAAACTTGAACTACTGACCTGTTTTTTTAACAGAAAAGCAGAGACAGGAGACGTCAGTTGCGTTCGGTTTGCAGGCTCTTCCTCGTCTGACGCAGAGAAGCGTTGCAACGGCCTATCGCACTCACCACTATCTCCCCCTTGTGGCAATGCCACGCAATTACATTGTCCATAACTCTAAATGAAAAGTGCAATACCACCATAAAATCAGGTCTTTTACATCAAAAACAATTCACAAAAAAAATTACAATTGTGACCATACACTTGTGGGCGTCACATCCGCAAAGAGAATCAACCCACAGGCCGGGCGTTAAGCGTCTCATTCAGCAGATATTTCTTGTGATATTTAATAGTTGAACAATGTCTCCTTTCTAGCCCGATGATATTGGCCAGGGTCCTATGGTGCCCACTTCAGACGGGGATAAGGTGGATCTGGAAGTCTTCAGCGAGTTCACCAAGATAATGACCCCTGCCATCACTCGCGTCGTCGACTTTGCCAAGAAACTGCCCATGTTTTCAGAGGTATGTGGTATGTGTGGGGCTTTACATCACTCTTTGTTTTGTATTTATCTTCAGGCTTTGATTCTGCTTGCACATCACGTCAGTTTCCCAACTTTCCGATCACTCACGCCTTTTATTCAGTGATAACTTCACAAGTCAGGATCCTCTGTCTTGGATCTAATGCATGTCTAAGTTAGCATGCAATCTGTTCGTGATGACAGAGTTGGGATAATCGCAAAACTGTTGCTGTTTATATACACAAAGGTTTCAATTACACAAAGTTTCACATTAATGGCGTACATTCCAGTCCAGACGGAACCTCATCAAAGAAAAGAATCTGATATTTCTCTTTAAATTATGACATATTTGCTGCAAGACTGCAATTTAACAGTAAATCACATCGACTCTTATCAGTATTGCTTTTATGTAGGAATATAAGCAGAATACAACCAGCTGAGTCAAATCTCTTATTGAAAAGAGATGCAGACGAGTTGCAGTCATCAGCACAGCCTGCCTCCGATTGACTGCAATGTGTTTGTTTGCCGACAGGTCGCTTCCCATCAGGCAACCTGTGCCACCAAAATCACTTTACCGTGAAGGTCATGCTCTCGTGCAGCTCTGGACTGCTTCCACTTCTGCTGCTATTTCTAGATCACTGCCTGGAAGTCCCGTTCTGTCCCTCGCAGTTGTGCCTTTGCATTATATGCTGGATCTCCTCCAGTGTGTCACAATGGCAACCCTTCAACTTAACTTTCCTTCAGCTGACCCAGTGTGCTGCCTTCTGGCTTGGATAACATGAACTTATGGGTGACCCCAGCTGTCATCAACGGAAATTACTCTTAACATGAAAGTCGGGTAACAAGATGAGTTAGTAGCGCAGATTAAAGAACCTCAGTAAATAATGTGCAACATTTAATTGAAGAGGCTTCTAAAAATCTGCAATAGTGTCGTTTAAGTTTATGCTGCATTCAGTAAGTTTTAAGAGAAACATCAGCAGCAGTCGGATTTCTTACTCTGTGCCCCAGGAAAGGTTTCCAAACCCCCGTTTCAGTCTTTTATATCTTTTCCCAAAATGTCAGCTCACACAGTACCTAAATATAGCCCGTCGACTTCAAAGACAAGAACAATTCAATCCAGCGGCTTTAAAAATGCGTCGCTCTCTCGAGCTTCCACTTTTACTGAACTTAACACTGTGAGTTTCTTTATTGTCATTTCTTTAAATTCTGATTTCCACTTTGAATTTAGGCTATAAATGATTTAACATTGTTATCTAAACGACACGTGTGCACACTCTGCTTTTACTGTAACGTTTAAAGGCAGACTGTGAGCGTAAACACTAACAAGCTCGTTAACCTAAGCTGGGTCTTTTGATTGGGAACTCCCTCCATCTGAAGCTTTTGTCCTGCTGCTTGTCAGCTGGGATTACACCGACTAATCCACCCCACACCCCCACCGCTGTCTCCCTCTCTCTCTGCATTAAGTGGTGACTCACCACTCACTGATATTGCTTTGCTCTCTGTGCAAACGATCTGTGAGCAAGTGCCATCGCATGTCTTCCCACCTAACTGAGTGCACTCATCATGTATATTGTAGGGGCTTCCTGGTTACATAAAGCCTGGCAAAGGACTTGTTGTGAATATAATATTATAACCCTTCCCCTCTTATGATGGGTGGAGGAAAAGCAGTCCTAATCCATGTCACTGTGTGTTTCTGTTTGTTATTGTGAAAGAGTCGGGACACTGTGTCAATGTAAATAAAAAAAGATCATTGCAGTTGGTGTAACTTTATTTTTGTAACAAATTGTTAATGTTGCTAGCTTTTAGTTACTATTATATCATCAATGTGTCACTAGTAGAAAACAAAGACAACTGTTGACTTCCAGGCCAGACTTTTCTGATTGAAGTTCAGCATTGTCTCATACGGAGCCCCGCAGGGGACATGGGAGAAAAAAAAAATTAAGACGGACTTTTGCGAGATCTCGCAAAAGTTTTGCGAGATCTCGCAAATCTCCCAACTCGCAAATCTCCCAACTCGGGATCTCGCAAAACCAACTCGGGATCTTGCAAAACCAACTCGGGATCTCGCAAAACTTTTGCGAGATCTCGCAAAAGTTTTGCGAGATCCCGAGTTTGTTTTGCGAGATCCCGAGTTAGTTTTGCGAGATCTCGCAAAAGTCCATCTTAATTTTTTTTTTTCTCCCATGTCCCCTGCGGGGCTCCGTAGTCTCATTTCCTGACGAGCTCAAATCTTGTTTCCCAGCTGCCTTGTGAGGACCAGATCATCCTGCTGAAAGGCTGCTGCATGGAGATCATGTCACTGCGTGCCGCTGTGCGCTACGATCCCGACAGCGAGACTCTTACTCTAAACGGCGAGATGGCTGTGAAACGCGAGCAGCTGAAGAACGGCGGGCTGGGCGTGGTGTCGGACGCCATCTTTGATCTGGGCAAGAGTCTAGCACAATTTAATCTGGATGACTCGGAGGTGGCGCTGATGCAGGCGGTGCTGCTCATGAGCTCAGGTGAAAAACGAATATTGTTACCATTGTCTAAAAACTGTTTGAGAGAGAAGATGTGATGTTTGTCATTCGACACTGGTTTCGTTAGATTTCAGGTTGTATTCCCACCACAATCGTGACACTGAAAATACAGTGGGGCAAAAAAGTATTTAGTCAGCCACCGATTGTGCAAGTTCCCCCACTTAAAATGATGACAGAGGTCAGTAATTTGCACCAGAGGTACACTTCAACTGTGAGAGACAGAATGTGAAAAAAAAATCCATGAATTCACATGGTAGGATTTGTAAAGAATTTATTCGTAAATCAGGGTGGAAAATAAGTATTTGGTCAATAACAAAAATACAACTCAATACTTTGTAACATAACCTTTGTTGGCAATAACAGAGGTCAAACGTTTACTATAGGTCTTTACCAGGTTTGCACACACAGTAGCTGGTATTTTGGCCCATTCCTCCATGCAGATCTTCTCAAGAGCAGTGATGTTTTGGGGCTGTCGCCGAGCAACACGGACTTTCAACTCCCGCCACAGATTTTCTATGGGGTTGAGGTCTGGAGACTGGCTAGGCCACTCCAGGACTTTCAAATGCTTCTTACGGAGCCACTCCTTTGTTGCCCGGGCGGTGTGTTTTGGATCATTGTCATGTTGGAAGACCCAGCCTCGTTTCATCTTCAAAGTTCTCACTGATGGAAGGAGGTTTTGGCTCAAAATCTCACGATACTTGGCCCCATTCATTCTGTCCTTAACACGGATCAGTCGTCCTGTCCCCTTGGCAGGAAAACAGCCGCATAGCATGATGTTTCCACCCCCATGCTTCACAGTAGGTATGGTGTTCTTGGGATGCAACTCAGTATTCTTCTTCCTCCAAACACGACGAGTTGAGTTTATACCAAAAAGTTCTACTTTGGTTTCATCTGACCACATGACATTCTCCCAATCCTCTGCTGTATCATCCATGTGCTCTCTGGCAAACTTCAGACGGGCCTGGACATGCACTGGCTTCAGCAGCAGAACACGTCTGGCACTGCGGGATTTAATTCCCTGCCGTTGTAGTGTGTTACTGATGGTGACCTTTGTTACTTTGGTCCCAGCTCTCTGCAGGTCATTCACCAGGTCCCCCCGTGTGGTTCTGGGATCTTTGCTCACCGTTCTCATGATCATTTTGACCCCACGGGATGAGATCTTGCGTGGAGCCCCAGATCGAGGGAGATTATCAGTGGTCTTGTATGTCTTCCATTTTCTGATGATTGCTCCCACAGTTGATTTTTTCACACCAAGCTGCTTGCCTATTGTAGATTCACTCTTCCCAGTCTGGTGCAGGTCTACAATTCTTTTCCTGGTGTCCTTCAAAAGCTCTTTGGTCTTGGCCATGGCGGCGTTTGGAGTCTGACTGGTTGAGGCTGTGGACAGGTGTCTTTTATACAGATGATGAGGTCAAACAGGTGCCATTCATACAGGTAACGAGTGGGGGACAGAAAAGCTTCTTACAGAAGACGTTACAGGTCTGTGAGAGCCAGGGATTTTCCTTGTTTGAGGTGACCAAATACTTATTTTCCACCCTGATTTACGAATAAATTCTTTACAATTCCTACCATGTGAATTCATGGATTTTTTTTTCACATTCTGTCTCTCACAGTTGAAGTGTACCTCTGGTGCAAATTACTGACCTCTGTCATCATTTTAAGTGGGGGAACTTGCACAATCGGTGGCTGACTAAATACTTTTTTGCCCCACTGTATATTCATATATGAACCAACAAGTGAGGATTTTTTATCTTTTGTGGTCTTATGAAAGAACACAAAAATAATTTTTCCCTGAAACATGTTTCAAAACAAAACAACAATGATTTTTTTCACATTAATGCGACACTATGTTGGAAACTGAGTCACTGTTGCTACAATACACAATGAAATTGCTCCACTCACTGATCACAAATCAGCCAATAATAGCAGGATTGATTTGTCTTCTCTTTTTTAATTTTATGGTTTGGTAGGTCTAAAAAAACATTAATAACATTACTTGATTTTAAATCTCAGGTGTGGTGGTTCTGACCGTCTACGAAGTCAACCTCAGGATGTTTCAATCTGATTATAGTTGCTGTATGCTTCTGCATGCCACTTTGCAACCCCACTCCACCTGGCTCTTTTGTATTGCTTGTACAGTTTTAGTGTAAATTATTCAGTGCTTCAAATGTTCCACATTTTATCTTTTTTACAGATCAATTTTGCAAATTATTAAAAACAAAAAGCTAAAATGTGTACATAAGTATTCACAGCCTTTGTTCGGTACTTTGTTTAAGCACATTTTGGGGCACTTTCTTCCATTTTCTTTTGCAGAGCGTCTCTAACTCCATCAGATTAAATGGGGAGCATCACTGCACAGCTATTTTCAGATCCCTCCACAGATCTTCAGTCAGCTTCAAGTCTGTACTCTGACTGGGCCACTCAAGGACATTCACATAGTAGTCCCAAAGCCCCCCTTTGTTATCTAAGCTATGTGCTCAGGGTCATTGTCCTGTTGAAAGTCTGAGGTTCAGAGACTCTGAAGCAGGTTGTCATCGAGGATTTCTCTGTACATTGCTGCATTTATCTTTTTCTGCCTGCTGCCAAAAACATCCCAACAGCATGATGCTTCCACCACCATGCTTCACTGTGGGGATGCTATTGGTGATGAGCGGCGCCGGGTTTCCTCGAACACAATGCTTGGCATTCAGGCCAAACAGTCTTTTGTTTCATTAGACGAGCGCATTTTCTCGTTGTCTTGGAGGTGTCTTTTGTGAACCTCCAGTTGGGCTGTCATGTGCCTTTCACTGAGGAGTGGCTTCCATCTGGCCACTCTACCAAACAGGCCTTATTGATGCTGCAGAAATGGTTGGCCTTCTGAAAGGTCCTCCTCTCTCCACAGAGCAATCCTGGAGCTCTGTGGTCACGCTGAACGACCATTGGGTTCTTGGTCATCTCTAAGGCCCTTCTACCCTGATCGCTCAGATTGGCCGGATGGCCAGCTCTAGGGAGAGTCCTGGTGGTTCCAAACTTCCTCTATTTATGGATGACGAGGCCACTTTGCTCATTGGGACTTTCAGTGCTTCTGAAATTTTTCTGTACCCTTCCCTAAATCTGTGCCTCAATACGATCTTGTCTCAGATAATTCCTTGGACTTCATGGCTTGGTTTGTGATCTTTTCCGATCATGTTTAATCAACTGACTTTACCACAGGTGGACTCCAATCAAGTTGTAGAAACATCTAACAGACGATCAGGGAAAACAGGGTGTACATAACAAAATGTGGAACAAGTAACAGGAATACTTACTTTCTGCATGTTCTGTAAATAATGCAGTTGACTGCCTGTTATGTTCTGTGGTGGGTCTTGTTGCTTCTCCTTTAGTCTCTCTATATAATTGCATAGAAGGGCAGAGTGCCCTCCTGACAGAAATCACATTTTCAATTGTTTTCAGTCATTAAACGGGAGATAGCTGGCAATGGCAATTAGGCAACTTTGCAGTTTCCAGTGCGTTCATGGTCAGTCCTTACACTGGTGCAGGTGGAGCTTGCTCATTGCCATTTAAAGATATTTGTAAGGACATTATTTGCTTCCAATTTTTCAATCATTTGTAGTGGAAAAAACCCCACCATGGGACTGGCCCTGTAGTTTTACTTCTGCTCTAATGCTAAAAGTCTACCACAGTTTAACAGCCTTTAACCACAGACATAAAGCTGATCACACCGGCTTTATTTGCACACTGATGGAAAAAGGAAAAACACATCAACTAAATTCCCACACTCCCTAAACAACCTGAATGGGAATAATCTTGTCTAATCTGCTTTTAATCCTATCACCACACAGCCCTAATTCCTAGACAGTCACTGTCTCTGAAGCTGGGCCACAAAGCCCCACTCGGGCTGGATTTCTTCAAAGTGTGAAGTAAAAGACACCCAGAGGCAATCTTAACATTAATTATATTAGATGCTTATTCACAAAACCATCTGCTATAAAATAAAATGCAATAATAGTTTCTCATAAATCTCTTTAATTCTCTGTTTCATAGTTGAAATGATGTAACTAGTGTGCAGTGATACACTCAGAGGATGGACAGAATAATGTCTGAACAACACTACAAGGGAGGGACAGACAGTATCGGCATGATTGATAGTTGGAAAGCAAAGCACTGTGCAGCACTGCAGATCAGAAGAGCAGATCCTGCAGGTCATTCAAGGTCTTGGAATCTCTCCAAGACCTAGGATGACCTAAGGCAGCTTATTTATGGACACGCTGCTGCTGGAATTCTGTCAGGATGTGTTTGTTTCTGAGTACATTTGAGATATTTTTAGGGGTAAAGATACTGAACACAGCAGCTTTTTCCAAATTGTGAATATTGGGCTTTTTTTCCTTGTAGCCGATGGGTGCTAATTCTCTGGTTGCAAACACACAGTTCCAGTGTTTGAATTGCCACACTTTTGCCACTTTCAATTAGGTTTGTCGACTATCAAAAACGTTGACGATTACTTTAATAGTTGACGCGTCGTTTGAAGCTTTGCAAGATCCTGAAAGACGCAGGAATAAGTAGTAGGATTTAAGAGTTTAATAACGGACTGAAACAGAAGATGGCAGGAATGCATGTCCGGTGTCCGGTATTGTAGCTGTGCCCACATTTAGGGGCCGCATCCTTCGGAGGCCGTATTTGTAGGCCGATTACGTCACAGTGGCGTGGCGAAGGATGTCCAAATTCAAAAGACAAATGTGTCCTCCTTATCCCCAGAAAGGAAGGATTGGTCGGGTGTATTCTTCGTGGCCCAACCTATCCCAGAATTCATAGCGCGGCCCAGCCAGTTCCAGCTGGCAACAATGGTAGCAGCTATTTATTTTAATATTACTCTGATTACTCTTTCTGGGTCACAAAATAAACTTTTAAGATATTTTCAGGCGAGAATGTAGCTGTGTAACCTCCAGTTTATCAAGACATCATATACTTGCAAAAGTGTTCCAACGTTCTCGGAAACGTTTGTTACCCACCAGCTCGATAGCTGACCGGGGTCACTAGAGCCGAGAACAGCAAACTCCCTGCACATCGTTTCAGACTTAAAAATGTTATTGTTTGACGTTTTTCAGTGTTTTATTTGTTCCTGAGTAAATCAGTTTGGCTGTGATTAAAGTTATAGTTTTTACACAGCTGAATAAACGTCAAGCAGAAAACTGATTAAACAGAATTTGGTAGAGAATTTACTCCAGTGTCCTGTTATATTTTAGATAGCAAGGAGCAGACGGCTGAGTTTATTGAACTCCACCGAGACAATCTGCAAATTTCATTAAAAGTTTAATAAACTATCATCTTGTCTTTATTTTTAGTTAGCCTTAAACACTTAAAGCTGTAAGATAATGATAGTTCTATAAGAGCAGATGCTGCTGGTGCAATAAGCTGTATGTTTTACCTCCAATGGACGCATGTTTAGTTGACTAATCACAAAAATAATCGGTGACTAGTTGACTATCAAAATAATCCTTTATACTACTTTTAATAAACCAACAGCTTCATTTATATAAGTTATATATAAATACGATGTTCTGTTCAGAGATTCTGTTTCCAGTACTCACTGTCACATCACTTATTCTGCCCTCTCCAAGAAAAATGTATGCAGCATTTCAATTTGCAATCTTTCTCCTGTTTTAAAAGGAACCCGGCAGCGGAGGGCACATTTCCCATGTAATTGTTCCTGTGTTCTTTATTGCCTGCAGACCGTTCAGGGCTGACCAGCGTGGAGAAGATTGAGCAGTGCCAAGAGGCTTACCTTCTGGCGTTCGAGCACTATATAAACTACCGCAAGCACAACATTCCCCACTTTTGGCCCAAGCTGCTGATGAAGGTGACAGACCTGCGCATGATCGGGGCTTGCCACGCCAGCCGTTTCCTTCACATGAAGGTCGAGTGTCCCAATGAACTGTTTCCCCCGCTCTTCCTGGAGGTGTTCGAGGACCAGGAAGTGTAACTGTACATCACCCTCAGAAAGAACACTTTTGTGGTGGCTTTGAGGGGAAGTTTGGCTGGAGGACAAGCGAGGACGAAAAACTGGATTTTTTTTTCTCTTCATGGAGAGCACACTCTGTAAATTTCTTTTGTTGCCCCTTTGTGTCTGTTTTTTTGTTTTGTTTTGTTTTTTTGATTTGTCAAGCAACTACAACATCCACCACCAGCAAGCACACATCAATATTATCAGAGGAATGCAATCAGTCTCACTAGGCACACACACAAAGTACAAGCAGTGTAAATACTTACATAACTATTCACACATTCATACACCATAAAAAGTGTATTTATATGCAAACAATTGCATTGCCTCTTTTTGCACCCCCATGGATACACAGCTGTACTGCTCCTGACTAATGCAAACTGAGGGTTATGTTTCTACTAGCTGCACAGCCACCTATCACCTCAGATAAGTGCTTTTTTTGTTTTGTTTTAATCTCTGGGGCCTGATCATTAGCTTCTCTTTCAATCCCTACACTTCCCTCACATCTCCTTAACTGCAAAAGCATCCTCTGTCCGCAGCCTAGCCCTCAACCTGCCAAGGCCCCGTGAGTCTTTGTTGACCTACCTCCCTCACGTACTGACCTCTCTCTCTCTCGTGTATACACAGGCACATGGTGTACATGCACAAAAGACACCCCTACAATATTACCTCAAACAATATTACCTTTCTGATTAGAAAACACAGACTCGTGTAATATTTAGTCAAACCATATGCAAGCTACAGTGAGAAAACTTTGTATGAAGCCCTTATTTATATACAGATATGTCTTATAACTGCAGACATGAGATGTTATCGCTCGGTTTCCTGAGCAGGGACTAAACCCAGTCTAAAAAAAAACACTAAAAACTTTGTTTTCAGTTGAAATCTTCATTGAATTTTCCTTCAAGTGTGGAACTGGGCTTAATCCATGCCTGGGACACTGAACCCATAGGTATTAATTACTGTAGTGCATCAGAGGTTACAAGATGTCATGAACATCACGGTGCTTTCTGTGATCGCTAAGTGTTTTGCTATCCATCTTTGTGCAGTAAATTCTCTTTGTTTACTGACATGGTTCGATATTCTTGGAAACAGGTTTACTTTCTTTCTTGCTGTGACTTAAATATAAAGTTTGATACCATTCTTATGCAGTATTTGAAGCTAACGCTAGAGACTGCTTAGCTTAGCATAGCTATGCTAAGCTAAGCTATGCTAAGCTATGCTAAGCTATGCTAAGCTATGCTAAGCTATACTAAGCTATGCTAAGCTAAGCTAAGCTATGCTAGCATAGCATCGTCACTATTGGGCGATGAAGGCTGTCCCAGGGCTGCTCCAAATGCGGCCCACAAATGCGTCCTCCTTTTCCCCAGATTTAAAGGATTTGTCGGGTGTATCCTTTGTTGCCCAGCCTATCCCAGGATTCATAGCGCGGCGGTGGCTGTGGATGATTTTTTTTTATGTTTAGCTTAGTTGTTGTTGTTTGTTGGAATGTTTAAAGCCAGATGTTTTATTATTTCCTGTTTTGTGCTAAGTTAGTGCTTTTATTGGCTGTAGTTTATTTTTTAAGGGACAGATTTGGAAATTGTGTTATTTTCACCAAAGTAAGAAAGCAAAGAAAGAAATCCTGTTTCCCAGAATATCAGTCACTATTACTTTATTGCTTCTTCAGGAGTTCTAGGACGTTGTTTTTATCATTTCCATGTCAAGGAGTTATAAGCAGATTTATTCTAAAACGTATTTTTCATTCATGATCTACCAAAATAAAAAATAAAAATAATACTTTTTTTTCTTATTCATTGGATTCAGTGGATTTGGATCATCTTTACCTCCAACTGGCCATTAGCTGCTGAAAGGCTAATGGCCTGCTCCAACCCCGTTCCTCAGAAAGCACTGATTTAGTCATGGCATCTTAAGCATCCAGGAAGAGAAAAGCTGATTGTGACGTTGTTTTTATACTAACTATAGCATACACAGGACGTCTGCTTATATTTATACACAGCTGGAATACCTCTCCAACACATACCTGCTGTTGTCTTTACCTCACATACTCATATGCATATTAAACACCCATTTAGTTATTATCACATGTATTACCGCAGTTGTTTTGTGATCAGCACTTCCTCCTGCTGAGTTGTGCACACTTCCTGTGTCTTTGGGTCAGTGTTTGAGTATCCCATTGGATCCCCCTGCTCTATGGTCCACGCCCTCAGCTTTCCACTGATTTGTGTTAGGTTCAGCACTAGCACATGGTGGTGGTTGTGGAAACCTCTTCAGGCTTCTCCCCATCGCCTGTATCCATGTCAAGTCCTGCCTGAAACTGGCAGATTCTACCTCACCTCTCATTTAAAAGGAGCTCCCCCTCTACCTGCAGCGCGTACACATAAACATGCACAGAGATATAAAAATACAGATATATGTACTCACCGTGCACAAAGGACTTGCAAGCATGGACCCACTGAGTGTCTTTTACATGGGCCAGAGATCAACAGCTGAAATTCAGTCCCCCCCTTTTTCAGACTTTATCACAAAAAAATTGGGATCAAGAGTCATTTTTAATTTTTATTTAAGAACCTAAAGTGACAACACTGCAGACATGAATCTGTGAATCTGGATCTGTGTGCCAATTGAACTTGGAGGAAGCTGTCAGGACACGGACAGCTGGAAACTGGCACCCCAGTTGAATTTTAGCCCTGTCCGATCAGCCCAAGAGACTCTTCTGGGTGGTGACTGGAAGGTAAATAAACAGCAACCGAGTCAGCAGAATCCGCCTGAGGATATGACTTTTCGTCCTGGCCGAAAGCGAGGGAAACAGCGAGTGTGTGTGACCGTTGCAGTGTGACGCAGTTCAGGCCACCAGCAAACATACGCAGACGCCGAGCGATACGTCCCTGAATTCGTCCCTCGCCATCGCAGCACAAACGGAAAACACTGGCCCAGAAATTCAAATCATGAATTTAACATTTCTGAGACCATCTCCACCAACCATATCCCGCACTGCCATCCTCTACAAGTGATTATCAGGTTTTTTTTCTGTTGCACTAAAACCATGCCTGTATTCTTCAGCAGCCCTGAACTCCTTTCCTCTATGACCTCTCCTAAACCTTTCCCTTTCCCTGCTAGTCTGTAGCATTCCCAATATCCTCCCTGATGATCTTATATAACCAACAAGGACTGTGATGTGGCGCTGCCACTCTCCGTGTTACCAATCTATGTTGCAGGGTATTTAAATAGAACGTGCTTATACAGGGATACAGTTGCACACACACACACACGGCAATAGGATGATTGAGCTGTACAAGTTCAGAGCGGCCGTCTCCCGACCTGCTGTACTGCACTCACTATCACTGTGAATGAAAGCCACGCTGCAACCGGGCTACGGCTCAGACAGGGTACTGCTGGCTTTCTAATTCACACATGTAAATGTGCCTCACAGAGGTTGTACAAATATACACAATACAGGAGCAAATATTTATACACAAACACAAAACAGGTATTGTATGTGGCATTCGAGCTATCAGTGGGTGAGTTTATGCTGCCAGTTCCAATCAGATCGTGAATCTGACCGCTCATGTAGCACAAGAATCAATGTCTGTAATACAGTTGTTTTAATACGTTGGACTTGGGGTTAGACTTTGGACCTGATGTGCGTTTTCTTATATTCTGTCACTGTGTTTAAACAGAGAAGTTTCCAATAATGAGTTGAGTGTATGTACAAGTAATCCTGCGAGTCAGAAGTCGCTCATCCCAGAAAAACAGCAAGTTGTTTATCAGGAGGGAAGGAGAGCGCAGAATCGCTTGTTTCAGGCAGTGGATGAACTGAAGTGCTACACCAAGCAAAGGATGCTTTTTAAACCAGAACAGAGCTTTAAATAAGCATAACAGGGTATGTAATTGACATATGATTTACAGTAAATACATTCAAAGGTGACCATATTAGTTGGCCATCGGTAACATCTGCTAATCACCAATGTTCAGCTTCAAAGTGATGCACTTCCTGTGTGGATGCATACATATAATCTTTATAGATGCCTTGTGGAGATCATCAACTCATGGCTGATTTGCTTTTTGCGAACCTCTTGGTGAATCCCCCCCCCCGAGTTTGAGACTGAGGTCAACTTCATGATTTAGACTGGAGCTGGCAGCATGGCCTCTCTGTCTCACCCTCTCTCTCCTTCTCAGCCAAATGATCACTGGGGAAATCCTCTTCCTGTCCTTTAAAAAGAGAAAAAAAAACACAGCACACCAGCACCACAGAGCACACTGCCTTCAGCCGTGATCAGCTGCACCAGCATAGTGGAGAGACAGCAACCATCCTTCTCACCTTCCACAGTCATCATCACATAGCAGACATGTCCAGGTAGCTCTTTAAGTCTGATCTCAGCGGTTGGGTTTTTAAACTCCAATGAGAAGTAGCTGCACAGGACTGTACCTTCATTTGTTGTCTTGATCATCATAGTGACGAAGTAGCCATGCATATTTTCTGCATGACAGCTCTGTTACTAATAGCATGGAGTGTCTTTTCTAATTTTTTTGGCTTCATAATCTTAAAGCAGTGCTTCAGTGACAAGACAAAAAACCAAAAAAGCATTTTACATTAAGAAATCAGAATAAAAGAACTGATTTGTTCTGTCTGCTTGGACATGACTCAAGTAGTTGGTGCACTTACCTGTGTGAGCCATAGAGTCAAAAACACGTGTTCTTGTGGCAGTGTAGCATTGTTGGACATAATTGAGGCCACTCAGAGGTAGGCTACCTCCGTCCGCTTCATGTCCCGACGTCCCAGTCAAGCTGTAGAATAACAGTCTCCATGTTTTCCACACCATCACTACAGTTTGCTTTCTCTGTCTGCCTCTGAGATCATAGGAAGGGTTATATTACGTTTACAATAAACTCAAATGTGAACTTGATGCTAAGCTCTGCAGCTGCACAAAGCTAACAAATACTACTGTTTTTATTACTTACCCAGGGAAAACATCCGTAAGCCAACATCATTGCTCTCATCCTTGCATCCACCTTTCCACATCCTTCCAACTCCAACCCCCCCGGGTGTTTCCTCCATATGCCTCTCCTTCCTTTCCACACCCTCTCCCAGAAACCTGCTACGGCTCATGCTAGCACTCTCTGGTGGAGAAAGACGACAATCCCTGCAGGAATATGTCCACACGTGGAATGTAAAATACTGAAATTGTATAATTAAAGACACGATGTGAAGTCCCACACTCATGTTCTTTCAATGTTGCTTTTGTTGTGCACCAAGTGTTCGTCGTTCTGGGCCGTTGAGCTTTGGAGGTGGACATGAACCACGTCCTGTGACAGACTGCTACTGATGAGTCGTTTTAAGAAAAAACTAGTATGTTTATGAAAGAACTGTGTGATGACTGAAAACGTTCGAGTGATTTAAAGGAAGGGATGAAGTGAATGTTTTGGGTATAGAGGAATTTTTTAATTTTGTTTTTTAATGATACTTTTGTCTTTATTTGCATCTGATTTTTCTTGGTAAGTGAATGTCTATCTGTGTTGATGCTTTACTGTGAGAATATGGCTGTATATGCACTTTCAGACCGTCATTGGTGCAGTGGTAGCTAGTGCTCAGACATTACCCATGGGTCAGGGTTCAGCTCATCTTCAGTTTAGCCAACTGAAAAAGAAGCCATATTAATAAATACGATTGAAACTTCTTGGAACAGGCGATTGCATTTGGCACCATAGTTGGCTGTATCTAGCAGCTGTACTGCTTGCACTGTAATACACACTGCTGTATAAGAATGAATGAATTGCATTATTCAAAAATATACGTTTAGTGTGATAAGCTAGTCAGTGTTTTGGATTCATACTTTTTTTTTTTAAGGTTTTAAATCTTACATTTTTCTTACTTCTGACCTTTTTTTATTTTGTCACTACTGCAACCTCTCATACACTAAAACGTAATATACCACTGTCCCAGTCACACAGGCTTAGAGACCAGTTAGTGACTGCCTGGCAATCACAAGTTGTTCGGGCAAAATGTATTTTCTCTGAACAGTTGCTGAAGTTTGCTGGCAGTTGCTGTGAAGTCAGTTCCTAAAGGCTCAGTTAGGCTCGCCTACACTAGTCTGTGATCCTGTGGTAATCACCGGCAGCAGGTGAAAAATCTCTCCCCAACCAGTTGGAGAGTGGTAACAGAAAGTTGCTTACTGTCAGCAGGTGAAACTGGTCATCTAAGGGTTTACGACTGCAGCGAAAACCTCCTCGGGATTACTTTGGTGGTTGCTAGCACTCTGTAACCACTTGCTAACTATTTGTTAAGCTGTAGTGAAACTGTGAAGAGTGTCACACAAACCTTTTAGCACAGTCTTTGCAAATAATTTCACCCGGTGACAGCCCGCAACGTCCTGCAATTCTTAAATTAATTTTAATACATAAATGATAAACTAATCTTTGCTCTGACAAACTCTACTCTCTGTTCTAAGTAAAACCACTAATTAGCTAGCTAGCTGATGATGTTGTAATCTTGCTGTTTCGAGGTTTACTCATGATAATATTTTTATTTGCTGGTCATACTTGAGTTATCAGCAATTTGGCGTTGGGCTAATTTGATAGATGTAGGTGATTAAAAAAAACTATAGTCAATTTGAGCTAATGTCAATTTTACAACTAATGTTGGGACCAAAGATTAGCTTACTAGCTTAGAGCTAACTTCGCTCTGTCTACTGCCCATTTGGTGTTGACACCATATTTTAATAGTTTTGCTAAAAGCTGATACAATGAAAGATTTTCTTTGACAAGGTACATAGATAATTGGTGTGGAAAAAGTCATTGAATTCCTTGCTATACATGGGCCTTGCTCTTGACTCAGAAGGTATTCAGTACAGTAAATACTTTGGCCACAAATACCATATAACAAATACACAGAGATGTATGGTTTCAGGTGTACTATTTTATTCAATTCTATATATATTTACATTTTAGGGGATTATTTATATTTGTATATAAACATCTTTTCTTTCACACCCCTCATTAATAATTTACGTACAGTCCCTTATAACACCTCTGAAATGTGAATAACCAGGTTACCGTCTCAGTGAAAATATTTCTGAACTTGTTTAAAAGATAAAGTGTTGCCAAATCCATCGTCCAGTTGGAACTGAAAGTGAATGAACCTGATTTGTGCTCTCCACAGTTGCTTTAGCTGTATCATTTGTTAAGCTAGAGTCAATAAAAATAAGAAAAAAACATTTGCATCCTGATGTCAGCATCTATCAGAGCTCCAGCTAAGGTTAATCATGCAATGTATACATCTGCCATGTGTAAAAGTGTCAGTGTTGTAACGATAATATAGCTTTTGATGGGGAACAAAGCTCACTATACAAAAAAGAAGTGTAAAGAAATACATGACGATAAATGATCAAACAGAGACCAAAAAAGAAGAAGAAAGAGATATATACAACTGTTCATACCTCATTGTACTGCTGTGTGCCAGAGGAAGGGACTGGGAGCGATCATTTTGATCATGGAAAAATATGGAACAGGAGCAAGGAAAGGTTTTTTCTTTCGCTCACTCTCTTTTGGCCTCTTCACATGCCAGAAATAATAAGCTGAACTGGATAAAAAAGTAGCAGTGTATATGGTTAATGTGATAAAATGCTTACAGGTTCTATTCAGGTTATAAGATATGTCACTGTGACAGTGTTGTTTTTCAGGAAAAAAAATGCAGACTTATTTTGTTGTGTCTGGTGAAATATGAAGCCAAGCTTTGAGGTATTAGTCATCAGCTGGCATCATGGCACAAAGAGAGGGAGGACTTCATCACTACGGGAGCGTACCTGAGGGGTATACCAAGTCAAAGTCAAATAAAATTATTAATGCAAGTGTGAATTAGAGTCCAGTATTCTTAGGAATTGCAAAAAAGTGCAAAAATGCAATTAAACATTTGCATTTAGTGTATATAATACAGGCCAGCAAGTTGTACCTTGAATAAGAACAGTTTAGGACCCAGCGTCCCCAAACTACTATCCCCACGATTCGACTTGTCTCCTTTTTTTATTTCTTTGCTGCTCCCTGCAGTAGAATCCATCCCGGCTCTAATTATTCTATCCGAGACACATCACGGGACGATGATGTGTTTGTTGGCAGAGCACAGTGTTGAATGTAACGCTGAGTGAGATGTGAGCCGGAGCGCCCCAGACGACAGTTTGATATTGTATTCAATCTTGCTGGTCGTGGGTTTGTTTGCTGTTTGTTTTGCTTTTCTGTGACAAATCATTTATGGCATTTATGGTCTGTGGCATTCGTTTACAGCGTTATAAAATGATTTGAGAACAGTCTGCCTACTTTGTCTCTGTCCAAGTGATCAGGAGTTATATCGTCTCGGTTCAGATGCACGCACGAGCACAAGTTAATAGACAAATAAACACTAAACTAGCTAAATATAAAAGTACAGTGTTCGATACGCTGCAAAAGTCTTAAAGCATCCCTCATTTTTTTTATAGTTTGCTTCCAAAAAGGGGGCAGCAACTGTAATTCCTTTTATTAGAATAGCTCTCAGCAGTACACAGTACTGTTTTTAACTATATGCAGAATTTGTTTTAATGTCACATTAAGTGCAACTGAACCTAAAAGATGACGTTATGTGTGCTGCAGTAAAGAGAAAGAGCAAACTCATTTGCCTCAGAATACACTTCAATACACACACAAACAATATGACCCTGTCATTTACAATGATGCTGCTTAAGCTTCTTAATCTGCTTATTTTCATCTTTTAGGATGAAGAGAACGCCAAACCAAACTTTATTGTACTTTGTATAACACAATAGTTTCCACATGTCTGAGTATTCAGATCATTTGCAGAGGCATTCCACACTGTGGTCAGATTAAATCACTCATGCAGTGTTACGCTTTTTGGATTTTCCTTCTTGTGTTTTTCCCTCTCCTGCATGTGGTTCACAAAGGCCTAGTGTCCTTGCCACAGAAATACTGCAGCACAATCTTTTCTTCCAGTCCCAATGTGTACGTTACTATGTGACACAGCAACTCGACGCCCATGTAGTGATTTGCTTGACCGGCTCTCAGCAAACACACCTCTATTACTCCCACACTAAACACAGATACACCCCACGGGGCTGTGAGCTGAGTCCAGTGCTCTACACAATATTTACCTACGACTTCACACCATCTGCTCCCCAAACTCCAAAATCACGTTTGCAGATGATCACCCACATTTCTAATGATGGAAAGGGCCTGCAGGCTGGAAGTGAACCATCCGACTGATGGTCAGCAGTGTAGATACAATGATCCTCAGCACCTCCGCTTGAGGTCCACGGTTAGGAAACCACATCTCCCACTTGCACCTGCCAGCTGGTCAGGTTTGCACGACAGAGGCTCTTCTTCCTCAGAAAACTGAAATGGGCCCAACTTCCACATCTGGAATCCATCTGTGCCATCAGGATAAGGAAGGCTGCAGACAGGATCAATAGTTTGAGTCACCGCCATCTGGCAAACTGTTCATGACAATAAAAACAAGAATCAACAGACTCAGACACGTTTTACCCTACAGGGTCAGATTCCATCACCCCAGTTTCACCACACTACACAACTGACTGTAAACACAGAAATCCTCAGAATACACTTCAATACACACACAAACAATATGACCATTTACAATGATGCTGCTTAAGCTTCTTAATCTGTTTATTGTCATCTTATAGGATGAAGAGAACGCCAAACCAAATGTTATTGTACTATGTATAACAGTAAAGATCATTAATTCATTCACTTGAGCAAAGACTCTCTTACAGTCAGCCGTTGTGTTTCCACTCAGCTCTCTAGCCCTTAATCCTAAAATGTCTTGGCTGTGAGCAAAGCACACCAAATGCTGCATTTTATGCTGCAAGAACAAACACAAGTCTTCAAAGCACTCCTATAGCATCTGAGTAACTGAAGACCCAGTGCTTTTTTGATCTCTTTATGTTTAGTGTCCTCACAGTGGCAGCTGACGTGCTTGCCCCTCTCCTGTGTTCACATTTACGCTTACTTTTTTAAAAACAGGCTGTGCTTTCTTACATATCTTCCATTTTTGCTGTCAGACAGCAGGAGACACATGATGTGGTGATCCAAATACCCAAATGCTCCACATTCAGACTCAGTTCTGTAACCTGTAAACCAGCCGACACTTTGAAGCCATTTTTCAAGCTTCTTTTAAAACCCTGATGTCATAACATAGTCTGACCATTGATGTAATGTGAAGATAACAGCCATGCTTTTCAGCTCTATTGTTTATTGTGACTGAAGCTTATTTCATTTTACTGGTCAGCAGCTCTTTAGGGCTGTGCCTTATATACACAGAACCTTTGCTTTGATCGTGCCAGCTGACCGATTGAAAGGAGACGTTTCCAGAGGCGCAGCAAAGAGACGGGAGCTGAAATGCAGCAGTGGTAAATGAAGAAAAATATATCTTTTGAACATTAAAGCATGTAAAGACCATATACTCCAAGCTTTAAGGTTAGTGTGAAAAATAGGGGGGTGATATAGCCTAACTCTGTAAAATTGGCCACTTGGCAAAATCGAGTAGGAAAGCCAACGAGAGCATCCTGTGAACACATGATAAACAGGCTTTTCTACTCAGTTTAAGTCCTCCATTATTTCTACTACACTACCAACATCCACCGACCTTCCATTGGTAGCCAACTGCCTCTACCACCTGAGCCACACCCACCCCAAATAATATGGAGATCGTCGTTACCCTCAAGTTACACCCTGTGGATTTAAAGCTTCATGGCAGAACAATCAAGATTTCATAGGAAAGACAACCACCTAGGCTTTTCTAGTGGAGCAGCAAGACAGAAGCAGCTCTGAATAAAAGGCACATGACAGCACATTCAGTGTTTGCCAAACTGTCTTTAAAAGACTCTGGGAGCACGAGGAAAAAGATTCTTTGTCCTGATGAGACTAATAAACCAACTCTTTTGGCAGAACTCCGAGAACTAGAAAACACAAGACACTGCTGAACATCCTGTTATGTTACCCAAGCATCTACATCATCTGATCTGTGTTCGCTGCCTTTTCCGTATCACAGGGTTTATACACAGGCCGCTGTTGCTTGGGTAACACTCCCGACACACCCACCTGTGCGAAACGATAGAAAAGGTACATTAGAGCTCTTAGCTTGAACATGTCCTTGATGGTCACCAGTCACCAGATGGAAGGCGCTACGTCTCTACCATTTTGCAACAAAAATTAAACTTGATGTCGTGCTGTAGTGATCAGGGATGGATCCATGGCGCTGTGGACCAGGCAGGAAGCAGCACAATCATGACCACGCTCCTTCAGTGTTAATGGACGGGAGGTTAGCCAAGCTTAAAAAAGAGAAACAAAAAAACAAAGTGTACTCTTCACCGCACACTCTTTATCAGAGCCTCCTCAGAGCATCACATACAAACATCAGTCTGTTTAGACCGTTGCCTGATCATCCGTCACCACTGTGAACACGCTCAGCTCTCGGCATAATCCCGTTTCAGCTTTGAACCCATCTGTCACTCCTACCATACACTCAGTAAAGACTCCTGACTTCCTCTTGATCACTGCTCACTATTTCACAATAGCAAATAAATAAAACACACGATGATTAAACTCCACCGGCTAGAAGAAAACAACCAAATTAGGCACATGTATAAAAATAGCAATAGCACATATAAAAAGTGTCCAAGGTGTTTACACATTCCCTGAAAGATCCCTGGTTTGATCCCGGGAAGCTGTTCTGTTGGGAAGGTTGGAGCTATCTGCTGTGGTGACTCTTTGGGAATAAAGCAGCCTAGACGTAGCTACTTCCTCCCCAAAGTGTTCCTCCTGTGGCTCATCACATCTCTGCACATTACCCCCATTCTTGAAGATCAGATCCATAAAGTTGCAAACCTGTTGTGCTGAAAAATGAAGGCAACACAAAAAAGGAGAACAACAAACAAACTGCAGTTCTTCAAATGTCTGCTTGAGGCCAGCACTAAAAGCGAGCCAAACTCCATAAACCTTCATTAAAACGCCCAACTTCAGAGAGGAAATGACATGTTTACAGCTTGGTACGAAAACGGTTAGGGTTACGATTTCTTTCTCTAAATCAGTGGTTCCCAAACTTTTTTGGCTAGGCCCCCTTTGTTTTACAAGAAAATCTTCGCCTCCCTCTCTGTGCAAAATGGTTTTAAAAACACAAACAACTGTGGGATACTCTTCGTCCGAGATTTGAACCAGGGGAACAAACTGTGGCAGGATCAGCCTGATATTATTTGCATCCTACTGTAACGGCAAAATTCAATTATAAGAAGTGTTTGTGAACTAAAAGTCAAGAATGTGGGATACTGGTCGTCCGTGATTTGGACAGCCCAGCGTGTGCTCCCGAGGGGAGGGGAAACAAATTCTGTTAGGGACGGGGATGGCTATCTTGGGGCCGCCGATATCATCATATTTTCTAGTCTTTGGCTTGAACCAAGGAAGTTGGTTTGGAAGCATATTTGGTGATGCTTCATCTCCTGCTTTGTGTCTGTGTGGGAGCCCCGTCAAAAACCTGTCCATTATGCTAGCAGTGTCCACGCATCCTGTTTTGTTTTTTTATTCTTACCACGCTCCCTCCGCAAAGACTCTGCGTCCAACCTTTGGGAACCACAGCAAGTCATCCATTGGGATGGGAATTGAGTGATGCTGATTCCATTATCAATATCACTTATCGATTCGATTTCTTATCAGTACTCATGGTACACAGGTTCTCACTGGCTCTGCTTTGAGATTTAACACCATCACTAAGCAACATGTCAAAGAGATTACATTCGTGCAAATTTCCATTCCCCCACACGAACTGAAATCAGCTGATTGTGGCGCGAGTGCAAATGGAATTGACAATTAGCTCAACTCCAAGAACCGGTTCTTTACAGGATCAGTTGTCGATTCCCATCCCTAGATATCCACCTGAATTTTGTTGACTGCCAGTTTAAATCCTCTTTCTGTCAGTAGATTAAAAAGAAGGAAAGAAAGAAAAAAAAAGTGCGATTACAACATCAAGTCTCAATTTTTCTGGACGATAAAGAAATACTTGTGTGGTAAAAAAAAAAAAATCTGTCTGTTTTGTTGGCTCATGTCTGTCCTGTAACTATAAAACAGAAAGCTTCTGTTGATTCACAGATGTTTTTATTTTGGTGTGGACACACAGCAGCCAAAAAACACAAACATTTGTGTAATTCAATGGATTTCTGTTGCTTTGGTGTAATATGAATGGCTGTGGGTCTGTACCTTTAGGACAAGTTGTAAAATCTATAAAAATACTGTTAAAATTTTATGTTGTCTTTAACATTTATGCCAGGCTGATGTTTAGCACCCCAGACCACAGTACGTGCTGTAATTTTTGTCATTATCCTGGAATTCGAGGTCATCTGTTCTGTCGTCTCAGCTCTCCAGAGTACAGTCAGCTGACACAACTTATGCTTAAGGCTGGTTTCAGGGTTGGACAACTTTTCAGCTGTTTCACCACCACACATGACCTTCATCAGATGCAGTAAGTCAAACCACATTAAATACAGTTCTCAAATGACCGAATCCAAAAATATTAATTGCGTTTTTTATGTTGGTTTATTGTGTGGATGCTGATTAAGCATCCACACACTTAACTACTACAAATTATTGGGCTATTCATGTATGATTCAGCTTTTTCATATCTGTTACCGTTTTCATCTTATCCCTCTTTAAGTTTTGAGTTAAAGAGGGACATCTTTGTGATTTTTCAGAAAATTCATGCGTTGTTATGGTTGCTATGCAGTTGGCTTTGAGTGAGCCACTTGTCCTTTTTCAATCTTCTCTTCATGTCCGAACAACTTCTTGCTACTTGCTCAATTTTCACTCAACTACCACAATTTATACATCAAAACGTAGGTATTTTTGCTGGCTTTCTGAAAATGTCACTATTATTGTTGTGGGATTTATAGAATTTTGGCAAATCTCCTCAGAGCAATACAAAGTCTGAAAACAGTCCATAGAAACTCAATGGAAAGTTTGTTCAAAATCACCGCTGGATTTCTCTAATGAGAGGCATTTTCGAATCGTTATATCTCCTTAACGAAGCAAAGTTAAGACATGAGGCTTCTGCCAATATATCTTCAGACACTTCTGACGCTCACAATTCAAGAATTATTTTATCACCTATTACTGTTCTGAGATGAGTCACATTTGTTTGAGGGCAGGAAATTAGTCCGTCGCTCAGATTTCTTCAGATTTCAAACTCTGGAAATGAGGCATGTTTTCTCTCGTCATATGTTTTTGATGGATTTCCACAGAGACCTGAAAATTTCCATGACTGTTCACCAAAGCCTGCTGTCTCTTACGGTGAAAGAATGATATCGATGCTCCAAATAGATTTAGAGTTAGAAAGCGTTGTTTGAGGGCAAGCCAAGGCAGTTTTTGCTTCGCCTCGACTCAGTTATGGTGCATTACAAGTCAAATATCTTCAATAATTCATATTTTAATGATAAATTGTCAACACTTGAAGATTCCCCCATCTCTTCTGAACAAAACGGTTTAAGAATGACCGTTCTAGCCCCTACGGTTAGGAAATTATGGCCATTTGTTTGAGGGGAATCCTCACTATGAGAAAGAGGTTGTGTCCAAATTCATGGGCTGCATCCTCCTGAGGCCGCATTTGTAGACCGATTACGTCACAGCGACGCGCCGAAGGCTGTCCAAATTCGTAGACTCCTCCGAATGCAGCCGACAAATGCGTCCTCCTTTTCCCCGAATTTGAAGGATGGGTCGGGTGTGTTCTTCGTGGCCTACCATATCCCAGAATTCATAGCGCGGCCCAGCCAAACTCCAGTTTCCAACAATGGCGGCCGCTACTAAGTTTTAAAATTACTCTTACTAATCTTTCTGGGTCACAAAATAAACTTTTAACATATTTTCAGGCGAGAAAGTAGCTGTGTAAACATCAAATATCTGCTCTGTTTAGATATCGCATATTTGCAAAAGTGCTTCGACGCTTTCGGAGACGTCTGCTACCCACCAGCTCGATAGCTCGCCGGGAGCTCGAGGGTTACTGATGCGGCCGAGAACGGCACAACTCCCAGCACATCATTTTCAGATCACCGCGGACTTTCGCTGCTCGGGTTAAACGTAATATATAAGTCACTTAGACAACCTAAAAATGTTATTGTTGGGCTTTTTTCAGTGTTTTGTTTGTTTGTGAGTAAATCGGTTTGGCTGAGATTAAAGTTATTAGATTAGATAAAATAAAACTTTATTAATCCCCCGGGTGGGTTCCTCCTTGGTTTTTACACAGCTGACTAAACGTCAAACAGAAAACTGATTAAACAGAAGTGTGAGACGGTCGAGAATTTACTCCAGTGTCCTGTTATATTTTAGATAGCAAGGAGCAGACGGCCGAGTTTATTAAACTCCACCGAGACAGCGGTGACGCTAATCAGAAGGCGAGACCGTCCAATTTCCCACGCCGTTTACTTCCGGCCTACCCGACCTTCTGAGGACCCGGCCTTCGCGGTCTACGTGGGCCGGGTCCTCAGGAGGATGCAGCCCATGAATCTGGACACGACCATAGACTGCAAAAATCCTGTCTCTCTCTGTGCTGATTGTGTGTAAAAACAGGTGCACCTGTTTTGGCGGGAAAAAGTACACAGCCTCTCTGATTGGTGGATTCAAATTGAGCAGTCCAGGCTGTTTGACTTACCTAGAAACTTGCTTCTCTCTCCCTGTGTGTGTGTGTGTGTGTGTGTGTGTGTGTGTGTGTGTGTGTGTGTGTGTGTGTGTGCGTGTGTGTGTGTGTGCGTGCGAGACAGAGAGAGAGAGAAAGCCTTTTTATGGGAGCATCTCATTGTAAGATTCAAATTCAATATATTTAGACTGGTTGACTGAATTGGATCTTGTTGTGTAATTTTGTGGCTGTTATATTTTTTTTGCCAATTTTTTTCATTTAACAAGTATATTTGAGGGACCCTTAGCATGTTCAGCATTTTTTCAGCTGTCCATTTTGCTTTTCCAATTTTTCTATTTAAGTTATTACTATTGTGCTCAATCATAGCATTTCTGCTGCTTTTCAGTATTTGTGCTAAATTATACAATTTCTGCTATTTTATAAGATTTGTGCTAAATATAGTATTTCTGACAAATATAGTATTTGTGATTTATTATAGTTTTTCTACCAAATCATAGTACAGTATTTCTGCTTTTTTTAGGATTTGTGCTTAATATAGTATTTCTGCTTAATTAGAGTCTTTCTGCCATTTTATAGTATTTGTGCTAAAACATAGTATTTCTACTAAATGTAGTATTTCTGGGTAATCATAGTATTTCTATATATTTCTGCCAGGTCCCCAGGAAGTCAATCCTCTGTGAGCACTGTAATATTCAAATTTACATATCAGGGCCTGCACGGCTTCCCAGCCAGCCAATCATATCTGAGGGCTGGAGACATTAAAATTTGCATATTGGGGCCTTCATGGCTTCTAAGCCAACCAATCATCTATGTCATATATCTCTAATAATTCTTATTTTTATTTTAAATACTCAACACTTAAGGATTCCCCCATCTCTTCTGAACAAAACGATCTGAGAATGACAGTTGTAGCCCCTATGGTTAGGAAATTATGGCCATTTGTTTGAGGGGAATCATCAATATGTGAAATAGACTGCAGAAATCCTGTCTCTCTCTCTGTGCTGCGTGTGTGTGTAAAAACAGGTGCACCTGTTTTGGCGGGAAAAAGTACACAGACTCTCTGATTGGTGGATTCAAATTGAGCATTTCCTGGCTGTTTGATTGACCTAGAAACATGCAGGGAACACTATTAAGGGCCCCCTCTGTTCACTTCCTGCTCTTTCTCTGTGTGTGTGTGTGTGTGTGTGTGTGTGTGTGTGTGTGTGGGTGTGTGTGTGTGTGTGTGTGTGTGTGTGTGTGTGTGTGTGAGAGAGAGAGAGAGAGAGAGAGAGAGAGAGAGAGAGAGAGAGAGAGAGAGAGAGAGAGAGACCCTTTTTTTGCATTTAAATTGAACCTATTCAGACTGGTTGACAGGCATAGATCCTGTGTGTGTGTGTGTGTCTCTGTGCATCTGAGTTTCCATATTTGTAATTGTGTGTATCTGTTGGCTGTTTTTTCTTGTTTTGTTTTCTTTTCTAAATTTCTGCCAATTTTTAACAGTTAGTTTTGAAGGAACTTAACCATGTTCAGCTTCTTTCAGCTGTCCATTTTGCTTTTCCAACATTTCCGCTTAAGTTCCGCTTAAGTTATTCTGCTAAATCATAGTATTTCTGCTATTTTGTAGGATTTGTGCTAAATATATTATTTCTGCTAAGTTATAATATTTCTGCCAAATCATAGTTTTTGTGCTCTGTTGTAGTATTTCCACTAAGTTATTATGTTTCTCTTAAGTCACAAAACTTTTGCTAAGATGTTATTGATGCTCCATGTCAGAAATACATTGCAGAAAGCCCGTGTTTTTGTCTGTGTGAGCAAGAGGTGTGGCTGTATTAACAGGAACAACTACACAGCCTGATGAAGCAGACAGAAGCAGCATCTCTGATTGGTGCATTCAAATTGGGCAGATCCAGGCTGTTGGACTGTCATAGATACAGCTGAAAATATAAAGCTGAAAATAGTCAGTATATGAAAAAGTTTTTGAACTTCTAATAACTTTATAGAAGCACACTTTATGTGCGTGTGTGTTGTTTGTGTGTGTGTGTGTGTGTGTGTGTGTGTGTGTGTGTGTGTGTGTGTGAGTGAGAGAGAGAGAGAGAGAGAGAGAGAGACCCTTTTTTGGCAGCATCTCATTGCAGGATTCAAATTGAATATATTCGGACTGGTTGAGTGGCTTAGATCCTGTGTGTGTCCCTCTGTGCATTTGTGTTTCCATATGTGTCCATATTTTTAATTGTGTGTATCTCCTGGCTGTTATTATCATTATTATTATTATTATTTTGCCAATTTTTCACAATTGAACAAGTACATTTGAGGAATCTTAACCATGTTCAGCATTTTTTCAGCTGTCCATTTTGCTTTTCCTATATTTCTACTTAAGTTATTACTGTTCTGCTAAATCATACTATTTCTACTATTTTATAAAATTACTGATAAATCATAGTATTTCTGCAAAATCAAAATATTTTAACCAAATTATTAGCAATTATAGTATTTCTGCTAAAACATAGTATTTGTGCTCAATCATTGTATTTGTACTAAATCAGTATTTCTGCTAAGTCATATTATTTGTGCAAATCATGGTATTTCCGTTAAATTATAGTATATCTGCTATATTGTAGTATTTTTTCTAAATCATAGTATTTCTGCAATGTTTAAGTATTTTTTGCTAAATATAGTATTTCAGTTATCTTATCGTATTTCTCCTTAATTCTTGCATTTCTGAGAAGTTATCATGCTTCTGCCAAGTTTTCTGCTAAGCTCTGCTATGTTCTTGTATCTCTGCCAAGTATTATGATTCCTCTAAGTCATAGGTGTCAAACTCTGGCCCGCGGTCCAGATTTGGCCCGCAGCCTAATTACATTTGGCCGGCGAAGCCATACCAAATTAGTATTAGAGCTGGCCTACTGGTATTATACAGCTAATACATATATTGTTTAGTATTAAGCTTTGCTTGTTCCATATTCAGTTTTTCAGCAACCGTGTTTGAGTCCATAAGAAAAGATTCATTCTTATATCTGGAGGAATAAATATATTTCAATAAATATTAATGTTAGCCCACGACTTTGAATTTTGGCCCACTGTGTATTTGAGTTTGACACCCCTGCTCTAAGTTATTGCAGTTCTGCTAAGAAATTACATTTTTGCAAGGTTCTTATGCTTCGGCAAAGTTTTTACAATTTCTGCAACTTTTCAGCTTTTTCATCTAGTTTCAGCGGACAGCTTCAGTTTTACAGCATCCACACAGCATTTTCGCAGGAAATGCACATTTTTCTAGTTAAAAGTTATTATTGACTTTTAATTCTCCATCCTGTCTCTGTACAGTTGAAATAGTTTAAGTATGTTTCCTTCACCCTGTTTGAGCTACACTTGGACACAGAATACTAAATTATGACCAACACCACGAGTCATAAAAGCCAGTCGATGTCAAATTTGTTGTGGAGGAGATGATGTAACAATGAGCAGCTTTTATCTCCACCAATCCAAAGTCCCTTACAGCCCACTCACACCCCCAACCCACCCCGTCCTTCCCTCTCAAAAGAAAAAACAAAAAACAGAAGGGCACAGTTGGTACAGAACAGACATGCAGCAGACTGGCGTGGAGTGTGTGTGTGTGTGTGTGTGTGTGTGTGTGTGTGTGTGTGTGTGTGTGTGTGAGTGTGTGAGTGAGAGAGACAGACAGACAGACACATACATACACCCTTGTACACAGACACAGACTGACAGATCAGGACATCCATTACAGATTTTTCCCCTCAACTAGAGGAAAAGCGCTCGCAGCAAGCCTCTTAAAATAGAACACTGTATTTTGATGATGCTCACATTCACAATGACATTCCCTGCAATTTTAATCTTTCTAAGAAAAGCACACGTGTCTTTTTTTAAAAACATAAACCCACGTGTTACAGATGATTTGATACAAAATTGTACACTGTTGGTACACTGTTAAATAAAACCTTAGATATCCATTATTACAAAGCAGGTGTCTCACCCAAGAATAATCAGAATTTAGGGTTTCTTCAGTCCAGTCATAGCTGTCTGTAAACCCACGGGTCCCTTGTAAAGAGAAAGTCGGAACATCTAAATAGCTGTACATGTTTTTTCTGTGCAAAAGTCTTGAGCCATCCGTCATTTCTTTATATTTTGTCTCCAAGCAGCCGGATTTTGTTTTTTAAGTGGTCTTGAGCAATAATTTTCAGACCAATATTTCTTTGTTTGTTAACCCTGATCTATGAATCATTAATCATTCAAACATAAAAAGGCAACTAACTCGAGGGATGAGTCAGTATTTTGTCAGCCCACAAGAGAGAACATAGCAAAGAAACCATATTAAAAATTATCTTTGGGTACTTTGTTACTGCTTTAGTCAAGTTTGACAGCCATAAATTATTATTTTGGCAAAGAGCTATTAGCTGAAAGCTTGACACAGCTCGGCATGGTGTGGTATAAACTTGGAGAAGTCTGAGGAAACTGAACCAATGGAGGACACGAGGAGAAGTGGCAGGCTTACTAGGCAAAAATATGTACAGCAGACGAGCAGTATCTGAAAATCTTCTGTTCATGATTACATCACACAAGAACTGGGCTGAAAATCAGGTCCCATAAAGGGATTTCTTAAAAATTGAAATTTTTGGTTCAAATCATTATCTGAACAAAGGAAGTCAGTTCTACAATCAGTGTCTACTCCCATCTGCAAAACCTGGTGGAGCTTCTGTCATGATTCGGAGCTGCATTTCAGCCAGTGGTGTTGGGAATCTCAAAACCGATGGAATTACGAACACAGAAAACTACTGCCAGATTTTGATCCACCATGCAACTTCGAAGGCATTTGATTGGAAACGGTTTCATTTTTTTAACATGACGATAATCCCAAGCACACTGCCAGTGCAGTAAAAACACACCTAGATAGAAAAACACACAATAGAAACCTATTAGTCATGGATTGGCCTCCTTAGAGCTCAACCTCAGCATTATTAAGACAGTGTGCAAACTGATTTGAACTGCCTTATATACTGTATTCTCATGTTTGCTTGCACATTTCAGTAAATTTCTGCACCTATTTCCCATTTTCCTGACAAAATATAAAGAAATGAGAGCTTACTGAACACATTAAATAGATATCCATGAAATTTACAAAAAGATCCAAAATCAGCCTGAGCTGTTCTGATTAGTGCTAAGCGGTGAGCAAAGGGAGTTAAAGTTGATGTTAGCGTGTTAGCATTTAACACTGTCTGACACACGGGGCCATTTAATAGGCCACTCCCATCACCGCAGGAATTACAACTGAATTTCAATATTTCGTGTGTGATGACTGTGCCGGCAGCAGGGTCGGTTAGGTTTAAGAGGCTAAAAGTGGATCAGCTAGTTGGAAATAAATTCCTTCAAATACTGGGCAGATATACACAGACAACCACCTCACACACTGCCCCACCCCCATGGATTCATTCATGCAGATGGGGGTTATGTAAGAGAGTTACCCTCCTCTCCTAACAGACATGTCCTTGCATCAACTCAGGCATGAAAAGACGAGGAAGGATAACATCAGGGAGGGAGGGGGCCCCACCACGGAGCTCAACCTGTCAAACCTGTGGAATGCACATGTGCACGGTTTATCAGTGAGGACGAGGTGCTTATTAAAATGTCCTTGTCAGGACGCCAGAGACTTGACTCTTGGTAATATGATAAATGTGATGGAAGTCATGTACTTTTTATTTATTTTTTTGAAGTTAGTGACAACACGATAACAACTGGTGGAAAAAATGAATGTTGAGTACGAAGCGCATTAGAACATGTTGGTCTAAATATACCCTCTAGTGGTAACTCTGAGAATAACACCCTCTTTGATGTTAGCCTCAAAAAATGTTGTCTGCACCTGATGGCATCATCAAAGTCAAGCCAAGAGCTACACTACACCGCACTCACTGGATCACTGGAATATGTTGCGCCCTTTAAATCTTAAATATGCGAAATATTTTTTGATTTTTTTGTTTCTTTGTATTGATTAATATTACTTTCTGTTAATTCAAAAAAGGTAAATTTTCATATAGTTCAAAGCTTTTTTTGCTTTTATTTCTATGATTTTGGCTCACAGTTCATTGACTCCAGTATCTCAGGCTGCTCATTTATACCCTCAACACCTAGCCAGGGCTTCCTTTCCATGAATTACTGCATGATTGCAGCGTGGCATATACAGTCAGCCTGCAGCACAGCTGACGTGATGCTGAAGCCCAGGTTGCTTTGATAGCAGCCCTCAGCTTGTCTGTATTTCTGGGTCAGGTGTTTTTCCCACAGAGTTCCTGATAACACAGATATAATCGAGAACTCTGTGGGGTTCAGGTCAGCTGGGATGGCTGGCGAGTCAAACACAGTGATAAAAAGGAAATTAGCATCTTCACGTAGCAGATAAAGCTTCTTGTAGGTTCTGTGTCGATTCTGGACTTGATAAAACAAAATGCACCAACCACCAACAACACCTGCAGATGACATGAAGCACTGTGGAAATGTCACAGTGGATTTCAAAGATCTTGCATTTTGAGTTTATTATTTCGATTATATATTTTTTTATGTGTCTTGATTCTTTAGTTCTTAGCATCTGCATATTTCAGTCTTCCAGGAATTGGCTGAATACCCAATGTGGAAATGTATTTGTTTTATAAAACATATAAAAATCCAGATTTAATTTCCTCTAAAATGGCCTTTAAAGGTATTCAAAAGTGTTAAATACAGAACTCTTATATGGGTTTTCCTGCTTGCTGTGGGCATTAATGCATGCTACACTGAAGCAAAAAGACAGCACAATTGTGACTGAAAGTCTGGCAGTGCATAGAACTTTTAATGTTGTAAATATAGCATCGTGATGCTTTGCTTAACCTGCTGTTAAAACTCTAGTAGTCCCACAGCCCCCTCTAGAGGACACAGTAAATGACAACCAGCTATGTTCAAAGTTACCAGGGTTTATGTTTGTGTCTTTTTGTGACTCGTTGTCTATAGTTACCAAAAATGACAAGACAAAAAATATTTGGATGCAGGTAAAAATAGATGTGAGATTAAAATATGAATTCAAATGTTTTGATAGACAATTATGGCTGCTTTGCTGAATCGTGTGCATGGCGTCTAGACTGAAATATACAAGAAAAAACTCTACTGGCAGCTTCCACCATTAATGAAGCAGGTAGGAACTCCATGGAGAGACTGGGTGGAAACAGAAAGGTCTTCAGGTGCATTTCAACATAGTGTGTGCAGCATTTCATAGAAACATGCAAACATACACAGGAATACACCACCAATACTTCAATATCTGGTAAGAAAACCTTGACTATTCAACATAGAATGAATTCTGTTAGGCAACTTTCTGGGAATTTCTTTCCCTAATGTTGTGGTCCGGCCTCTGGGGAGGCCAATCCATTACTGATGATGTTCCATTGTTCGTTTTCAAATTTTTACTGCATTGGAGGTGTGTTTTGGGATTATTGTCATGGTGAAAAATTAAGCTGTTGCCCATGTTGTCCATATATCTGTCAATTTTGACAACATCCCCAGCACCACTGGCTTGAATAAGACCCAAAACATGACAGAGCCTCCACCATGTTTTACAGATGGCTATCCAGTCTTTAAGTCTGACGTCATTAGCTGTGCCAAACTCCGCTGCAGGTCCCAAAGTCAAACGATCACTGCGTCATCACTGAGAGTTAAAAACTGTCTAAATTCTTTCATCTGTAATAAAATGATAAGTGTGGCTGCTCTACCAGGTGTAACAATTAAGTTTAACATCCAGGCATCCAGGAAAACAGAATTTATGAAATTTATCGAAGTTAGAAGTTAGCAGGAAGTTAGCTTGATAGTTTTCATCTAAATATAATATAGCAGGTTCTGACTGAGGGATTTCTGAAACAAATTAAGACGTACTGCGCTGCTATCACTTCCGACATAAATGAAGACAGAAAACTAAACAGCAGTGACGTTTGTAGGGTTACTGAAGTTGGGCTAGCTGGTATATAATGATGTGCTATGTGATCGCTAGCGACACAGCTATGTTAGCATAATATAAACACAGTCAAGCTGGAGGATGAACGCTAACTTTTTTCCACTCGATAAAAGTTAAGATGAGGGTTCCCGATGGTCAGGGACAAATGCAATCGCATGGCAGGATGCTGTAAACAGACCAAACTTCAGTCAGGAGAACAACTGAGATAATCCATCCACAATACGAGGTTAGTCATTAATATACTGCTGCATGGGCTGGGCTGTAGCTACATCGTAAGGTTTTAAAAACTGAGTGTTACACCCCACTTAAAAACGAAGTGTTATCTGGGGTGGGGGGGGTAACACAAAGTGAAAAAGAAGACAAACTACTGAAAAATAGATGTCATTAGACATGATTTAGTGTAGTGATGTGTCGGTCGCGAACGAAACGGCTCTTAGAGCCGATTCTTTGGAGTGAACAACGTGAGCCGACTCCTTATTGGGAGCCGTGGGTTTTTTTTCTTTCTCTCATCCTCTCTCTCGCACTTTTTTTCCGCTTCACTCTGCACGAAAGCCTTGTGCTTTGCGCTGGGCAGAGGGGGGAGGGGCGGTAGTTACACTCGCAGTAGCACAGGAACAGAGCGGGAGGGAGAGAGAGAGAAAGAGAGCCAGAGACAACAACGTCACATTAGAAAGGTATAGTAATCATCCACAACTATTTTCAGTTGCAGATGATAAAGGATTCAGAAAGTTTATTCATGCAGGCCCATATGACAGAGAATATGCATCTTCTTTTTGTTTTCATATTTTAATTTATATTTAATTGTGTTGTGGTTTGCAGTGTTTTGTGTTGTTTCACTTTAAATTAGTTTAAAAGGAAAAAGCTGAAAATTTAAATAGTTAAAAGTTGAAATGTAAATATTTTGTTTTTTTATTATATGATTTATTTATAACATTTTATGTGGAGTGAATAAATAAAAGTATATTTACGGTGGCCCCTAGAGACAAAACATGTACAAACTTCAAAACACGTAAAAACTCCAAAACACGTACAAAACACAACAGAAGTGCTCCAGGATGCTGGGCGCAGTGTTGAGCTTTTGTTACCTCGTGGCTACACAAGCCAGGAAGTACCAACAACCGGATTTGGTGTGTGGTAGTAACAGGTAAATGAACTTTTCTTTTAAATTATTTGAATATATATGAGTGCTTGTATATAAATACACAAACAATAGAAATATGCTTTCAATTGTGTAATTTAAGTGATCTAGGTAGCTCTGTTTTGGAAGTTCAGTTAACGCCAGAAATGTGTTTTGGAGTTTGTACGTGCTTTGTCTCTAGGGGCCACCGCATATATTTATATATAAACATATATAAATAAAACCACTTTTTTTAACATTAGTAATGTTGTTAATATTAAATTAATTAAAGCAACAAAACAACCTGAAGAGCCGGTTGGGAGCTGAAAGAGCCGGCTCTTTTTAGTGAGCTGAGCCAAAAGAGCCAGTTCTCTAAAAAGAGCCAGAATTCCCATCACTAATTTATTGCACAAAACTACTAAAGTAAAAATGAACACAGGGAAGCTCTTTTCTTCAGGGTCTCCAAGGCCAAACAAAGCACCCCCTTTAACTAAAAAACAAACCAAGAACTCTCTACCCAAAAACAAAATACAATGGCCGAGGTCCCTGTCTCGCCAAAAACAGGAGATAACAATTGAAACAAAAATGGCAGAGAACCTCTGCCTGCTTCCACTGTGATTAACGATTAACACTGTAAAGGCACACCTTTGCTCACAATAAAGAAAGAAAACCAAAGTTACACAGAGTTTAAATTCTCTCTCTCACACACACACACAGCTAAAGCCTGCTGCCCAAACCACTGTAGCTCACGGCTCTGGCAAATGGGGGAAGTGGAGGGGGCGTGGCGGTTTGAGATGGCAGTTGAGCTGCAACACACCTCAGCTGCGGCTCATCAGGCAGACCTGGAACACAGGAGAGGGAGAAAAAGGCTCTCTCACATAGGGAGAGCCACGCAAGGTCAGCGACCGTAACATAAAATATCACATGAAGTAAAACAGATATACTTTTAACACGTCACCAAGTTTGTTATCGAGATTAACACTGGGTCCTGGACAGTGCATCAGCTACCACATTGTCCATACCTCTCTGATGTCTGATGTCTATGTTGTACTCCTGAGCAAGCAACGCCCATCTCCTCAATCTTTGGTTGTGATTGTACATATGCTTTAGGAATACCAGAGGGTTATGGCCAGTATAAACCATACCCCACGTACACGTCGAAATGCTGCAAAGCAAGCATCATGGCCAGGGTTTCCTTCTCAATGGTGGAATAGTTGAGTTTATGAGGCTTGAACTTAGCTGAGAATTGGAAATTGGGTGACTGATGCCATCAACTCTGTCTATGAAGTCTTCCATGCGAGGCAATGGATGTGAATCAGGGACTGTGACTGCATTTACCCTCCTAAAATCAGTACAAAAACAAGGAGAACCGTCTGACTTTGGTGTCAGCAGACATGGAGAGCTCCAAGAGCTATGGCCAAACCATTTCCAAGCAGGTACTGTACCTCTTTTTTCATTAACTCCCTCTTGAGCAGGGGGCACCGGTATGCGTGTTGCGGTATGCGACCGTAGCACTGAGCTTTGAATTGATCAGCGGTAATAAAAACCGAGGCCAACAGTGATCTGACAGTGACAATATGTTAAAAACACAACAGCCTTATTGAACGCAGGATTCATTATGTCACCATTTAAAAACTGGATAGACACTTGCTGTTGTATCTCTTTCCTGACCACCTCCATACATACTGATGATGATTTGAACCAAAAATTTCAAATTTGGATTTATCATTTCATGAAACCTGTTGCCACTGATTTTTAGTTCAAACACTCTTTTTTCCCATTTTCCCCTCCCTGCCTTCTTGACAGCCACCAGATCATCTGTAAGGTCCTGTGTCACATCTGGATTCTTCTTCTTGAGTTCATGACTTTAAGATACTGTTCATCTGCTGTGACAGTTTTTTTTGTTGGCTTGTTTTGTTTTGTTGCTTTTAGGCTTGAAACTTCTTCTTTTGCTGCTTCAGACCTTTTTCAGGACACACTGGACATCATGCTGAGATATGCAAACAATTCACCTCATAACTGTTTGGGAATCTCCGTGTTGGTAAAAATACTATTGTGTGGTACTGCATTCTGTATGATGGGATAAAATAAAATGTGCTATTGTGTAACTGCTGCTATTATGTATTGTGTAATCTATTCTAGCTGTGGATCTTGGCATGCTGAGATCTCACACCTGAGATATTTTCCTTTGAAAGAAGCCACACATTAAAGAAAGACAGCCGTGTTTACTTCATTTATTTATTTATGAATATATGAAAAGAGAGCTACAACAATCACCAGTGTCATTGGATAAAGTGCACTTCATAAGAGCAGTGTCATCATCGGAAAGTCTTCTGACATGACCAGTTATATCACCACTACTCAGTAATGCACATGATGATTCACAAGTCACAGGCACACTAATGCACATTGTGACGAATAATGCACACTTAATAATGCACACCATGACTCAGCAGATATACACAGATATACACAGCTGTGTGTACACAGGGCTAAAAGTGTTACTTTGACATGCTGCCGTATAATATAAAACTAGATATAGTTTGACAAAAACACTCATATGAACATACAAATGTGCAAAAGGCGTCGACTGAGAAGCAACTGGCAAACAATTGTCTTGTTTTGGCAGTATTAACATTACAATCAGTTTACAATTACAGAGTTGCTCAGTGGAAGAATTCAAATCTCCCAAAGCTAACATTAAAGGAAGAGTTTGACATTTTGAAAAATAGTTTCATGGTTATGGTGAGAGTTAGATGATTGGATTGATACCACTGGGGCCAATAAGGGAGCACAATTCAACGTCCTGTTAATCTCATTTAGCTGTATTTCAGTTAGAAGCTCAACAGAGTAGTGATGGTAAATGTGATTCTTTTTACTGAATCGAGTTTTAATGAGTCACTCACCAAAGTGAATCGGCTTTTTGAGTCATTTGAGTCAGTTGACCAGAGAGTGCAAAAAATTTACATTTTCACTCAAACTTAATTTGTTTCTCTTTTCATGTAAATCCTACTGCTAAGATGAATGATTCTTAAAAAAAAAAAAAACTATTTTATAGAGCAAAAAAGAACAAAAACATTTCTAAAATTAAGCAATTTCCTATCAAAATTGCTTAATAAACATTTATTTTGTTTATTTGTATTTTATTAGTATTTTCCTTAAATGTGTCAAATATACATTTTCTCATCTAAATGTCCACTGAGCTGTGAGCCAGGGGGCGGTAATGCGCCTTAACATTGGTTGCCAACCAAAAAGAAGAAGAAGCTGTGAGCCAGGAGGGAGGGGGTTAGTGAGTCCTGAGTGATTCACTTACGATTCAGCACAGGAAGGGAGGGGGTGAGTAGCTCAAATGTGCTGTTAGCATGTTAGCAGAGCGATGCTACTGTGAACCGAGGAGCTATTTTCTTGATGTGAGCTTCTACTCAGGGTTTTTTCTTCCAGTTCAGAGCAGAAAGGCTTTTGTTAAGAAACTGGCTGTTGTTTCCCCCCCCCCCACAGTTTTAATTATAAGCTAGATATATTTCTACTAATGGAATTAGTTTGCTAACAGCAACAGGGATGAGTCAGTGTGTCAGTTGGGCTTGTGAATCATGATTCACGAGTCAGTAAAGTGATTCTCGAGTATTGAACAATTCGTTCACGAATCGAACATCACTAAAACAGAGGGCACTTGCAAGATGGTCCTCAATGACTGCAAGCGAAAGGAGTTCAGTGGCTAAAGGAACAACAAATTGAACGGTACCGCCTATCTCTATCCCTTTTATTTTGAAAAATGTGATTTATGGATACCCTCAAATTTTAGATTTGTGGGGGGTTTTCTCAGAAACTGTGAGAACAGTGATTGCAGCAACAAATGAAGCACTGTATCATATCATTATTTAAGCTATACTCCACTACACGCACACGCACAGGAGAAGCTCAAAAAGATATTCTTAACTACTCATAACTATTATACAGCACTGGGATAATGAAAAGGATCATTTGCTGTGGTATCTGGTATTTGTAGTGGGATTAAAAATCAAATCTCTTCATGGTCATGATTCATCTTGTAGCCTGTTAACTGGATTCATGACCCAAAAGTTTATATTTAAGGTTTTTCTGAAACATCAGTGGTAAAAATGGAACCTAAACCATTAAAAAAAGGGAGTATGTTACTGTTGAGCTCTGTATTAGAAGTTCTCTGATACCACGTGTTTGTATACTAAATATGTACAAAGCTACTTTTAGCAGGTAGCTAGCATAGCTTAAAAAATAAGAAAAAGAAAAAACAAAACAAAGGAGCCTACCTTTGCATAACGGTAAACACAAAACTGTAAAGCTCAATATTTAACATGCTTTTCCTTGTTTGTTTAAATTTCTACAAAAATACTATATACCAAAATGTCCAACTATAATTCTTCTGTTATTTATATTAGCTACTGTGCTACAGCGTAGCATTTTCCTTTGTGCTAAGCTAACTGGCAGCTGTAGGTTTGTGTTTTACCGTCAACCTTTTCATCCAACTCTCATAAATAATTAGTTCTTTTTAGCAGGTCCAATAATATTAAAGTACATTAGTTTCTCTTTAATAAAAAGGTAACCATTTGGCAATGTAAAACCTTTTAACATTTCTCTATAAAGCACAATAACTGTAGAATGATGTTTAGACTGAAAAATACTTTTGAGGCAGGCTATCAGATGTGAGGTCAGAATATGTGCACTTACCTAAAGCATATACTAAACATCGATATTGTACATAAGTGTCAGAGTATTAGAAGTTGAAAAATAGCTATTATATCTTTCCAACTAGTGCAATAAAATCATTGATTCAATTTGAAAAATCACAGTATCTACTTGAAGTCCCCTTCGGCAGCGGCTGGCACTGAGACATTTGGCAGTGTTTTCAGGAGAGAAGCCAACACTAAGCGCTCGACCCCACGAGGGCGGAAGAGAAAGGAAGCTTCAATGAGAAAAGGCGATGACAGTATCACACAGCACTATACTATCTAAATTTTTACCACTTCCAACATATATAAATGTATATTAACATTTACTTCGTAATCTTAAAATGTTCTCTGAAACAGTGAGCAACAGGAAAACATTTACGCTACACAGACTGGACCTGAAAAATACGAGGTGAGCTCAGATGAATGTAATATTCACAGACGCGAGACCCTGTAAACATGCTGGGAATTCAGTGTACCCTGTACCCGAATTTACACATTAAATTCCATGTTTAGCAGGCACTCCCTCACATATTTGTGGCTCGTTCAGGCTGTAGAACAAGTAAAAGGACGGGTGTGCGATTAAGCATAAGCATGCTTTCCTGCCTGCCTCATTTGTTCCAGAGCTTCCCCTCAGCGGACAGCCTCTGGTTTAGCCGACAGAGCTGCCGAAGGAAGCCGTCGTTGGGTCCGATCTCTCTTTTCTGTCGGATCATGGCCAGAGCAGTGTGGACGTCCATGTTCTGTTGCAGCATCAGGTAGGCGATAACTAAGGTAGGCGAGCGGCTGTAGCCCTCCCTGCAATGGACGTACACTTTACCTAGAGAGGAAAAGAGATGCAGGTGTTACAGTTTGATCAAAAGCCCTCAAACCTGTGCAAAGTTATCACCTGACAAATCTAATTCTAATCAAATACATGTTGGACTCAAAGTATGAAACTTATGAAACTTGCCACTCCTTTTACAACCTAATGGCAAACATTGTCTTTCTTTTTAGTTCTAGCCAGAGTCTTGACTGGTGAGAACTCCTTGCAGTTAGCGTGATATGACTGTATTTTTTCAAATACTTCACATACATCTGTGTGCTCCTCTATTCTGACCTTTTTTGTTTTTGTATGCCAGAGCCTTCTCGATAAAATCGGCCGCCTCTTCAAAGTAAACGCTGATATCAAAGTGGTCTGTGTCGCTGGCCGGTATGCCGTGGTAGATGATGCCTGTGCCAGCATAAAACTCAGCACTGGTGTTGACGTGCATGAAGGAGTTCCCCTCTGCAGCGTTCAGGATGTGGGTGATGCCCAGGCGCTTCAGGCGCATCACATTTGTCGCCACAAATCTGCATCAAGAAAAGAACAGAAGCAAATATGCAATGTGAAGGGGCCCTTACAGGTTGTACTAAATATCAACGTGACACCACACTAAACACAGTCTGACCCCTCAGACTCAGTGCTTGGACTACTGCAAAAGGTTTTCGTGAAATTTCTACGCTGCGTGGCTTTGGACTCGCCACAATTGCAAACAATGCATGTCATAAAATTTTAATTTTTATGATCTTCTTGTAGTCATCTCTTTCCTCTCAACTCCCAACCAGAAACAGCAGACGACTGTCCTCATTCTGCTGTTGGCCTCTTCCTGTTAAAAACGAGTTCTTCCTCCCCACCACTGCTAAATGCTTGATCTTATGGGATCATCTGATTGTTGGAGCTTTCTCTCTGATACTGTAGGTCCTTTCTGCAGATTACTGTTGCTGTGACACAATACTAGAGAATTAAAATTGAATTTGAAAGTAGAATAAAACAGTAATTATGACTAAAAGAACAAACCCGCCTCCCTTGCTTACTGATGTGCTGCCAGTATCTGTCTTGTCTTTGCACTGTTAGATATGTTTGCTGCACAGAACTACGTCCTTGGCTTTCATTCATCCGCATTTGGTTCCTATTCACTCAAACTTTATCTGCAGCAAGCACGAAGAGTAAACAAAATACCCATTCATGGCTAAATTGGCAGTTAGGTTGCTTTGAATGGCACCATTGTTGAGTTCATCCTAAACATTGGCAATTATCTAATGACAATTTTTTCACATACAGTTAATTCATGAACTGAAATCAGTGCAGTCTGGCTGTGAGGAGGAGTGCTGGGAGTGTCCAGCAGAGGCCAGCAGACGCCAGACTATCGAATGAAATAATTTCAAGGTAACGGTGCTAAAACTGAGAAACTAAATATGGAAACATGGCTCCAGACAAACTGTGATTTGTTTTAAACGATATATTATGGAAGCCCGCTGGCTAAGTGTGACTTAATGGATATAAGCCAACATTAACAACACCTGTGCATTTCTTGCTTTTACAACACAAAACATAATTCATGTTGTTCATTCATTATTCGTTCTGCAACAAGGTATTCAAATTCAAATTCAAATTTTATTTGTCACATACACAGTACGATATGCAGTGAAATGCTTAGACAACTGCTCGTGACCTAAAGAAAAAAAGAAAAGGCTATGAATAAGATAGGAAATAAATATGAAAATTAAAAAGGGTAAATTTAACTAGGAAGGAATAAAATAAAATAAAATATAAGAATTAAGTTCAAAATGAAATAACTGTACAACACAAATTAGAATGAAGGGTAAATTTAACTGGGAAAGAATAAGATAAAATATATAAATTAAAGTTGAAAATGAAATAACTGTACAACAAAATACAGAATACACAGTATAGAAATATATAAGAATGTATGAAGAAATATAAATATATATATATACACAATAACAGCAGCTGTACAAGTATTAACTGGAAATGAGGAATATAATGTCCAGTGTTGTGCAATCCACATTATTTAGTGTCTTGTGCAGTGCAAATATGCTTAAAGTGATTAATAAATGTTAATAAATGTGTTTAATAAAGGTAATAAATGTTTTTCTGAATCAGGTAACTATGGGCTGTAAATCTCTAGAACATTCATGGACTCCATTGATGATTTAAGGTCAAACACGGATTATATCAGTAGTTATAATAGTCAGATCCACCCCTTGCTTTTAGCACCTTCACAAAGGTCCATCCCTAACCAGTGGTTGATATCACGGTGACTGTATTCGTCTTTTATATTCAGTCTATGCTCACTAGCAATTACAGGTTAATGAACCTGAGCTGTTGCTGATGGTGTTTCTTCAGTTTTAACAGATTCTTCTGGAGAACACAAGACTGCAAGCTAAAGAAGGAAGTGTAGTGTCATTCATGTTTCTGTCTCATGTTTCCTTTCCCCATCATATAAATGCACTGCTGTGCCTCAGAGAGATGTGCTTCTTTTCACTGTGAACTTCTGAGACGGCTGCCTCACTTAGCACCTCCTGCCTCAGAGCTAAAAATAGAGCAGACTGCAGACTGGAGCTCAAACTGAACGGCAGCTCAGTGGAATCAGGACAGATACATGAAAGCATAAACACAGCAGCCGAGGAAGAAGGATGCGTGGGTGCATGTTATGTGCAGATATGCTTCCCTTATCTATCCAAGCCTATGTTTGTGAGGAGGACATTAGTTGAGAGGGCTTCTGCTCTGTCCTTCACATATACTAGAGAGGTCTTGCTATGACTCACTGGTCTAAAAAACAAAAGTGCTGCTGTGAAGCTTTTAGAGTCAGCCATGTAAAATTTATTTTCGTTCAAATCTAGAATATTCCTCATTATCATGATTATCTGTCATCTAATAAACATTGTGACTACCTTTTAGAATTGGTGATGTTTATTGGGGGGAAAGAGTGTTTGTGAGCGTGAGATAAGAAGATGCCATGTAGTGTCACGTGTTAGCAGCACTATAGTAAGCTAACACTTAGGCTAGCTATCACAGAGATTATGAATAAAGTTAAACAAATGTCTGATTCCACTGAATCAGAGCCTCTAAAGCTTCATGAACATGCTTCGTGTCATTTGTATAATCACTCTTTTCAAAGATTGTTTCTACCATGGATCAAGCTCCAAAAACTACCCGACATCAACTGAAAGCTTCTTTAACGTGTTGGAGGTCACATCTGCTACAGACTTACTTCTTTTAAACTCCACACATGTAATGAAAGATTTCAGCTAAACATCTGAAGTCTACATTTTGAGACAAACTTGTTAACATCATCGGGGTAAAGTAAAAGTACTTTGGAACATTCCTGTTTGAAAAATGAGTCAAAAATAAAAGTTCAGCTGATGCCATAGATATCACCATTTGAACCTCATTTGAATTTCCTCCTCAGACTTTCTAGCAGGACAAAGATTGTGTTCAAGAACAGGTTTCTGCTATAACATTGTGTATTACAGTTAAAACAAACATTATAATGTTGGAAAAAAGAGAAGTAAAATACAAACATTGTGTCATTGTTTTATTGAGCTAAACATTTTCATAATCACCTGGTTGGATCCCTGGGTTTAACGTGCTAACGTTGTGCACAGAGAAGTTCTGCTTGTGCATAAGTAGCTTATGCACATCTAAATGTTCCACTTATAAGAATCTGAGTAAGTGCAAAAGACATTGTGTGGCCATCTATTTACAACCATCTACCAACTGGGTTAGTTTCTGTTTTAAAAAAACACATTTAACCGATTAATGGCATTTAACCATCTTCTCTGTGCAGAAACAATGTAAACATGTGCGGTCAGACTTCAATCAGCTGTCACCAGGGAGATGAGAGTTTTAACCATGTTTTCTGGGTGTCTTTGGCATCTTGTACTCATCCTTCTAGTGCATGCTTAACTAGGCAAGCTCCTCCCCATGGCGAATGAACTAAGTGTTTTGTCCTATTTCTTTTTTTATGTCTGTCTTGTCTTTCTTCCTCCCCACTGTTGCCACATGCTACTAATACAGATCCTTCACTCTCTATAACAGCGGTCTCCAACCTTTTTTGCGCCATTGACCGGTTTATGCCCAACAATATTTTCACGGACCGGCCTTTAAGGTGTCGCGGATAAATACAACAAAATAAAACTAGTACTGGTACCGAAAAAAAGAAAATTTATTCATAACACACGTGAAAAGACCCAGGAAAACCGAGTAAACGATAAAAACGATAACAACATAACGCTGAAAACCGATAAAAACCCTGAAAACTATACATTTCACACCTGAGCCTCAACTCTCGCGGCCCGGTACCAAACGACTCACGGACCGGTACCGGTCCGAGGCCCGGGGTTTGGAGACCGCTGCTCTATAATATAAAGCCCAATGAGATGACTGGTACTATATTAATAACATTAAACTGAAGTAAATTTAAACCAATCCCTCTATGTTGGCCTGTATTTCACTTTCCTTAACAGCCCTCTATTTGTATTTCAATTGCCGATACGTTTAACTTATAGAGGGGCTTTATGAGCTTTAGGGGAAAGCACTGACTTATGTGATGAATCAGCTCAATTTACAAATTCTGAAACACATTTTGTGATTTTGATTTTCCACTGTACTATAACAGACACCTCTTAGCTTTTCATGTATTTTCAAATTGTACTTTTTGGAGTACTGGAAAATAAATGTGTCCGTCTCTAACTTTGGGTCAACGTCTGTTGTTCAAACGAATAAAACATGATTTCAGACATCCTGGATGTCTGAAGTATAGTTTATCATTTCAAAAAGATTAATTCAACACAGTTCAGTGTGCCATCAATGCTGACCATGCAGAAATCAGTCAAAGTCAGTCAAAGTAGAGCATGCCTCTGTGGATGCTCTGCAGGTTAAGAACATGAGCTATTTATAAACTCCTCCACTCCTACCATTTTTCCCTCTCCCCTCCACCTCTTCAAAACTCAAACAGACTGTGGAGGCCATGGTATGCTGGTTGGTTTCCTGCATCCTTTTATTTTATTTCACACTCAGACAAGAGAAAAAATGGATTTTTAACAAATCTAAACATGTCACATATGTGACAGTGCTGGTTAATAGCAATAAGTCCTTTTAGTAAGCTCAAGCTAAAGTATTCATTCTCTGGTGCGTCTATATCTTTCTACAGCGCATGAGTGAAGCGTGCAAAGCAAACAGATGCAATGGTGTGTTTACATCTTTCATTACTCAGTGAATCCTCTCTGCAGGCTGACCTTTCCTCGTCATATGGGTATAATCTAATAACAATAATAACTTCATTCATATTCTCCATATTTTTCTGTAAGTTTCATAGTGCATCCTGCACGTATGAGCATATTTTCAGAATGATACAGGCTTTTTACAAACACGTGGTCATAATTAAGGATTTGTATTGTCTATAAAAAGCGCTTTATACATGACAACAATGACTCACGCATTGCCGACGTAAATCCTCGGGTAGACCTCGTGGAAGTGTTTTGTTGGCCAGCTGTAGAAGCCGCTTTCGTCCGTCAACAGATCGTTGAGTTGCTGGAGTGACACCTCAAAGCTGGACATGTCGAATCGGTTGGAAGCCGATGTCTTCACCTGTTGGTTATGTTTGTTCTTCATGTCCGAAGCAAAGCAGTGGATCCGCCGAGAAGGAATGAACGTGGCAGATAGGTATCGGCTTACCAGGCTGATGGAGCGCTCTGCTGCTCTGAACAGCGCGCTGCTCAGTGTGGGCTAGATTAAACCCGCCGACAGGGCCGGAGCGCCCGTATGGGCGGCCCTGGGCCAATGGTCCCCACCATGGTGGGAGAGAAAAGAGGAGAAAATTGCATTAGAGTATCATAATAATAATAATTATTATTACATTTTCACACTTTTCTCTCTTGTTTAAATACTCTCAAAGTTCAAACCTTTGTAGAAAAATGTATATATGTATATATATATATATGTATATGTATATATATATATACATATATACAGTAGGGGTGCAACGATACACAAAATTCACGGTTCGGTTCAGTTCGATACTTTGGTGTCACTGTTGGATATTTTACAAAAAAATGTTCATGCTTTTTTAATTTGTCATTTATTCAAATTATAAATATATATTTTAACTCAAAAGTACAGTTTTTAAATTTAATGTTGCTGAAACAACAAAGTAATAAAAAAAATCTTTGGAAAAGAGAGTTTATTACAGAGAAATGTCTCTTTCCAAAATAAAAGCTATACTATACGCTTCTTCTGGGCTATATTCTCAGCAGCATATTAAACATATCAGGTCCACATAAGGAGAATCATGTGCTAACGGCTGTCTAAATGACTCGGGTAAAGTTTGTAGCATGCGTGCTTGTTGTTTTTGTCTGCTTCCACTTGTCTTTGCACTAGGATGATGTCGGTGTATATATATTAGGGGTGCAACAATACTCATATCGATATTGAACCGTTCGATACAGTGCTTTCGGTTCGGTACGCATATGTATCGAACAATACAAAATTTTTAATTTATTTTATCAACTTTCCTTCTGACGGTGCTGTCTGTGTTGAGCGCTCAGTGGATCTGCGCTCGACAGTGCAGCCTAGGCGGAGTAGTCGAACACAGATTCACTGAGCGCAGCGCAAGCTAGCGAGACAGAAGTTAAGCTCTCCTTGCAACATGGCAAATTGAACCTCCCCCACCCTCATTCAGATCTGGCGTTTGGAACTATTTTGGTTTTCATGTGACGTATGACCCTGAAGGTAAGCGCGTCATGGACAAAAGTAAAACAGTATGTTGGATGTGCCAGCAATGCTCAATTACATTGGTGGGAATTATATATATGCATATATATATATTGCAACTGTTATCATCATTGTGAGTCAGGTCAAGTTGATTTAAACTTATTTGCTAGCTTCTCAGCCTGTGGCACAGCCCGTCTGGCTTTGTGTAAATATTGTAGTTTGTGCTTGAGTATTGTCAGCAACAACCTAGGGTTTTATTAGCCTGTTATTTAGCGGCTACCTTTGTTTTTAGACAGTCTATACACCTATAGCACCTAGCTTCAGCTGATGACCTTAGCACAACACCCTATCTTCCAAATATGGTCGTTTCTGGCTCGAATACTGCTCTACATAAATACTGTCAAATTCATCCATCCATTCGCTTCCGCTTATACTTTCAGGGTCGCGGGGGGCGCTGGAGCCTATCCCAGCTGTCATAGGGCGAGAGGCAGGGTACACCCTGGACAGATCGCCGGTCTGTGGCAGGACCAACACACAGGGACAGACAACCATTCGCACTCACATTCACTCGCAAATTCACACTTAGTGGCAATTTGGATTATCCAATTAACCTATCACACAAGCTGCATGTCTTTGGACGGTGGGAGGAAGCCGGAGTACCCGGAGTAACCCACGCAAACACAGGGAGAACATGCAAACTCCACACAGAACACCTCTGTGAAATGTCTGTGAGGTCCGTCTTTTATATACAGTCTATGGTCACCAAGAAATTTGAGTGTATTCCTATTCTTTCCACAGGTATTGCATTTCCCATGAAAAAACAAACAAACACATAAATAACAGAATTTCACCGTGCAAGATTTTTTTTTTTTATTGAAATACCGATTTTAGTTAGTTTACTTAAAAGTCACTGAATTCACAAAGCTTTTTAAAAGACACGACTCAAGTCAAATGCTGCAGTTTCTCATCAACTAAGCACTAGTTAGGAAGAAAACATAACTCTTCATTGAAGCCGTAGATTTCAGCTTTAGTAGATTAGCTTTCAGGGGATTCTGCTGCAACAGAAGGAAAAGACAAGGAGGAGTCACAGATTTTACACACAGAATCAGCTCAGTGGAAGGTAAGATCACTGTTTTACTCACTGTGCTAAAAGTCAAACCAGGGATAGTTTCCTGTGTGCGTGCCTTATAATTCTTCCTTATCCTTAATCCCTGAAGCCTAAAAAACTTACTAATTAGCAAACCAGATAATATCTAAGACAGCAAATTTCTATCATGAGCACTTCTCTATTTGATAAGCAATAGAAGCTGTAAGAACGATCTTTTCACAGATTCAGGCTGGACAGCCACTCTTCAGCACATCTGGGGTTGCATGTTTGCTGCCCGGCAGCGCAGGACTTTCAAGAAGCTGTCGATCTTGTGAGAGTCCCGGCGAAAGCAGGACAGCAGTTTGGTAATCTTGTCCTGGCCGATCTCATTGGTTTCTATGAATGGAAGTGAAGTGATGGTCTGAGCAGCTGGACCCATCTGGACACAAACAGAGTCCGGGAAAAATTATTTTCATTTGACTTTTTTAAAAAATATTCTTGGTTCAAATAAATGTATATTCAGAAATTATTGTTTGCAGCCCACACGCCTTGCTAGATAGTATATCCAGGCCATCCTTGAGGTCTTTGGAGTGCTCCTGCATCTTCTGGATAGTTTTGGATAAGGTGCTTTGGGCTGAGTACGGGAGGACATTAGTAGAGGAGGACAGGACTACAAGAGGGTCCGACCAAGCCTGCAGGAGGGAGCGAGCCAGGGACAACAGATCTGACTCCTAGAGGAGAAATCAAAACAATAAGGTGAAGGAGATTTGGGGAAAACAGAGGAAAACATGTGTGCATATATGTCTCAGTGAGATGAAGACACCTTTGTTCTCGTTGGCTTTAAACTACTGTTTGAAGGGGCTCTTGAATAAATTGTGCCTTGTGTGAGCAGAGATGCAGAGATATTGAAGATATCAGAGATATGACATAGCAACAGTGTGACAGTAGGCAAGGCTGCAAAAAACAAGATGAAGTAAAATGACTTACTGATACTTGAAGTGCTTGTTCCTTGTCAGTGGGGGTCTGCAGAGAGGAGGTGTGGCACGCGTGAACCCTGTCTATAGGGAATACCTCAGAGCCCTGCTGTTCAAATGAATGGGACAGATCAGACAGATTGTTCAGGCTTTAGCATGCTGACTTTTATTGATCAGTGATAGCAATAACACTGAGTGCAATACTCTTTTCTGGCATTGTTGTATTATACTCAATTGTAAATAGCATTTTTATTCTATTTTATTCTATTCTATTGTGTACATTATCTTATTCTTATCTTATTCCAGTGTTTTTCTAATTTTTCTATATAACTTTGCACTATCCACTTTTCAGCTCAATTCAGTAAAACTTTATTGATCCTGAAGGTCGACCCATGAAGGAAACGGGGTTAAGGCTGCCGACCTTTTGCCAGAGCCATCTTACCCTTCCGACCATACATACTTTCTGCTGTTAAATAACAAATTTCCCAAGTGTGGGACTAATAAAGGTTATCTTAACTTATCTTATAACCAACAACTGCTTGGCAGGCTTTAATTCAACACAAAGGCTGCTGCTTTTTCAAGAGTTTAACCAAATGTTGTAACTTAGAAAACTGCTAATGAGGCAGCTTCAAGCAGACCCACTGCACTGCATGTCGAGCTAATAAGGAAGCATCGCTGATCAGGGTTTAAACAGGAAGTTTGTGTTTTTTATGTTTAGGGAGACTGTGACATTTTATTTACAGTGCAAACACAGACAGACACACACACAGGTACAGACCAGCTCCTGGGTGAGCATCGTGCTGAGCGCGTGCAGTTTGTCAGATTGTTGAGAGGCTCGATAGATGAGGTCGTTGATGGGGACGGCTCTGCACATCGTCACCACACACAACACTGTGAAGCATGAAAAGATGAGGCAGAGTTAGAGGAACAGCTGCAGGGCCACAGTTTGGTGTCCTTTTGCCTTTTTCCCTTTTATTTAATAAGTACACTCCTCAAGCAGTCTTTCAGCTACGGAGCCCCGCAGGGGACATGGGAGAAAAAAAAATTAAGACGGACTTTTGCGAGATCTCGCAAAAGTTTTAGCCACATTCTTCGGAGGCCGCCAGCTCGAAGCCGACCGGGAGGTCGAGGCACGATATGCCGGGATAGCGGTGTTCCTCCCGGCTGTAGTAGGTCTGTGCTAATTACCAAGAACGTGCTGGAACCAGTTTATAATGAGAAACATGGCAGAGGGGCTTTGAATGGATGCAACAGGACGTAATTGCAGTTTGTGTGTGTTTGTGTGTGTTGGTGGAAAACGTCCCTCCTTGCTCTTAATTGACTGAATAAATAAAAACATTAATGTTCTGTAAGAGCACGGTGGCACCTGCAGGTTCACGTGACTGACCAACAGCGTCTCAGGTTTTCTTCTCAAGTTTCCAGCTTCAACTTTTCTACTCTTTATATTTGTTGTTCTTTTAAGTCTGAAATGGTTTTTACAGGTTCTGTTTTTTCTTAAATCCAACTAAATTGAAGATTTGCAGTCAGAGTTCGTCAGAAACAGAAACACTACTGCAGGTTAATCATGACCTTCTGGCTTCTGCTTGTTCTTCTTGCCCTCAGCGTTCATCAGCATACCCAGTTGTGCTTGTCTATGAAGCCAAATGACACAAATAAACTACAGACATAAAGACCTGGAGCTCTGATTAGTTTTCTAATTCTAAATTCAGAGAAACCAAGCTTATTGTACTTTGTATATAACTCTTAGAAACATGGTGTCAAATGAGATGTTTACTATTGATGTCATTACCTTGGCCAAAACGGTGACACTGTGAAGATTTTTATTCAGGTGTCATTTAACACTCACATTAAAAACATGTCGGACTGCTATCTTTCATCTCCTACAGTTTAGAAAACTGTGTGTTCAAGTTGTATTTTCTGTTTTCAGCTATTAATCAGGTTGTTGTAAAACCTTGAAAAACCTTCGGCTGAAAAGACGACAACAAGAAGCAGAACAGGGACTAGAAAGACGGTTCATATTAATTTTTCTTCATTGGCTCACATTTAAAATGGAAATGGACTTAAAAGAGTAAATGGTTACACTCACTTGTTCCTTAAAGTACGGAGCCCCGCAGGGGACATGGGAGAAAAAAAAATTAAGACTGACTTTTGCAAGATCTCGCGAAAACTTTTGCGAGATCTTGCAAAACAAACTCGGGATCTCGCAAAAGTGGACCTCCCGTTAGCTTCGAGCTAGTGGGTGTCAGATCTCCGAAAACGTCGGAGCACTTTTGCAAATATGTGATGTCTTGTAAACCGAGCAGATATCTGACGTTTACACAACTACATTCATGCCTCAAAATATCTTAAAAGTGTATTTTGTGACCCAGAAAGAGGAATATTACAACTAAGTAGCTGCCGCCATTGTTGGAATTCAACTTTTGCGAGATCCCGAGTTTGTTTTGCAAGATCTCGCAAAAGTCCGTCTTCATTTTTTTTTCTCCCATGTCCCCTGCGGGGCTCCGTATTCAGCTACATTTGAACCTGTTCTATAAAAGGTCTCAAACAAATAGCTGTAAAAGTTTAAAATAAAAGTTTTCATTTATCATTATTATCAGCGCTGTCCTCTTAAGGGCTGCCAAACCAACAATAACAGAATTTGAGCAAAGCCGTGGCTTTATACTCATAACATTATTAAATCTGGTGCAGTGAATCATAAATAAACAAAAAATACATGCAGGTTATTTCACATCTTTGTAAATAATTTTTCTAAGATGAATGATTGAAGGAATAATTTTTCATATCATATATATACTACATCTCTGATGTATGGTAATTTTTTTTCTTCCAAATCGATCACATTTAAATGAATATTTGTGCAAGATATTTCTGAAATGTGGTTGCTAAAGACCAAAACTTTGATTGTGAGCTGGTGAGCAAACTGGTCATATTGGTTCTAACTGTAATTAAGCTAAAATCTGTAGAATCTCAGGTTTAATGTTTTTCATTTCTTTACATTTAAGCAAGTAAATGATGTGTAGAGCACTGTAAAGCTTTGTATTGGCTGAGCTCTTCTCACCCATCATGAGGTTGCCTCCCCTGATTCTTCTCTGAGCCATCTCTCTTCTTTTGCCGTCAGCTTCTGGTTCCTCGTCTTCTTCTCACTTTTGCCTTTTGCTCCTTTGTGCCTCCATTTTATAATTTCTCGGCTCCGGTCGTTTGGTTATGCAGCAGCAGGGTGACTCTGCTAATTACCAAGAACGTGCTGGAACCAGTTTATAATGAGAAACATGGCAGAGGGGCTTTGAATGGATGCAACAGGACGTAATTGCAGTTTGACAACTCTGTGTGTGTTTGTGTGTGTTTGTGTGTGTTGGTGGAAAACGTCCCTCCTTGCTCTTAATTGACTGAATAAATAAAAACATTAATGTTCTGTAATAGCACGGTGGCACCTGCAGGTTCACGTGACTGACCAACAGCGTCTCAGGTTTTCTTCTCAAGTTTCCAGCTTCAACTTTTCTACTCTTTATATTTGTTGTTCTTTTAAGTCTGAAATGGTTTTTACAGGTTCTGTTTTTTTCTTAAATCCAACTAAATTGAAGATTTGCAGTCAGAGTTCGTCAGAAACAGAAACACTACTGCAGGTTAATCATGACCTTCTGGCTTCTGCTTGTTCTTCTTGGCCTCAGCGTTCATCAGCATACCCAGTTGTGCTTGTCTATGAAGCCAAATGACACAAATAAACTACAGACATAAAGACCTGGACCTCTAATTAGTTTTCTAATTCTAAATTCAGAGAAACCAAGCTTATTGTACTTTGTATATAACTCTTAGAAACATGGTGTCAAATGAGATGTTTACTATTGATGTCATTACCTTGGCCAAAACGGTGACACTGTGAAGATTTTTATTCAGGTGTCATTTAACACTCACATTAAAAACATCTTTCATCTCCTACAGTTTAGAAAACTGTGTTCAAGTTGTATTTTCTGTTTTCAGCTGTTAATCAGGTTGTTGTAAAACCTTCAGCTGAAAAGACGACAACAAGAAGCCGAACGGGGACTAGAAAGATGGTTCATGTTAATTTTTCTTCATTGGCTCACATTTAAGTCAAAAAATGGACTTAAAAGAGTAAATGGTTACACTCACGTGTTCCTTAAAAGACTTGTTTAGGAAGGAACAAAATTAAGATTAAGGAGTATGTTCTTTTGGCTCATGAAGAATTCCTACAAATCCACATATATAATGTTGTAATACAATACAAACTGTGCTAATGAAATATGTAGAAAACTTAATCTAGAAACAACAAACAAAAGACAACAGACTGTGCAAAATGTTAACCCCACCCCCACTCAAGGCGTAGTCGATAATCCGCCCTGCTGGGATGGTCTGGGATAGGCCGATGACTGTAGAACTGATCCACATTCATTGGTTCAAATACTCACCTGACACGTCTGCTTGAACTGAAAGATGTTTCATACTGAAGTCTTAATATAAAGTTGAACTTGCACTAACTGCTAAATTTAAACACACCAGTTTAAGTCTTCGATGATTTTGCTGTTAATTGCAATTATACTACAAAAGGGGAAACTTTTTTTTTATTTTATTTTAAGAAATAAAAACGATTCCAGTTGTGAAACAGAAAAAAACCCTGAGGGTTTTGAAGATATGTGAGTGCCAGTGTTTTTATAGAAAAGTGCAAACTTGATGTAATCAGAATGAGGAAGAGAAAATGGGGCGTTCAAGACTCTAATGTGACAAAATGTATCACTATCTTAGTTGACAAAATAATTTTGGTCAGTGTTGATGTGATTCGATAAAAGTTTGTTGACTGATTAGTTGGGCTTTAACATGATAAACAGACAGTTGGTTACATAGTGGAACAAAGGAGGTGTTACTGCTGTAAACGGGCCTCTGTACACCTGTGGAGATGTTTCATTCATGATTTATGATCAAAGTTACTGTTAAACATTCATATTTTTACATTTCTGACTAATTTGCTGTTACTAATGTTATATCCTCCCAATTCTTCCGATCTTTGGGCTGAAGGAAGGACACTCGGTGTAAAAGCTCAATCAACAATCTTTTATTCCACACAATTCAACACTTTATGAGCATAAACCATCCGGATGGGGAGACATGCATGCAGAGGGTCACAGCAAATCTCAAACTGGTGGAGGGTTACTCAAGCTCTTATAGCCTCTAGTGGCCCCCACCTAGTCGTAAAAGCCTAAACATTCACATTCTTTCTCTCACACTAAGTTATGACCTCGGCTCCTTGTTTTTCTGCTCCCAACAAGGTGGTGGGGTGGGAATGTGCTCCGTCTCCTCTGCTATCAGAGCACCAAGGCCCCGACTCTCTGCACACAATATTCTCTTCTTAACTCAGCAGTATAATGCATCATAAAACAATATCATCCATTCACAATAAATCAGCAGTCTAATGTAATACAAATCAGTTTAACAAATTCAATAGTTATCACCTTCTTCTAATTCAGGAAAATAATGTAAACTAAAACTACATAATAATTCACAATCATTAATCAGGGGTATAACATGGCATAAGATGATATTATAATCCCACACTAAACATCAAACAGGATTTACATGTTTTTCAGAAAACTGCTTCTTAACTCAGATAAAACTGAGGTCATTGTACTCGGCGCTGAAAAGCTTAGAAATATGGTATCTAACCAGATTCTTACTCTGGATGGCATTACCTTGGCCTCCAGTAACACTGTGAGGAACCTTGGAGTCATTTTTGACCAGGATATGTCCTTCAACGCACATATTAAACAAATATGTAAGACTGCGTTCTTCCATTTGCGCAACATCTCTAAAATTAGAAATATCCTGTCTCAGAGTGACGCTGAAAAACTAGTTCATGCATTTATTACTTCCAGGCTGGACTACTGCAATTCATTATTATCAGGATGTCCAAAAACTCCCTGAAAAGCCTTCAGTTAATCCAAAATGCTGCAGCAAGAGTCCTGACAGGGACTAGAAAGAGAGAGCATATTTCTCCTGTTTTGGCTTCCCTTCATTGGCTTCCTGTTAAATCCAGAATTGAATTCAAAATCCTGCTCCTCACATACAAGGTCTTAAATAATCAGGCCCCATCTTATCTTAATGACCTTGTAGTACCATATCACCCTATTAGAGCACTTCGCTCCCGCTCTGCAGGCCTACTTGTTGTTCCTAGAGTATTTAAAAGTAGAATGGGAGGGAGAGCCTTCAGTTTTCAGGCCCCTCTTCTGTGGAACCAGCTTCCAGTTTGGATTCAGGAGACAGACACTATCTCTACTTTCAAGATTAGGCTTAAAACTTTCCTTTTTGCTAAAGCATATAGTTAGGGCTGGACCAGGTGACCCTGAATCCTCCCTTAGTTATGCTGCAATAGATGTAGGCTGCCGGGGGATTCCCATGATGCATTGAGTTTTTCCTTTCCAGTCACCTTTCTCACTCACTATGTGTTAACAGACCTCTCTGCATTGATCATATCTGTTATTAACCTCTGTCTCTCTTCCACAGCATGTCTTTATCCTGTCTTCCTTCTCTCACCCCAACCAATCACAGCAGATGGCCCCGCCCCTCTCTGAGCCTGGTTCTGCCGGAGGTTTCTTCCTGTTAAAAGGGAGTTTTTCCTTCCCACTGTCGCCAAAGTGCTGCTCATAGGGGGTCATATGATTGTTGGGTTTTTCTCTGTATCTATGAAGCGCCTTGAGGCGACTTTTGTTGTGATTTGGTGCTATATAAATAAAATTGAATTGAATTGAATTGAAAACAACACATTTTAAATCCTCTCCACACTTCTGAGCTGTAGTGTAGATTGCAATGATAGTTCTCTATTATAGAAGATGATGTAGAAGTATGAGGACAGGGAGACGCTGTTAAAACGTTATGAGCTGTCTTGCTGCAGAGAAAGTGGAGTCTGTCATCCTTGAAATGCTCCCTATAGGCAGCTGGCAGGACTGAACGATGCTCTGCCTCTGTGCTCAAGTACAGACATCGGCCTTAAGCAACCATGAGCCACTGATGAGCGTGACAGATCAGCAAGCAGCATAAAGTGGACTTGTTAGGGAGAGTTAAAACACGTCAACTCAGTTTTTGATGATAGACACAACAAAAAAATCCTGATCAGATACAGACACATGCACACAAAACACACGACTGTTTAAAAGTTTGGAGTCAGCTTGTTTGGATCCCTGCACTTTTCTGTGACAGTGTCTGAGTGCCTTCAGACAGCCTGCAGTAGCCCCGTCTCCTGGAGCCCACAGTGTTTATCCTGTATTCATAACTATCTGCAAATAATCCTGTGAAACTTTACCACAGTGTCTCATGATCACTCTGTTGTTTCCTAACAGTACACCTGTGTAGATATTTCACTAAATCTCATTCGTTACTTATGGTAAATGTTACCAGTGATTGTTTATATTTCTTTACATTTCCAATAATTTAGTAAAACATAAAAGAGAATTTCACTGTTGTGAGAAAATAAGACGTTTCTAATTCACTTCAGACTTTTGAGCTGTAGTGTAGATTGCAATGACGGTGTATGACCCAGCGTTTTCTGTTTTGTTAATCTTTGATTTCTTGACGTCTTTGTTTGTTCGTAGGTTTTGGTTCTGTGTCAGTATCGGGTCTGAGTTTTCCAGGTGTCCCTTTTAGTTCAGTGTCAAGTCTGTGTCTTGTGAATTGTCTTTTGTTTCCTGTTTTACTTTGAAGGTTCATGTCTGATGTCAGTGTGTTCAGTTTTGCTTCCCCTGTCTCGTCTTGTCAATTACTCCCAGCTGTGTTCCCCACCTGTTTGTAATCTCCCTGTATTCTTTTGTAAGTCATGTCTACTCGTGTAGTTGCTGGTCTGTGTGTGAGTCAACTGTGAACCTACTGCGTATCCTCTGTGTGTTTTCCCTGCCGTCCACCTTCCTATGCCTCTGCTCACCCTCCTTCATGTTCATGTTCATGTTTGCTGTTTAGTTTTTCCCAGTTCACATTATCTTTAGTTCTGTTTTGCCATTTTTCACCTTGTGCTTTATTTTACAATAAACCACCTTCACATCTCAGCGAGTGTCTGCACTTGGATCCTCATTTATTTTCTCCACACGGCTCATCCCATGTGACAGTGTATGGTTATGATATAGGAGTACCAGGACAGGGAGCCACTGTTAAAAAGTTATGAGCTGTGTTGCTGCAGAGAAAGTTGTTCACTCTGGTGGTTCTTTGAGTTTCTAAAAGTTGAATGGGATGCAGTTTGCCCCTCTGTGGAACCAGGTCCCAGTTTGAATTCAGAACACAGACACTCTTCTTCTAAGATTAGACACAAAACTTTCTTCTTTAATAAATATTTATTTATAGTTACAGATCAATCAGCTGTCCGGGACCCATCCTTACAGGCTACAACTGCTGGTTAACCTGCCATCACGCACTGAGCACTTCTTGTCTTTCCCTCTGAGTGAGTTAAAATATCACAACTGCATCTCAGTAACATTTTTCTGTGCTCTCCCATCAGGTGTCAGGTTTCTTCCTGTTCAAAGGGAGTTTTTCCTCCTCACTGTCCCCAAGTGTTTGGTCAGAGAGGATTGTTTGATCTATTACTGTAGGGTTTTTACTTTATAATATAAGACGATTGTTATTGGTGCTATGTAAATCAAATGGACTAAAATTCAACTTGAATGTGACTCCTAATCAAACCTAAAGTCATCCCAACCCATGTGAACATTCAGCAGCTTCTTCCTGAGGTCCTCCTCAGCTCCAAACCCACCAGTGGAGGCGCTGTTTAACAACCAGCAGCTGTTATACTTAGTTTATAATTTAATAATTTCATTATATGAAAATAAACTGTTTGAAAATAAGCATTTTAAAAAAGATTGTTTCATTGTATGGTTTATTCTTTATGTATGTAAGTTCTTAAACTGCATACATGTATATATGAATAACTCACTCATGTGCTGACATGTTAGCGTACTGAGAACCTGTTTCTCATATGGACACATTACACTTTTACGTTTCCTCACCTCATTCATCATGCAATACAATGTTAATATTTTGTGAAGCAATGATGGATTTATTTCTTTATTCTATATAACTAGAAGAACACTTGAAAATCCAAGGAGCTGGTGGTAGACTTCCACAGGCACAAACATCCTCCACTGTAACCGCTTAACATCCAAGGTATGGACATCGAGGCTGTGGACAGCTACAGGTACCAGGTGTTCATCTGAACAACAAACTGGACTGGACTCATAATTCAGACGCCCTCTACAGAAAAGGGCAGAGCAGGCTGTACCTGCTGCGAAGACTCAGGTCTTTTGGAGTGGAGGGCCCACTCCCGAAGACCTTCTATGACTCTGTGGTGGCCTCAGCCATCTTTTACGGTGTGGTCTGCTGGGGCGGCAGCATCTCTGCCGGGGACAGGAAGAGACTGAACAGGCTGATCAGTTCTAGGATGCCCTCTGGACCCGGTGGAGGTGGTGAGTGACAGGAGAATGGTGGCTAAGCTGTCATCCCTGCTGGACAACATCTCCCAGCCCATGCAGGAGACTCTGACAGCACTGAGCAGCTCCTTCAGTGGCTGCAGCACCCACGGTGTGGGACGGAGAGATTTCACAGGTCCTACTGCTGTCAGACTCCACAACATGCAGACAGACACACACACACATCCAATGCACAATGGTAACTTTCACCCTGTTTCACCCTGTGCAATATTACCAAGAGCAATTTTCTAACATAACAAAGTATTTTAATCTATTTTGTATAGTATGTTATTCTATTTGATCTTATTCTATTCTATTAGGTTTGTTTGTACTCTCTGCCGTGACCAAAACATTTCTCACATGTGGAACTAATAAAGGTTTATCTTATCTTAAATAAAGCTATTGTCTCCAGCAAGATAGGCAGAGTTTCTAAAACTGTGTGTCTCTGTTTCCTGACCCTTTGACTGTGAGGTCTTAATGCATTATAATATAATATAATATAATATAATATAATATACTATAATATAATATAATATAATATAATATAATATAATATAATATAATATAATATAATATAATATAATATAATATAGATAAACACATCAGTGCTAAGCTCTGTTTAGAGGCTAATTACAATGATCTGTGTACTTGAACTGAAACCTTAAAATGAATTGTCCTCCTGAGGTCTTGATATGAAGTCAAACTTGTGCTGACTAATAAATTTAAACACATTATTTTAACTTTAGGTTGATTTTGCCTTCTCTGCAAGGTGGGTGCTTTGACAACAGTCAAATAATTAGTCATTTAATTATTTATTATCAGACAATCCACATGGTTTTTAGAAGCATCCTGTTAGCAAAAGTTAAAAAAAAACCACTATCAAAATATCTCAGTGTTAACGGCTATTATTACATCAGTGTTATATGAATTAATATAACTGCTGCAAATGTTTAAGGTTGGGTTCACCTTTCACCATCTAAGAAAACGATGATATGTGTGTCCTCATAAGGATAAAGATCTGTGTTGGTGTGTGGGACTACACCCTACAGGTTTACAATGTTAAATGATAATTATGAGACAATGTAGTTCAGGTCATTTTACAGAGAAACGTGAAAGTAATATAACAAGTAATGTAATGAATTACTTTCTCCTGGGAGTAGTTACTGCATCACCTTTAAGAAGGCAGTTCTGTGTAATATGTGTAGTACATGACTTTTTTGAGTAATGACCAACACTGATCACATAAATGCATAAATGTAATGTTTTTGCTGCTTAGCTATAGTGGTGACTCTCAAAGCTGAGCCAATGAGAGCCCAGTGAGAAATCACAAGGATCAATTAGGAATTAAATCAATAAATGATATCAAAAATGGAATCAGAATCGCTACATTTTTTTTATTAATCCATAATCCCTTTGAGTTGCTTGGGTTTTCCTTTGATACTTCAAGAAGACGAGATCAAAATCCAAACTTCTCCAAACATTACCGAACACAGGGACTTTTTCTCAATGAGCGCATCCCGTAAAAGTGGTTATGTTGTAATATGGAGTGCTATGCCTATCTACTCGTGATGTTTGTACCCCGGCAACCCAATTTTCAGACGAATGTCAGTTTTTTATTTACTCATGTAGGCTAAAAAGATACATATTAACTCAGTCATAGTGCTAATTGTTACAGTTAAACGGGTTCTTCTGAAGATCCCAGGTGTGCAAGTATAGGATCACCATTTTTCCATGTTTCCTTTCCCCATCATATAGATGCACTGCTGTGCCTCAGAGAGATGTGCTTCTTTTCACTGTGAACTTCTGAGACGGCTGCCTTACTTAGCACCTCCTGCCTCAGAGCTAAAAATAGAGCAGACTGCAGACTGGAGCTCAAACTGAACGTCAGCTCAGTGGAATCAGGACAGATACATGAAAGCATAAACACAGCAGCCGAGGAAGAAGGATGCGTGGGTGCGTGTTATGTGCAGATATGCTTCCCTTATCTATCCAAGCCTATGTTTGTGAGGACATTTGTTAAACTCTAGCAGACAGTGCTTCTTGTCTGTCCTTCACATATACTTGAGAGTTCCCTCCTGAAATGTACAGCCATTACTCACCGGTCTTAAAAAAGTGCTGCTGTGTTGCTTTTAGATTCAGAAAATCAACTTTCTAGAATATTCAAAGGCAGTTCTTTTACAACAGAATTTATTTGTTTCTCAAATGAAAAACTAAAGGTTGAAAAGCACTAAAGTGGCAGTCACCCGAGGCAGCGATTATTAAAAGATCATTAAAAACTTTTAAAAACAGTTTCAGCGCAATGTGAACCTGAACTGAAATATTTCAGCGATCTCACTCATTCCCAGAAGAGCCTGGAGCCAAAGAAACACAATTTTTCTCCTGGACTTTGGACAGGAAAGGAAGTTTAATGAGATTGGCCTCAAATTTGAAAGAACTGTTGCATCAAGATTAGTTTTTTACCATGTCCAACAGTGTCAAAGACTTCTTTAAAAAGACAAGTGGGGATAATACTGAGGTGACACATAGAGGGCTTCGGATATTCTGAATCCTGATGAGATTCTTTATTCCCCTTCTGCTCCCAAATAACTTGCCGCTACTTTAATTCCCAAAAATGAATAGTTAATGCACGTAGCAGTAAATGATGGATGAAATAAGGTGGACATGACTTTTGGCAGTTTAAACTGCAGGCAGACCATTCACAGTCATATTCACAGCTATAGGAAATTTATAATCACCAATTGATGCTACTTTCTAAAAATTAAATTTTTAGATAATTTTTTTTATGATTACTATTGGGATGTCAGTTTTTCTCATCAAACCTTTACAGAAATGTTACTTCAGGGTCACAATTTGTTTCTCTGTTAAAATAAAATAAGATCTTAGTTAAACACTGAGACCTGGAACCATCAGTTTGACTGTCTTTGCTTTTAAAACAATTATATAGAATTTGAAATGCTCTGAAAGGAGGGATCTCCTGTTTTTTCCAAGAACAGGCCTTTTTTAATCCCTATATATGAATAATGACTTATAACCACTTATATCGTCATGCTACATATAATAATTATCTCCACACACACACAAAAAAAACATTGTTCTCTCAGTTGGCAGCTGTACATGGAGTTTAAAATAAAGCAGGTCTGTGCATTTTTATCCAAAAGCCTAAAAGCAAAGAGGTGAACCAATTTTTTTTTTCAAGTTTAAAAATATTGCTGCCAGTTTGCCAGTGGCTCAGTCACATTAGAGTGAACATAGAACTGCAGCTTTTTGTGATTAGGAAACATCGATGGCTGCTCAGAAATCTTTGGTGACCAATTGCAAGTAGTTGCAATCAGCACGAGTGCGTGCACTGATAAGAGTGATCCATCAGGTACACCTCTCTTTGCAGTGTGGGGCTCAACGGCTGTATTCTACTTATGCTCCAAAATAAAAACAAGGTTGTTGAGCGCCCTCTGCAGTCGTCCAGAAATAGTGACATTGTTACTCTGCAGTAATTATGTCAACTGGAACATTTTAAGGACGATTTGTGATTATTTTTTTTAAATTTGATGACTTTGGATGGAATGAGCCATGTACAGTCCCAGCCCACCACCAATGCATTTGTGTCACTGACAATGCTTCTGTAGTCAATTCAATTCAGTTTCATTTGTACATCGCCAAATCACAACAGTCACATCAAGGTTTTATTGTAAGGTAGAGACGCTACAAGAATACAGGGAAAAACCCAACAATCAAGCAACACCAATCAAGCACATGGCGACAGTGGGAAGGAACTCCAGCAGAACCAGGCTCAGGGAGAAGCAGCCATCTGCTGCTACCAGTCGGAGTAAAGGAAGGAACATAGGACAAAATACACACTGTGGAAGAGAGCCTGTGATTAATAATTAAAAATTAAGGCCAGCATGTTAATTAATGAAATGCAAAATGGAGTAGAAACACAGTGCATCAAGCCCCAAGCAGCCTAGACCTATTGCAGGGTAACTAAGGAAGGATTCAGGGTCACCTGCTCCAGCCCTGCCTATATGCTATATCAAAAAGCTTTGAGTTTAAAGTCTTAAGCCTAATCACAAAAGTTGTCTCCCATATCTAAATTGGGAGATGTTTCCACGGAAGAGAGCCCTGAAAACTGGATAATTGGAGGTGAGCCTTCCTCCCTCCAAGACATCTACAGGAAGCGGTGCCTGAGGAAAGCGGGGAGGATCATCAAGGACTCCAGTCGCCCCAGCCAGAAACTGCTCAGACTGCTTCCATCAGGAAGGAGGTTCTGCAGCATCCGGTCCTGAACCAGCAGACTGAGAGAAGCTTTTTCCACCAGGCCATCAGACTGCTGAACACTTCATAGACACCTCACCTCCACTACTGGAACTTCAACATTATGCACTCCAGACTGTACATTAATGCCACTGTTTTGCACATGTCTCAACCAACTCTGTATATTTTTATATATTTTATTTTATTGTTTACTCTATTTAATTTGTAAAATATAACACACACACATGTAGAAAAACATATTTAGTATACACATTCAGTAATATACTCTTATATTGTACATATATTTATTCATATAATTCTCAGATTTAGCCATTCTTATATTTTGCTTGTTTTACGTTATTGTATTTTTGCTCTGCTGCTTGTGAAGCTCGTACACAAGAATTTCACTCACATGTACTGTACCAGTGTACCTGCACATGTGATGTGACAATAAAAGTGATTTGATTTGATTTGAAAACTGAAGGCTGTGCTTTCCATTCAATATCATAGGGAAAAGCAAATTACTCTATTGGAGTGATACAGTACTCTAAGGTCTTTAAGATAAGATACGGCCTGATTATTCAAGACATTGTATGTGACTAGAAGGATTTTAAATTCAATTTAGGACTCAGCAGGGGGGCGATGAAGCAAAGCGAATATGGGTGAAATATGCATGCACTGTCCCCATCAGTACTTTTAGGACATCTTTATAATAATCGATTACAGTAGGCCAGTAGAAGTAATAAATATATGAACTCGTTTTTTAGCATCACTTGGAGACATAGAGATATTATTTAGAGATATTGTGCAAATGCACGAAAGCAGTCCTACACATGTGTTTAACCCCTTCACCCATAGTGCTTAACTATTAAGCTATTCAAAGGCTGTTTTCTTGTATTTGTGTCAGTGTTGATGGTAGACTTCCACCAGTTTAACTAACTGGTGTGTCATCTGGCTTCATGGATAGATAAAGCTGGGTATCATCTGCATAGAATGAAAATGCTGTGCCTTTTGATAATACTAGCTAAAGAAAACAGAAGAGATCAGTGAGCTCAGGCTGTTACATGCACGCTACTGATTTCCATTAAAACAAAGAATAAGTGACAACATTCGACTGTGCAAGAAAAACTTTAATGAAATACAGATTTAAAAGAAACAGTTCAGTTAAAAGGCACTAAGGTAACAATGCTTTTTAAAAGATGTCATTTAATCTAAAGTGCAAATGCTGCAGTTAATTAAGCATTAGTTAGGAAGAAAACATTCTCCATTAGTAGTAGGACTTTGTGGGGACAATGCTTTAACACAACAAAAGGATGAGGAGGAGTCACAGGTTGACACACTGATTTGCTTCCACTCCTGACCACTGTCTGGTCACTTCATAATGCCAGGCCAGCTGGAAATCACAATGGAAAGATGCTCCATCAAGACAATGACACATTACTAAGGTCGGACAACAGCCTGCAGCTCCCCTTCCTATACTTTAAATCTGTTAACCTTTAAGGCTACTATTTAACAATCCTCCATAGTGTAAAGGTTTACACGTGTGCATAAACAAGCAAAAGATCTCCTGGCATAATCCCAGAAGGAGACACAAACTGCATCAGGAAGGCCATCCAGCATAAAACACAATTAAACAAGGGGAGCGATCCACTGTGGTAACCCCTTGAGAATAAAGCAACAGCTGAAAGCAGCTTTAACTTATACATACACACTGAGAAATGGAGCAAGAAGGTCGATTTTTATGTGTTTTTGTAACTTATAACTCCTCCTTATCCTCGTGTTGCAAAACTAATCAGCAGGTAGGAATATAGTACCATGTATAATTCTATAGGCAAGGACAATAGAATTAGGACAATCTCCCCACAGAGTCAGGCTGGACACCCACTCTTCAGCACATCTCTGGTTGCATCTTTGCTGCCCGGCAGCGCAGGACTTTCAGGAAGCTGTCAATCTTGTGAGAGTCCCGACGGAGGCAGGACAGCAGAAAGTTGAAGTTGATCAACTTGGTAATCTTGTCCTGGCCGAGGTTGGTGCCTCCTCGGTAGGGCAGTGAAGTGATGGCCTGAGCAGATGAACCCATCTGGACACAAAAATCATTTTAATGATACATTTTTTATTTGTAAATGAAAATAACTTTTTATTTTCCCACCAAAGCTCCTGCAGGCGTCTCTTACACACCTTGCTAGATAGTACATCCAGGCCATCCTTGAGACTTTTGGAGTACTGCTGCATCTCCTGGATCTTGTTGAATATGGTGCTTTGTGCTGGGTGAGGCAGGGCACTAGCGGAGGAGGACAGGAGTACGAGAGGGTCCGACCAGGCTTGGAGGAGGGAGCGAGCCAGGGACATCAAATCTGACTCCTGGACAAGAAATAAATAGAAACAAAACCACAAGAAGGTGAAGATGTTTGGGGGGAAACAGAAGCAGTATGCAGATTACTTTTGTCTAACTAAAGTTAAAATGGGGGCAGGGGACTTCCCATGATGCACTCAGTGTTTCCTCCTTTCAGTGTCTGTGTGTTTACACACCACTCTGCATTTAATCATTAGCAATTATAAATCTCAGGCTCTCTTCCACAGTTTCTCTTTTGGCCTGTTTACCTCCGATTACCCTAAATTGATCGCAGCTGAATCCGAGGCTGGTTCTGCGAAAGGAAGTTCTGTAAAAAGGGAGTTTTTCGTTCCCACCGTCACCAAGGGGGTCATCTGATTGTTGTGTTTTTTTCTCTCTAGTCTTTACTCTACAATATGGCTGTATCCCAATTCAGGGTCTGCAGCCTTAAAGGCCGCATTTTAAGGCCAATTACGTCACAGCGACGCGATGAAGGCTGTCCCAATTCGAAGGCTGCTCGAAATGCGGCCCTCAAATGCGTCCTTCATTTCCCTGAATTTTAAGGATGTGGCGGTGTAGACTTCGTGGCCCAACATATCCCAGAATGCATAGCGCGGCGGTGGGTGTGGATAATTTTGCCGAAAAATAACGGCGGATGAGGGGCGCCCGAAGAGTAAACTTTAAGTAAGTACTGAATATTATGTCACTTATTTATGTGCAAATGTTTAATAACGAAGATCATGAAAACATTACTGTTGGCCACATGTCGGCAAAGTCATGTGACATTAGTGACGTTTGTACTAACTTGGTTTTAAAGCCTTTACTTTAAAATATACGCTGTTCAATAGCTGAGCTTAATCAGAGAATGATCAAAGCTCATGTAGAAACAAACAAACAAATGAACAAAAGATTTTCTCCTTCATTTCTGTCAAACAAAACTGTATGAAACGTTTCCAGCTGTTAGTATCATGGTTGCTAGGCAACCTGGGCAGCGCAACGGAGGCTACACCGTCCCATTTCACAAGCCTCGCACTTCCGGCCTTAGCGGTCTTTAAGTACGCGGCCCTTGAGGATTGTTGAGACTGCGTACTTTAAGGCTGCAGACCCTGAATTGGGATACAGCCTATAAAGCACCTAAAGGCAACTTGTTGTGACTTTGCTCCATCTAAATAAAACAAATATCATTGAATTGTGTTGAAAATACCCCTTTTTTTCTCGTTAGCTTTCGTAGAAAGTCAAATTCACACAGTCATTCTCAAAGTACTCTTTAAATGACTTCCTGCTTAAAGGGGTCTCTGGAATATAATGTATTTTTGCAAGGCTGACATTCAATTTGATGTATAAGAGACAGTGGGGAAGGTGTTAAATACAAAACTGAATAATATGTGGTTAAAGCACATGGAAGCAACAATAATGTCAATACTGGAGTAAAAGCACTTACCGATACTTGAAGTGCTTGGTCCTTGTCAACGGGCGTCTGTAGAGAGGAGGTGTGGCACATTGCGGGACGCGGCATGATCACCCTGCCTATAGGAGGGAAGTGAGAGTCCTGGGAGGGACAGACGTTGAGCGTTAGTCTCTTTAAAAAAAGACAACAAACAGATTTTTCTCTGTGATGGAACGTGAGGATGCAGAATGCTTTAGTTCAACAGAAAGGCTTTCAATCCCCACTTTTCAGGACATTAAATGAATATTGTCCTGCTCGAATAGATCAGTTAGATTAGTGCATAGTTCCTGAAGATGAGGCAGCTTCAAGCAGACCCACTGCACTGCATGTCGAGCTAATAAGGAAGCATCGGGTTCAAACAGGAAGTTTGTGTTTTTTATGTTTAGGGAGACTGTGACATGTCATTTACAGTGCAAACACACACACACAAACAGGTACAGACCAGCTCCTGGGTGAGCGTCGTGCTGAGCGCGTGCAGTTTGTCAGAGTGCTGAGAGGCTCGCTCGAGCAGCTCGTTGACGGGGACGGCTCTGCACATCGCCACCACACACAACACTGTGAAGCATGAAAAGATGAGGCAGCGTTAGAGGAAGCAGCTGCAGGGCCACAGATTGGTGTCCTTTTGGCTTTTTCCCTCTTTTTCTCTTACATCTGCTTATCGGGGGGGCTGGGTGGAATGTGAGCATCATTCAACAGGTACAGCTGTCATTTGATTTTCCTTATTTTTCTTTTATGTTTGAGTTAAAAGTTCTGACCTGCATCTAATCTATAAAAGGTAAACTTTATTTATAGAAACAAAATTCCTTGTTAATCATAAATATAAATATTACACTAGGTCTGATAACTGATTTTCAATCTGGCTTTAGTCAACGCAAAAGTGCCATCATCAGTGCAGCCATTATAATTATTAGGTTAATTTAATTCAAAATGTTATGCACTGAAAAATACATTAAGAATACATTATTATGGCTTTCTAACTTCTAACATAATAAATAAATAAATAAAAACAAATTAATAGCCAACTCTGGTGCAATCATTTTTAAACGTAACCTTTTAAAATCCCCTTAAAAAAACAAAAAAAATATTTTTTTAATAATTACTACAATACGTTGAATAACAATCAATAACAATTAGTGAAAAAAGTATATTAGTGAATGAATGGTACGTGTCATATAATTTTATTGAAAGCTAATCTAAATTGGATTTATATAGGGCAAAGAAATGATCAGACCACTGCAATAAACAATGTTATTAGGATGACATTTACATTTAATATATGCAATACAGATGCATATATTGATGTTGTGCACTCAGAAGTTTGTTTGTCAGTGCTGGTGAGCAAACTTGTAACAGTGTTTCTAAATATAATCACGCTTACAAATTTGTATCTTGTTGGTACAAAACTGTAGAACCTCAGGTCTGAACATTTACATTTTCATAAACGCAGATTTTAACTTCTAACATTTTCTTTTAAAGCAAATGATCCATTTGATTTGGACTGTTCTGTACAAATCAGTGTTCAGAAGTAAAACGGCTACGCTGAGCTCACCTGTCATGAAGAGGTTGGTTCCACTGGTTCTTCTCTGAGCCATCTCTCTTCTTTTTCTGTCCGTTAGCCGTCACTTCTTCTCCTCGTCGCTTTTTTTCTTCTTGGTCCATCTTGCCTCTATTTTATAGTTCTTTGGCTGCAGTTGTTTGGTTATGCAGGAGCAGGGTGACTGTGTGCTAATTGTCAAGAACTTGCTGGAACCAGTTTATAATGAGAAACATGGTGGAGGGGCTTTGAATGGATGCAACAGGATGCAGTCACAGGTTGATAAGGTGTGTGTGTGTGTGTGTGTGTGTGTGGTGGTGGTGGGGGTTAAGGTGGAAAATGTTTGTTCCTGATTCTGATTGGGTGGATGAATAAAAATGCTCACATAAAGTTTTGTAAAAGCGCCGTGACACATGCAGGTTTGACGTAACCAACCAACAGGTTCTCCCACAGGACACGAAAACTCTAACACAACTCTAACACAACCCTAACACAACTCTAACACAACCCTAACACAACTCTAACACAACCCTAACACAACTCTAACACACCTGGATTACAACTGATCTTTTCAGTCCTTGAGCTTCTTCCATTTAAGCCATTAAACATTAAACAATTCTCATTAAATGATCGAGATGACATGAAATAAGTAGAAATGAAAACCTTCAGTTTTAATAACCAGGATGAGCTGTGCATTGCCAGGGACCAAACAGTTTGCAAGTCGACCGTTAATCTTCTTACAAACGTATTTTACAAATCACAAATATTTAGAAAAATATTAAAATATTGTTATAAATAAAATATGAGAATAATATTATGAATTCCTTAGTAACACGTACCAGTTTTAGCTGAAGAGACTCAGTAAGCACGTAAGATTTTAAATGTCATGCTATGTATTTGTTAATGATAAATATTGTTACATAATAAAGGTTTAATGATCAGTGAGACCATCCTGATCATCAGGCATCAGATACTGCTGAGATATGCACATGCTGTTGTTTATCATGTCTCTGCAGGCAGCTGTTGACAAAACTAAGAAACATCATGTTTCAACTAAAATCACACTTTCAGTTATTAATGATTCATGAAGAGGAAATAAAATTGGTGACGATTAAAAAACATATAACATCTTAAATCTTGTCAACTAAACATGTATCTTTGCATTACTATTGATGGTTATTATAAAGCATTACCACACAGTATACGTATGTACACCAGGTCATAGTTGTGTTTATTTAGTATGGTTGTAACCTTTGAGTAGAGTTAGACCTTGCTCTCCTCACCCGCAAACTCATTTTGCAAAATACAGGCAGGGCAGAGTTCAGTGGAGACATCTGCTGGACAAACACGGAAATACACACAAACATCCCCCATTCCTTTTCCAGGGAGTGGGGGGCGGGGTACTGGGTTAACTGGTGAGAAGTGACAAGAAACAAACGACATGACGTAAAATTCAGCTTTTCTGAGATTTCATCTCGTTTTATATCAGCAATTGATCCTTGTTGGTCTCGTCTTTGGCGACTGACAAAGTCTGTAATCACCTCATTCTTAATGGTGCTGTGATTTAATTTATGATGATTTTATTGATATTTTTCCATCAGCTTTGTGTGCAATCCATGGAGTTTTTAGCAGAGCTGATTATGGTGCTGCCTCTTTCCTCTTTCCTAGAGCCCACTCATGAAGATGAAACTTTTCCCATGCCCGAACCCAAAAAAGTATTTTCACTAGATCACCATCACAGGTCACCTTCAACAAGGTTTTACTCTTTCTTTGCCTGATTTGCTAATCTATGAGTTTTCATGTCTATACCTCAAGAGTATATAAATTAGCCATCTGTTGGTGTTGTTATGCCACGGAGACGTTTGTGTGTGGACTTTGCATCTTGTCACTGTGTTTTCTGGCTTCTCTCCAGGCTTCCTCCCACATGCATTCATATAAACTGGTGTTTCTAAACTGGCCATAGGTGTGAATGTGAGTTTGAATTCTTGTCTTTTTCTCTTTCTTAGTCCTGGGATGGACTGGTCGCGCATGTCAATAGCTGAGATTGACTCAAGGCTCCCCGAAAGAGCCTGATTCGGATAAGAGGCTAAGTAAATGGATGGCTGGATTATCCCAGTGTTTACAGATGGACTCCAGACTGCACTGGTGGGTTGAAGTTGCAAACACTACAAACATTTTTATCCCACAACTCAGCTCAGCGTTGTATGGAAAGTTCAAATCTGTTCCAACCAAACGATTTTATTAATATAGCACCAATTCACAGCAATTGCTGCTTCAACTGCGCTTTATATTGAACGCTACAGCACCTACAATATTACTGTCTGCTATGATGGGTTGGAGTTCAGGGGTCTAAATGCATGAACATGAACAACTGTTTATAGAGCTCTGTGCTCTGTCTCAACCTCAGGTCCTGTGCCATTTGGGCAATGACGAATAAAAGGTGTTGTTTGACAGTAAAGCTGATTTGATGACGATTTTGTGACTAGCGAGTCATTAAGCAATCAATGAGCAGTCAGATTTGCTCAATGCACATCATGACTTCTGATTTTAAAAAGAGACTTCATAATGGGACTGCCTAACCAATAGTCTCTCCATCCAGTCTGTGGCTCTGCTGTTTTACCTACAGTCTACAGTTTGTACTGGTAGGGTCATCATCAAGACGGCGACGGCAAAAACACCAAACCAGTTTGTGACAGTGGCGACGTCTATCTTTTATCGATGCCTCGAGCACGAAAGGCACGTTTGTGATGTGGTGTTGACTGTTTCATCAAACGGGCTCCTGTTCCCTTTGTGGACACATTCTCCAAAGGTCAAGAGGTCATGTATATGATGCTCGCTTTAAACAGCCCTCCCATACACCCCCCACCCCCCAACCTTACTACCAAAGTACCAGAGTAGGCGTCTCATGTGTGACCTACAGACTGACTTTGAAGGCTCCTCTCATTTTAGCACCGCCTCCAGCATGCACACGCACTTTTTTGTATTCTACCTGCTGGCAGCAGATTCCTGTTTATTGTCGAGAAAACAGTTCATGTTGTTGGCTTTGTCTCACAGAGCAACACTGACTGTGCGCTTGCATGTTTAGTAAATATGCATGCGGTGTTTAAATCATGCCAAGTCAGCATGCGGCCTGAGGGTCTTATGTGTATGAGGGAGGAAGCTGCACATAGATGAGCTAAAAATGAATCAGAATGAGAGAAAAAGAAAAATGTGAGAACCTCCAGAGTCATATTTCATTGTTTTATGGACTGTTAGGGCGGCTTTGCTGCAGGGCACCACAGTGCAGCCAGCACGCTACGCATTAAATGTTACACATTTATGTAAATCCCCCACCCCTCCTCTTGAGTTCCCTTTAACCCCCATGGTGTCTCAAACAGAAGCATCTTCTTTTTTAGACTGTTGCTCTTTTGACTTTCCATATTCCACCTCGCCACTCCCCCTCCCCCAAACACTCCCTCTTTGTCTTTCAGACTGCTGACAGCAAACCCACCGTGCACTGTTTTTTCCCCTTGCTGTCCACCTCAGGATCCAGACATCCCATCTGCAGATAGGTAGGATTTAACAGCATTGGTGAATACATTTCAGCAGGTATGCTGGGGTTTCTGCACAGGAAGCCACTTCTGTGATTGAAAGTACATGGTGTACTTGTCCTGAGGCACGTGAGCTCACAGCAAGAGATCAACATAGTTGTTTTGCCCAAAGAGAAGTTTTCTTTTCTGTAAAAATAATGCTTACAGTGGACACCAGGTAATCTGGTGACATGTGTTGAGTCTTTTTTTCCTTGAATAGTGGAATTTAGTCATAATTTGTTCCTGCTTTACGCCATGACTTCATGCCAGTGAAATTACGCATGAGTGAGCATTATTTTTGGGAGAGAAGGTGACGGAAAGAGGAGTCTGTTTGTTTTTTAAATGCAAAGAACTAAGTGGTTGGCATTATATGCTAATGTAATTTAGGGACACTTTTCTCTGTGGAATATGAATGAGCAGTTTGGACTGTTGGATTGTTTCAGGGTCCTGAAACAATCCGAGTGTGAGTCCTGGCTGATGTGTAAAAAAACAAGTAAAAAAAAAGAAAAGCATGTGTTGTTTTATCGTGAAACTCTGCAGCGGTGGCTACAAAAACGGCCGAAGTTAATAATGCTCACACACATGCATTCACTCCCTCTTCCTTAAATGGGATTGTGACAAGTGTATAAATCTTTTCAAGCCACGTGGTGGGAGCAGAATTACACAGAATTATGATCCTTATTCAAGCAGCAGTTGTGGCTAATTGAGTGTCATCTTCAGGGTGTCTGATGTACACCCTGTTCCTGTTAAATGATCCGTCTTTGTATAAGGTGTTGGCACTGTCAGAAACCTGGTAAAACTCTGGACAATGACTTCCACTTCCTGTGCTTCACTGAATTCAAATTAATATTTATAAGACACTCACAGTTGTTGTTGTTGTTATTATTATTATTATTATTATTATTATTATTTTCTTTTTAATGATGATGGTGAAAGGAAATTCCTTTTTATTCCTATTTATTCCAACATTCCCAAGGGTTTCACCTTTGTCTGTTCTGGTTAATTTTTTTTAAGCAAAGTTAGTCTGTATCCAAAAAACAAACAAACAAAACAAAACCAACACAAAAAAACCCAAAACGTAAAGATTTCTCCTTTTTTTTGTTATTTGTTAGAATCTAACCAGCAGCTCATCAAAAAACTCAATCAGAACATTAATTAATAGTAAAAATTACAAGGTGACCTTGGGAAAACTTTGGAGTTCACATTTTCCCACAAGGACACTTGGCTTCACTGATTTTGACTAAATACAATAAATAAAGGTCTTTAATTTTGCCTAGTGATTGTAAAAGATGGTGCCCTTTAACGTGTTTCCTTGTTATATATATTCCTTGACCTTTCAGGAATGGCAGCCATGAGCTGTGATGAAGACTTGCAGTTGCACAGAATTACCAGTAGATGGCAGCTTTTTGACAGGCAGCTCTCGTTGGAAGACGAGCTGTCATGGTTGTCGTGTGTGTGTGTACTTGCTTACACACACACACACACACACACACGTATGTTCATTTCACAGTCCACAAAACAACAACTTTAAAAACCTGACTTCAGGCCACTCTGACTTCTGATTTTTCATTTCACAGACATAGTAGTGGCATTGGTCGCTTCAGTGCATCATGGAGTTTTTATCTATTTTCTGAATGCCTGAACTAACACTTGTGTTGGACCACCTGTTAAGTAGTATTATAGGCATCAAACCTGCGTGATGAACCTCATAAATAAGGAACCCCAACAAATTCAAGTATCCTTTTTCTGTCCTTGTTCCTAAATCTTCCTCTTCTGGGTCACTGCCCTTTCACCTCTTCCGCCCCCTCCCTCAGTTCTTGACTGCTATGTACACACGTGTGCTTCCCCTCTCACATGTTTTATCTCCTCCCACCTCCCGCTGTGCTCCCCTCCCCTTTCACCAGCTCGCTCACATCTCTACTTTCTCTCTCTGTCTGTCTCCGTTGGTGGCGCTGGGACCCATAGGCGTTCAGAGGACAAGAACTGGACAGCATACGCACCCTCAACACCACGTAGCAGCACCACCGCAGACATGTCGGACTCTGAAACCGCCGCCGCCCCTGCTGAGGCCCCCGTCCCTGCTGCTTGTGCAAACATCAAGGCTGACCTGGACAAGTGGTAGGTGACTCCGTGCATGTTGGAGTGATTAACAGAAAAACAGTTTATATGTTTGTCATTTGCATATTTGCATATCCTTTAGAGTGGAAGAAAGGTTCTTATCCCAGATGCCAAAACCATAATAGGAACCTCTTGCAGTTCTTGGGTACACCTTTGATGCCTACGCAAGTTCCTCTCTGACTCTCAGAGTTGCCTTTAAACGTTTACACGCTGAGAAGTCAAAACCGAATTATCTGGATCATTCGTGATGTTCTTGGCCGTTACTTAACGAGCTATCAAACTGGAAAGAAAAACACCACGCCACGCCAAATTAAGGGGGAGACTCGCATGTGTGGCAGCGGCTGGTCGTGGACTGCGGTATCCTAAAGTGCGCCATCCCAAAATGGAGTCGCTTCAGCGGTCATTGGCGTTTGCGCTAAAAGTCTCCACATCTTGCGTGTTGAGATGTAAATGAATTTGACAACCTGGCTGAGCGCAAGTTTGAAGGTTATGAAAACTTAGGGCACCCCATGTAGGGCAGAGCGATTAAGGGATTAATGATGCGTGACAGCGATGGTGATGCTCGATGCTTGCCCATACGGATGGATGGAGGCTGGGAATCTTCTTACGTCACTTGCCTCCCTTTCCCCAGAATTCCTCGCGTTAGCTCGTTCTGTTCGTATCCAGTGTCTCCTTTAGCCTCTTGCTATGTCAACGGACACAACAGATGCTGCTTTGTGAGAATGGAGGATAGCAATGACATAACACCACTACAGACATTTAGAGGTCTGAGTTCTTCACAGTCAAGTTCAATGAACTGCAGGGAGCAGTTTTTCTAGTGATTTCTTCGGTTGTAGATGGAATTTGACCTGTTCTGGCGTTAATAATTATATGGTGGCAAAGTAAACACATTTTATTGATAGCAAAAGCTGCCCAGTTTTCTTCAGCCAGCCTGTTTAGTCTTGATAAGGTGGATATGAATGTGTGAAGCTATTAGATAAGCAAGCAGGTTGAGTGGGAAAGGAAGGCATGGCATGGGTAATTGGCTAATCATGCGCCAGTGTGTTGATGACCTTTACGATACCTCTGATATTTCTAGGTGAATGTTGAGGTTTAACATATATTCAAATGAAATGTACAACTGATAACTGATTGATAACTTCAGTTCCTCTTATGTTAAAGAATACACTGGGCACTCTGGCCAAAGCTGGCACTCTCAAGAGTATTTGAAAGTACAACGCAAAATGTTTTAAGGTGATAAGACGTTCTGTTGCTCATGCGGCATATCATGGTTTTACAAGATTATACTGTATGTGGGTCATTGCATGAAGCTGACCTGAACCTAACCATGAAAGGTTGAAAATCAGGCGGCACCAGCACTATTTGTCCTTTAAGTTGTATAGAGCCAGGGTTAATCTGAGGGAGACAGTTGTCCCATAACCTGTAATCTCTGTGGCATCACTTTTTAAACTAGGGATAAATTTAACAGAAAAATAATTATGCAAACAAATTAATCATCAGTGAGTGCAGAATGGCAATCACTGTGAAATCAGTGTGTGTGTGTTGAGCTTAGAAATGTCACCAGAATCAGCAACTTTACAGAGTATTTTTAAGGAATTAGCTTAAATTAGTTTAAGCTAGCTTCACAGACCTGGTTTGTTGTTTACCTTCTTACACTGCTATTTTTGGCCACATGGGCCTTGTAAATGACCCATTCATTAAGAATGAGAGAATTAGATACTAACTGGTAAACACACAGCACTTACCTGCTTAGCAATTAGCAGCTAAATGTTAAATTAAAACTACAGCGGTGTGTCATGTTGCTAGCAGCTAATGCTAGCATTCTCCCATCGTTCTAATTCCCTAAGATCTGTAAGCAGACTTTTTTATATGAAACTGAAAGTCTAACCTCTTAGCTGTTGGGAATCCCACACTCATTCAGGTTTGCTCCTAAATTCATACGCTACATGTAACTAAAAGTAGATTTATTTTGCTGATACTGACATTCAAATTAACTTCTTTGGTTTAAGGTACAGTTTATACAAGTCAGCTCTCTATAGGACTTGCATCAGTATACATGCTCACTTATATGATGGATGCTCCTATGTACATTCATGTGCTGAAAGGAACAATTCTTGCTATACTGCTGTCTCCATCAGCCGTGTTATCCCAGCCAATTTTGAGCCAACTATAGAACCAAGAGGGCTCTGCCCTGTGTAAGCAATATATCAGAAATACCTGCGTATTTATAGACAGCAGCTTGTCAAAGTCATGGATAGAAATGTTACAAGTGTGACTGTATATGCTGGGTATCATTGCATGTTACTAGTCGGAGGTCACATTACTGCTCCACCTGACACCCGCTCCTTTTTAAGCAGGGCAGCCAAATAAGCGAACGCTTCTCTTTCACACCCAGATGGAAACTTATAGGGCAGCCATGATTAATATGGTCATGACCCTGTCAAGGTCACAGTGGCAAAGTCACACAGAGGTGAAGTGAGCAGGTTAAAAACGAAAATGTAATGCATGAACAGTATATCAACTATATTTTCCTTGACATTTATGATGAACTGAACTTGACTATGACTAACTAGCATTAATAAAGTGTTACAAACATTATAAATTATAAATATATGTTTATTCCATACATTTTTCAAAGATTGCTCTTATTGATAAATGAATCATATGTTGTGTTATTTGTTTCAACCAGAGGCCTCAAATACAGATGGCACGATACCACTTTTTTATGTCCGATACCAATATCATAAATGTGTAATAATATCTGCCGATACTGATATGAATCTGATATAGCGTATTTTTTAATCAATAAAACTGTTTTTTTAATATCTTGCTGCATTTTGTATAAGTTCATACTTTTTGTCTTAAAAAGAAAAAAAAAACACTAAAGCTATTCTGTTACACCTGTATGTAAAAAAATACATTGCACCCAAAATATTTCATAGTTCAACAAAACTGATAAATCTAATAAACTTAAATCCTCCATCCTCCCTATTCTGGTATTTTAAAGAGTACTTAGCAGAAATATTAAACAACCTAACTAATAGGGCTGCCAACACCCAGCAAAAAAATTGGGAACCACCCTCCACCTCGTTTTGCTTAATTGACGTAATCAACTTTAATTTAATGCAAGTGTACAAATTTTTTTTTTAAATTAAAAGAAATGCACAGAAATAAATTATTTTTCTACAATAAATAAATAGATAGAAATCTTTCTTCAACAGAATTGCAGACTGCACAGATGGTACCTTTCCAAAGAAAAAAGTACTATAGCTTACTAGGGTTTATATTCAGGGATGCACATAAGTGGTCCGCAGGTGCGCATTCGCTGTCAAAACAAAAGACGCGCACCAGATAAGAAGCACATATTCGAGAAAACGCGCTTCTTTTGCAGTGGAGGAACACCAAAGTAACTGCTTACAGAGCTTGCTTCTTCGACATCTTTAAGAGTTCTGAACAAATGTCTGTCCTCCTCCAGAACATGTTATGTACGCAAACACACGTTCCAACTTCTTATCCGGTGCGCGTCTTTCATTTTGACAGCAAATGCGCACCTGAGGACCATTTATGTGTAGCCCTGTATATGTTAGACTTAATAGTTACTATATACAGTAATGGACTTCTATATATTTTACATCAGATTAAAACTTTGGTTGTAAGATTCAGATAATTATTTATTAAAAGCTCGACATTTTAAATGAGAATAAGAAAGAAAAGTATGTCTTTGTGCCCCCTTTTCCCTGTTCATGCCCTATCGGCCCCCCTGGCTAAACTTTGCTAGATCCGCCCCTGCACAGTTACCAGCCGTCAGCTACGTAGAAAAAGATCCTGGTGTAGAAATAATATTAAATAAATTCTAACAACAGCTGATCAAGCTTAAACGTGCTGCTGTTGTTCAGCCACTGGTTTCCTCTTTCTGGTGCAAAGTGGACCAAAAACAAAGAAGAGAGACGGACTCGCGACAGAAAAGCCGATCAGCTGATCATTGATCAGTTTCACGATTGAAGTAGCAGCAGGAGAGAGAGAGAGAGGCAGTCGCTCCATATATCGGTTGTTAAGTTTAACATGGGAATGCTTTACAAACATTCAGAGATGAACTTACACACTTGCTTCACGTCTCTCTGGGATCACTTCCTTGGAGATGAAATGCCGGGTTAGTAGCGACGCTCCAAATGCTCAACCAGACTGCCAACAGGTCTCGTGCGCCACAGCCGCTCTATCACGTGACCACACTGCTCCAACGTGCTAAGGTTCTGAGCTGAGTTACGCCGTGTCGCAAGTTTTGTGAGGTGCTTTTTTTTTATATTTAATGGATCGGATTACATTTTTTATTTCTCTCCGATATCCGAGCCAGTAACTTAGGTCAGTATCGGACCGATACGTAATATCGGATCGGTCATCCCTAGTCTCAAAACACCTCCAGCTGCTCCAGTGGCTCCCTTAATTTATTTAATTTCATTTATATAAATGAATAAATTTGCAAAAGAAGGCAATGTGCCATGTTTATCAATGTAACTTCTATTTATTGCTGCTGAAAATTATTCCTTAAATTGTGTAGTTGTAAAAACGTGTAACCTATACCTGTATGTACCTAATGTGCTACGTGTTTTATTTATTATGATTCATTTGCAAAAATACAGGTAGGACTGAAAGTATCTCTTTAGCTTTTAACATAAGCATCGACATACCAACACATGTTTACTTCCTCTACTTCAGGTTTTGTTTTGCTCTGTTTGTTTGTATTTTTTTTAAAGAGCAAGCTCTTTTTCTACTTCAATAATTGCATAAATGCAACAAAACGTGATTTTACTTTAATGAAATTGCAAAGTTAAAGTACCCAATGGTCATAAATAGCTCACTGAAGAGTAGCCACAGTCTCAAAGTCTCCTCAAAAATGAGGTCAAGGCTGGTTTACAAAGCAGGAACTCCAGCAACACTTGAGGGAAGATGAACAACTTTAATAATAGACCAACGCGTTTCAGCTTGTGGCCTTCATCAGGGTCATCAAGGCTGGTTTAGACACCTGTTTGCAGGCCATGGCGATCTATGCAAACTCCTACAGTGAACATGCTGAATGTTAGCCATAGGAACCGTGGACATGCTGGCCTTACGCTTCCTCTGCCTTCCATAAACACTCTCACACTCACTTCCACAGTCGGCCTCTTTGGGCCGATCGCCTGCAGCTGTATGGACGCAGTACCATTGATGTTAAGTTAGACTCTTTTTCTCCAATTGATCTCTCTGAGTTAACTTCAATAATTACTTCCTCCAAACCATCAACGTGTCTTTTAGACCCCATTCCTACAAAATTGCTCAAAGAAGTCCTGCCATTGATTAATTCTTCGATCTTATATATGATCAACCTATCTCTAATAATCGGCTATGTACCACAGGCCTTCAAGGTGGCTGCAGTTAAACCTTTACTCAAAAAGCCATCTCTAGACCCAGCAGTCTTAGCTAATTATAGGCCAATCTCCAACCTTCCTTTCATATCAAAAATCCTTGAAAGAGTAGTTGTCAAACAGCTAACAGATCATCTGCAGAGGAATGGTTTATTTGAAGAGTTTCAGTCAGGTTTCAGAGTTCATCACAGCACAGAAACAGCTTTAGTGAAGGTTACAAATGATCTTCTTATGGCCTCTGACAGTGGACTCATCTCTGTGCTTGTCCTTCCTGACCTCAGTGCAGCATTCGATACTGTTGACCATAATATCCTATTAGAGCGATTAGAACATGCTGTAGGTATTACAGGTATTGCACTGCAGTGGTTTGTATCATATCTATCTAATAGACTCCAATTTGTGCATGTAAATGGAGAGTCCTCTTCACACACTGAGGTTAATTATGGAGTTCCACAGGGTTCAGTGCTAGGACCAATTCTGTTTACATTATACATGCTTCCCCTAGGCAGCATCATTAGAAGACATAGCATACATTTTCACTGCTATGCAGATGACACCCAGCTCTATCTGTCCATGAAGCCAGATAACACACACCAATTAGTTAAACTGCAGGAATGTCTTAAAGACATAAAGACCTGGATGGCCACTAACTTTCTGCTTCTTAACTCAGATAAAACTGAGGTCATTGTACTCGGCGCTGAAAAGCTTAGAAATATGGTATCTAACCAGATTCTTACTCTGGATGGCATTACCTTGGCCTCCAGTAACACTGTGAGGAACCTTGGAGTCATTTTTGACCAGGATATGTCCTTCAACGCACATATTAAACAAATATGTAAGACTGCGTTCTTCCATTTGCGCAACATCTCTAAAATTAGAAATATCCTGTCTCAGAGTGATGCTGAAAAACTAGTTCATGCATTTATTACTTCCAGGCTGGACTACTGCAATTCATTATTATCAGGATGTCCAAAAAACTCACTGAAAAGCCTTCAGTTAATCCAAAATGCTGCAGCAAGAGTACTGACAGGGACTAGAAAGAGAGAGCATATTTCTCCTGTTTTGGCTTCCCTTCATTGGCTTCCTGTTAAATCCAGAATTGAATTCAAAATCCTGCTCCTCACATACAAGGTCTTAAATAATCAGGCCCCATCTTATCTTAATGACCTTGTAGTACCATATCACCCTATTAGAGCACTTCGCTCCCGCTCTGCAGGCCTACTTGTTGTTCCTAGAGTATTTAAAAGTAGAATGGGAGGGAGAGCCTTCAGTTTTCAGGCCCCTCTTCTGTGGAACCAGCTTCCAGTTTGGATTCGGGAGACAGACACTATCTCTACTTTTAAGATTAGGCTTAAAACTTTCCTTTTTGCTAAGGCATATAGTTAGGGCTGGACCAGGTGACCCTGAATCCTCCCTTAGTTATGCTGCAATAGATGTAGGCTGCCGGGGGATTCCCATGATGCATTGAGTTTTTCCTTTCCAGTCACCTTTCTCACTCACTATGTATTAACAGACCTCTCTGTATTGAATCGTATCTGTTATTAATCTCTGTCTCTCTTCCACAGCATGTCTTTTATCCTGTCTTCCTTCTCTCACCCCAACCGGTCGCAGCAGATGGCCGCCCCTCCCTGAGCCTGGTTCTGCCGGAGGTTTCTTCCTGTTAAAAGGGAGTTTTTCCTTCCCACTGTCGCCAAAGTGCTTGCTCATAGGGGGTCATATGATTGTTGGGTTTTTCTCTGTATCTATGAAGCGCCTTGAGGCGACTTTTGTTGTGATTTGGCGCTATATAAATAAAATTGAATTGAATTGAATTGAATTGAACATGCATTTAATTTCTGGCTGGAATTTGGTGACTCGGCAGACGTCAGTAATCTGAGTGTAGCACTGCTGCTGTGTCGGCTAGCTACAGCCTCTTCCCCTCCAGCTCACCATGCTGGACAGACAACAGCTTTCACGCCTGTGGAATCTGTTTATTCATTGTTTTGGTGATTTTTTTCAACATCCAGATGGGTAAAGTGCATTTTACAAAAGCAGATTTTTGAAAGACTCAGATGTTTCGATAAAGGCACAAAATGGAACAACCTTACTTCTTTGGGTCTTAACTTGTTGACATATATTGTTTTAAGAAGTCTCAAGCAGAAATGTTGGAGAATCACCGTCCTAATAAACTCTGTGCTTTGATGATTCTCATCGCTACCTCACAGGACAGTGACACAGCTAATCACATGACCTCCTGGCTAAATCCTGGCGTCTGCATCATCATTTTACCCTTCTGCACCTGCTCACTGATCTATTATACATGTTGGTCCCAGTGGACTGACTATAGCAAGCCCAGCCTAAATAATTCAGATTACGCTTCCTGATTGTGTCCAAGACAAGGACACAACGTCCCTCCTCCACCCCGTGCAGAGTGGCAATCGGACCTGGACATGCTTGGATCAGGATACTAGTGCTCATTGGTGCAGAGTTGCTTTCATTCAGTCTGTGGTCATGTATTCACTGAAACAACCAATTGGTTTTGTTCCTGGTTGCTTGTACCACGCTCATTCAGAATCACGCTCTCTCTCCCTCTCTCAGAAGATTGCGTGATGCCTCTAGTTGCGATGATGTCATCAGCTCCTTACCCTCGTCTGCCCATGCATGTGAGCACCCTGCTCTTATGCTTTATGTAATCCCTATATTTTCTTAATATTTGTTCACATGCAGATGCAGGACTTTACAAGTACAATAATGTTCCTGTTCTTCTTGCTGGGTTTGATTCAGAGACATGTACATGCATGTTGATGGCATTGCGGCTGGATTATCTCGCAACACAGCCTCAGGGTTAGATTCTGCTCAGCTCTGATGTTGGGTCATTATTGCAGTGCATGCAACATAACCACTCAATGCCCCACTCCCATTTCCTTGCACACCCTCGCCAAGCAGCAGACACACACCGTACTCTCCAACTCTCCTGGCAAAGTAAAGTGCTGAGTGATAATCTGCAGCAGCCAGCTGTACGTTACATCACTCTGAAGGCGCCAGGCCACAATATGAAACGATCAAGCAGTATGCTCTGTGTAGCTCAGCTGGTGTATTAAAATGGATCTGACACACTTTTCAGACTTACAGAATAGACTGTATTTCACTTTGTTGCATGTTGAAGGCTGAAAATCAAACTGGCCTCTTTTCTTCGTATTTTCCGTATATTATTTTTACTCTGGAGCTAGTTAGCTGTGTCAGGTTTTCACCTATTTGAAGAAGAAATTCACAATAACAGTAATATTACAGTACATAAATAAATATATAAATGAAATCAGGAAAAATGCATTTTTACCATACCAAAGCTGTAAGCTAGCTGTTGGGAACAGCTAGCTTACAGCTTAAAGTAAGCTAACAATGGCTGTATCCCAATTCAGGGTCTGCAGCCTTAAAGTACGCAGCCTCAACGATCCTCAAGGGCCGCGTACTTAAAGACCGCTAAGGCCGGAAGTGCGAGGCTTGTGAAATGGGACGGTCTAGGCTCCGTTGCGCTGCCCAGGTTGCCTAGCAACCATGATACTAACAGCTGGAAACATTTCATACAGCTTTGTTTGACAGAAATGAAGGAGAAAATCTTTTGTTTGTTTGTTTCTACATGAGCTTTGATCATTCTCTGATTAAGCTCAGCTATTGAACGGCGTATATTTTAAAGTAAAGGCTTTAAAACCAAGTTAGTACAAACGTCACTAATGTTACATAACTTTGCCGACATGTGGCCAACAGTAATTACAGTAATAACATTTGCACATAAATAAGTGACATAATATTCAGTACTTACTTAAAGTTTACTCTTTGGGCGCCCCTCATCCGCCGTTTTTTTCGGCAAAATTATCCACACCCACCGCCGCGCTATGCATTCTGGGATATGTTGGGCCACGAAGTCTACACCGCCACGTCCTTATATTTCAGGGAAATGAAGGACGCATTTGAGGGCCGCATTTTGAGCAGCCTTCGAATTGGGACAGCCTTCGTCGCATCGCGGTGACGTAATCGGCCTTAAAATGTGGCCTTTAAGGCTGCAGACCCTGAATTCAGATACAGCCAATGTCCTGTGTGTGTTTGTGCCACTTTTTCTTTTCTTGGTGGGCACCAAAATCTGAAATTTACTATCCTCGTGGGGACCACCTATTGGTTCCCACGAGTTCGAAGGCATTTTTCACACTGAAAGTGTGGTTTTAGTGTCAGGGTTATGGTTAGGTTTAGGGTAAGGGTTAGGCATTCATTTTTGATGGTTAGGGTAAGCGCCTAGGGAAAGCATTATGTCAATGAGATGTCCCCACTAGGACAGCAACACCTGACGTGTGTGTGTTGTGTGTGTGTGTGCTTTTCCCAGAAAATTAGCTTTCCCTTTCTCCAAATTATGGTTGGGGTGGAGTTAGGGTTAGAGTTATCCCCTCAGACCTCGAGGGGTTAACTGTCTGCTGACATCACCAAAATGGCAGCCAAATGAAGAAAAGGAAAACCAATTTCCTGATCATAAAGGAAAGGTAAAAGCAGCAGACAGATTAAAAACCAATATTTATAAAAGTTATACCGTATAAGTGAGTAAATCTACAAATACATCTGCTGGATGAAAAGCAAAACCTTTATCTTGGCAGCGAGTAGGAACCGTTGTGAATAGAGGGATTGAGGCCCCTGCTCTTCGGTGGGTTGCAGGAAAAGTGGAGCAGAGAGATAATGAGACATCATGAAGGCGGAGGAGGAGCCAGTCAATTGGTTTACGTTCATGTAACATGAACCCTCTCCTCCTGTGGCCTCCCCCTGTTACCTCTGTGTCTTATTATCTCTCCATTATCACGCAACCTCCCTCCCTCCCATCAAACAGATGGGTCCACGCACATGGCTGTTCTGTCTCCCTCCCTCCCTCTCTCTCGCTCCATCACCCTAATGCACTGTGGCAGTGTCGGCTGCTGTGTTCGCTGCTAAATGGGAAGCCTGAAATTATTCCCAAGCTTGAAATCTCTCTTCCTCTCTCGCTCTGTCACATTCATCCCTTCTTCCTACTCTTCATCTTTTCTCTCTCGTTGAGAGCTGTTGCTCGTGTTTTTGCTTCTACCAATGTTAGCACACCAAACATGCATGTGTTTTGCCAACAGAATTCCTCGGATTGGCATCCAGTTGATGCTTAACTCCTGTACGTGGGTTTACTTGAGGTCTAACTGTTGTTAATCTTTCCTCCAGTGTGGCAGAGAAGGGAGCCGGGGGCTGCAAAGATCTGATGGAGGCCTTCGCTGCTTGTGTGAAGAGTGCAGCTGAAGGGACGTCATGAGGAGTCGCCCTCCAGCCTCAAATGTAAGCATGTTGCATAATTGAATGATTAATTCCACAACAGCTTCGGTGGGGGGTTATTTATAGAAACCTTTGTGAATCGTCTGAAAATGGTTTCAACAGGAATAGAGAATACAAGTGTTTATTCTCTAAATATATCTTTAAAAAATGAACTATGGCTGAATTCTCTTTAGCTGGTCCTGCTGGTTTACTGTTCCAACGCTGACTATAATGACTATAACGCTCAGCTTAGCCTTACTTTGACATATCAAAAGTTTGTTATTATTGCCAAGACTTGGGAGGATAATTTTTAGGAGGAACAAAAAAGACATATTCTGATAGACTGGCAAATCAAATACATATATATGACTAAATAAAGATCCAAAATCTCATTATTGAGATGCCGAGTTTTAAAATATTTGCTGCTTTGTCAGTTGAAAAGCAGTTTCAATAAGAAGACATTTAAAATAAACAGCCCGACTGAGTGATCGTCTGCTGTAGATATCAGTTCTTGGTAAGGAAACAGGTACTTTAATGCAGGCGTAAATGTATGCAAAACAAAGGATGAGAATGCAACTGGATCAGCCAGACCACATACAGAGATGATCTGGATTTCACTGGATCTGAGCCATGTGGGACTGCAGCCTGGACAACGCCTGTGGCCAAAGGTATTCAGCTGGCCTACTGTATAATGAAAAGGGAAGAAGCAAGTGGTATGATTTGGGAAGATTGCAACATGTGACGCTCCTTGTCTGTATCTGTTTGAGATCAGCGGTTAGATATCAGATTATTTGTCAGGTCTTCCCAAAGGATCTTTGCCTTCATCCATCTCAAATGTCTCTCGCTATTGCAGGTCCACTGCACTGAGTCCTCCAAGTTCCCAGCATTTTCCTTCTGCACAACAGCACTGGACCGATGACAACAACTCGAATGATGAAGATGATGATGATCATCATCACAGAGAGGCAAACACTGTGTTGAATTGGGCCGAGTTTGGGATCTGGTGGCAGAAACCACAGTTTCCTCCCCCCTGTCCTCCCCCTCATGTTTTAGGCTTTTCTGGGTCCCGCAGTCTTACCTGCTATTCCCCTCGTCTCTAAGGCTGATATACATTATACTGACAATTCCAGAGAGCCAATGGGCTGTGATGTAAATTGTCGACTTGAAATGAATACTTATAAATGGAAATAAAAAGTATGAAATACTTGGTATAAAAACCAACTTGTGATTTCTGGCCTCTTGATTTGTAATACTGAGGATGCAGCAACCTTTGACCCAATCCTAGTTTTGCCTTGTAGAAGTTAGAGGTTAGCATGTACACCAAGACAGTAAATACGCAGAATAACTTCTAAATAACCGAGTAGCAATCTGAACATCTTCGTGATCATCAAAAGGATAGAGTGATGACACTGCTTCTGACATCAATGCTAGTTAAAATGGCTGTACAGAGACACATTATCGTATCCGATCGTTCAGTCTGACGTCACTAGCCGTGTCTGGGCCTAAACTCTGCTGCAGGTCCATATATCAAACGATCACTATGGCATTACTGAGAGTTAAAACACTGTCTAAAGTCTTTCATCTTTAATAAAATGATCAGTGTTCTGCTCTACCAGGTGTAACAATTGAGTTTAACATCCAGGCATCCATGAAAATGGAATTTATGACATTTAACAGAGAAGTTAGCAGGAAGTTAGCTCGCTAGCTTCTATCTAAATACAATATAGCATGTCCTGACTGCGGCGGTTTGGAAACAAATTCAAACGTACAGCTCTGTTATCACTTCCAACATAAATGAAGACAGAAAACTAAACAGCAGTGACGTTTGTAGGGTTACTGAAGTTTGGCTAGCTGGTATATAATGATGTGCTACGTGACCGCTAGCGACACAGCTATGTTAGCATAATATAAACAAGCTAACTTTTTTTCCACTCGATAAAAGTTAACGTGAGTGTTCTCGGTGGTCAGGAACAAATGTAATCGCATGGCAGGATGCTGTAAAAGGACCAAACTTCAGCCAGGAGAACAACTGAGATAATCCATCCACAATACGAGGTTAGTCATTCATATACTGCTGCATGGGCTGGGCTGTAGTTACATCCTAAGGTTTTAAAAACTGAGCTTAAATAAATGATTAGCAGTAATAAAAGCCGAGGGAGGTCAACGGTGATCACTGACTTTTTTTAGGACCTTTTTGAGATTAAATAGAAGAAAATACAAAACATTAAACATGTTAACAACACAAAAGCCATATTAAACGCAGACTACTTTAGGCCCGGAAGTAGGATTCGTCACGTCATCACTTAATAATCGGATTGCTACAGTATGTCTTTATTTTCTGCAACATCTCTAATTTTTCCCAACATACTGACACTTTTTCAAAAACATATATATTAATTATTAATGACAGTTTATAAAGTAAATATGTCCTAAGCACTGGTTTGTCTAGGGACTGTTAATGCTTAGCTATCTTCAGTGTTAGCATTTTGATGCTAAGGATGAAACAGTGGAGTTCCAAGTTATCAGCTAATGCTAGCTAGCTTGGTTGCTGTACACATATAATAGGGTGACCAACCATCCTCTTTTCCCCGGACATGTTCACTTTTCACGTTCTGTCAGGAGCATCCGGGAGGATTTTCGAGATTGATGAAAATGTCCGGGTTTTTCTATGGGCCTACAGAGGAACCATATGTGTGATGTTATCTCCGAGCTGATGCTTTGTGAGCTTGTTCTGCGCTCACAGACCGCACAGACAGATGATGATGTTTAAAAGACGTCAAAGCGCAAGTGGAGCTTTTCAGATAAACTGCAAAATATATTTCCCTCGTACGGTCCCGGTAATTTTTCTTCTAAAGATGAGGCATTCTTTCTGCACCATTATTTAATTCCAGAGGTTTTTGAGTTATTTTTTTTTTGCCCTTGATGACTTGTAAAAGCCTAAATGACATTTTTGTTTCACCATTCATTAACTGCACAGAGAAGGCATCGTTTAAATGTGTTAAAAATTTCTTTAAGCAAACAGTATTATTAAACTTCCTCATGAATGGGCCAAGTGTCCTCTTTTTTTGGAAATCAAAATATGGTCACCCTAACATATAAGATAGTTAAAACTAATAAAATACTAGAATCTCACTCACCAAGTCTGAAGGACAAATTTGTTGGATGGTTTGTACCACACAGCAAAGCACATCATCAGTCAGGCAATCTGCAAAAATGCTCCAAATGGCACTAACAGCACACACAAAGAGACAAGGTCAAGTTCAATGAGTCAGAGTAGTGACGGAGAGCAGATTTGATGGGGACACTGCTGACATGCCCCTAACATAACTGTACAGCTGGATGACTTGTAATGAAGGTGTAAACTATTAATAGAGGTCTAAACATTTTATTATTATTTTTTATTATTTTCTTATTTATACCTGGCTTTTTGACCATGACTGTTCTGTTTTCCGTCCGTTAGATCAATCAGCTTTGCTTGATTAACTGTATTCAGACTAAAATACTTTAAAGGCTAGCTTCAAAGCCAAATGGTCAACCGTTTCTTTGTGACACAACTGGCAGCCAGTATGACCCAAAACACAAGAATCAGTTTTTAATGAAGAGTCTATAAAAAGTCTATAAAAAGACGATTTTTGAGTTCTAGAGGTTGTCCCCTTCATGAATGTTGGCAATCTTGATAACCCAGCAAACCAGAGTTTCACACAATATTTTAGGTTACATTATAACTAGGGATGGGTATCAAAAACCGGTTCTTGTTGAGAACCGGTTCCCACTGTTTCAATTCCTTGGAATTGTTTGCCCTTTTTGCAAACGATTCCCTTATCGATTCCAGTTTCCCCGAATGACGTCACCACATTGCGGAGCGTCACTTACCTGGCAGGAAACATGGCGGCTCAAACGCTCAAAAGTTTGATTATACTTTATGAGAACGGATGACAACAGGGCAACTTGCAATACTTGCAAAGTAGATATTTCATTTAAGGGAGGAAACACTACGAATATGCAAAAGCATTTGCTCACAAAACGCACGATGACCTTAAATGAATGTCGTGTTTTTAATTCCGCTCCGGACTCGTGAATCTCAACCCAGCAGCAGCGGTAACGTTTGCACGTCCTCTCCCGTTAATGCGGCAGGTAAATAATCAACTAACAGTGCATATTATGTTAGCGCGATCTGCCTCATTACAAACCTGCCATTACTGTGCATTTAGTGACCATGATGAGACAGACAGAGTCTGACACCCCATTGAAGAGCCGTAGGCTGTGGATCTCTTAAGATCTCACTGTTGGGTTTGTAAGGCCATGTTACTCCTAAATTCCTATCTTGTTCAAAGAGAAGATATAAAACAAAGTTCTAAGCTAATCAACTTTAGTGTTCTCCTTTTTAAAAAAGAATCGATCAAGAATCAAATCGTTAAACAGAATCGAAAATTGAATCGGAATCGTGAAAATCTTATCAATACCCATCCCTAATTATAACTTTACATATCTTGCTGTTCTCAGTGCAAAATAACTGTTTGGGCAAAGGTTCTACAAGTTGCAACAAATGTTAGCAAGAAAGCGAGAAGCTAATGTGCCAGTTACAGTTCAGCATTGTAGTGGTCCTTTCCAGTAAGTCCACAACTTCCTGTATTTTTGAAATTCACTGACAACACACGTAAGTGAGGTAGATCAAGATCTTTGTGTAGATCAAACTTTTTCTGACACATCCTTGAAATGCTCGATTAAATTTAAACCTGAGGGAGTTTGGAGACTGGACTTCAACAGCATTTGCATTTTGGTGAGGTGAAGTGTCTGAGACCACTTCCACTGTAGCAATGGTTTATTGGGTAGCTGAATGTCAGAAATGAAGAACATTGCACTGTAACAGAATGAACAGTATTATACATGAATCTTTTATGGGTTTCCTGTTCTAGTGTAAATATTGCAGATGATCGGTGTATGACAGAGTAGGTAGTAAATCCAATATAGGTGCTACAGTATATATTACCATCCTATATACCATTTGGACTTATACATAATCATATATATCTTGCATGTTGCCATAGATACACCAACAGCAGGGATTACGTAAGGTTATAAATTGCTGAAGAGAGGGAAATTCAACATCTACCCCCAGTCATTCAACTTGTTCAAGCAAGAAGCCTCAAACATGGGCCTTTACTGTCAGCTGTCTGTGTGGCTGTCCTAATCCAGCCCCAGGGGGTAAATTCAGACTCTTTTTGGCATCACACCGATACATTCCCAGATTAGTCTGTCCTCAGCTTTCACACAGAGCCTTGCTTTCAAGAGGTCTCGAGTTTGTACATGTTTATGATACTTCAGACATATAGAAAAAGTACATAACACACTGCATAATTTGCAGTAGTACCGTACAGTCACTTCAGAGGTATAAAAGAGGTATTATTACATTCAGAAAGTAGCACCAGTGTGATAAAAACATTTTTCTAGACACATCAAAACACTTTTTTTTACTCCTGCAATAATTTTTCTTTTACTTTAAAAAAACATGTTCATACAAAATCTGTCCACAGTTGTATCCACTTCTTATTTGTAAAAGTACCCATAGTGAGCACAAGAGGGAGCCAAAGACCCTCCACTCACTTTCCATAAGGTCTTCTTTCTTCTTTGAAATTGTCTTTCCTGTTTAACCCTCTGAGCTCTAAGGCGTCCTCTGTGATGAGTTGAAGGCAGGGTTAAGATTATAACCTCTGCTGATCTGAAAATCAGAGAGTCTAAGTCAACTGTACTGAAGAAAATGTGACCAGCAGCCCACATTATGCAACGCTACACATATGCACATATTGTCCGAGCAGCCACGCTATGTTTCCAGAAATATTCCCCAGCTATCAACACCTGACAGGACACATCATGTCCTACATTCTCAAACACAGATGCACATGTGTCCGTGTAATGTCCACAGTCAGTCTGTAGGCCTGACTGTATAAGGACCCTTTCTTCAGCACAAGAAATAGTAACATCAATCATAATGTGGAGCATATGTTACAGGAACACTGTGTCGCACTGCCTGCTCTGTGCTTGACATCAGATATACCGTGTCCAACAACCTAAATGCTAAATGCCTCAGGAAGATTCCCCTGGGGGGAGGAGATGCAGTATTTCTGTCTGACTCTCAAGAGAAGAGTCTAAAAGGGGAAGTGTGTGTGTGTGTGTGTGCAAACATTTTAACATATATTATGAAGTAGTCCTCCTTGGTCTGTGCACATACCAGCCTATGTAGCTGCACAGACATGTAGCTGCACAGACATGTAGCTACATGTATTTCTTTGGTGCAAGAAATTTCATCTATAAATCAGGTCACGACGAATGTTTGTGCATCCCTTTGATTCTGGCAACCATGTTGCTACCAATTTATGCCAGACTGGTTCCAGCTTCACACAGTGACTGAACTGTATGGATTCGAGCTCCTCTTGGAGCCAGATATTGCACGGGAGCCTGATGGTGTGCATTTGGTGGACAAACCTTGGCCTGGTGGCACCTGGTCAGGCACACACCAAGCTCCCACATTTTGAAACCACTACCCTTTAGGCTATAACCGTTGGAATGAAGTGCTATAAGATACACGGTGGGTAAGGAAGGATGAAGATCACCTGCCCATACACTCAGAAATGCAAAGCCAGATATAAACAAAATCCAGACTGGCTCCTTTCTTCTCTGTCAATGAATTATTTAACATTGGCTAAGGCAGAAAACTGCCATGTGGTCTGATGTGTCAAAATTTCAAATCTTTTATAAAACTGATGGGCACTGCAACTTTGTAGCTAGAAAATTCCATCAAGAGGAAAAAAAGAAAGGCGCTAGTGTAGTAGCCTAACAGCACCACCCTGTGGTTGGAAAATGCACTTACACCAGCAGTTACACAGACTCATCTATGAAAGCAAAAGATTTATTTTACTCTTGTGAAAATCAAGTTTTGTGCTCCTCTATCTTTGACTAATGAATAATGTGCACAAATGTAGAATTTTAATGTGTAATGAGATAAAAACAGCATCTGTGACACAAAAGATAACCTGGCATGAGTGGACTTACAGACTCACAAAGCACTGTAGGATAATCTGAGCCACATCAACCTGACTCTATCCACAGATTAAGATTAAAAGGGATTAAGATTTGGGTACGTCATACAGTTATCACAATGTGGAAATTTAATCACATACAGTGATGCAGCACCCAGTGGTTTTGCGTTGGTTTTGTGTGTGTGTGTGCATTGATCTGTCCCTGGGGTCACTGAGGTCTGCTATACACGAAGCACTAATGCTAAATGTTTCTAACCTAGATTCAAGCATGGCTGGCCACACTGTAGTCTTAACATCAGTTGTGAACTAGATTAGCAATGAAAGAAAAGAAACCAGAGTGCTGCTATATATACACTGCTTATGTGCAAACCGTGTGCCTGTAAGCCAAGTTATTCCTGACCCTGGAAACAACTGCTATTAAAGATTTTATTGTCCACTTACTTGATTGATTTCTTGCTTTTGACCCCATTGCTTTATCCTCCAATAACAGAGTAACGTTTCCTCCTAGAAATCAAATGCTCACTGCTACAAGCTTATATGGCTGATAGCCCGTAATAGCTACTGCTGTGAGTGGGTTTATAGATCTTATTCTTCATTAAAAACTGATTCCAGTGTTTTGGGGCTGCCAGTCCTGTCACAGAGAGACGTTTGAGTGCTAGCTGGATCTTAAGGAAGCACTCAAAGTATTCTAGGTGGAATAAAGTCATGCAAACAAATTCTTAAGATGGAAAACAGAGCAACAACAATCAGCATGAACACCACAAACTGTATGTGAGAGACCAGCACAGAGTCACACATTGGTTTTTGAAAGCCAGCAGTTAGTGTTTAGGCCATGTTGGGGGGGTTTAAGTCAGAAGTGAACATATTTGTACAAGAGGGTCGAGCAACAGTAAAGTTTGCAAAGCACACTAGTCACAAATACCTGCTCACTGGTGCTAAATAGCTGAGCATATATACATCAGAATTGAACTCACCAAGAGCACAGACCTCTAGGATAGGCTGTTTGTATTAGCAACAAAGCATTATTTGTTAGATACTTCCGACAAAAACACACCTAAAAAGGACAAAAACTGTGACTCCACTTAGTGGAGGAGAGGTTCTGCACACAGCAAGGCCACAAGTCACCACTTTTAGGATCCATCTGTCAGTCTAAGAAGCCACACCCCTAACTTTAAGCCTTAATAGAGTATAAAGGCTGCATTATAAAATAATCCCAGGCTGCCAGACACACAGTAGTTACAAAAGGGCAAAAAGCAGTGGTGGTGGGGGGGTGGTGTCTTTTTGCCAAACTCTAAAAAGGCAGCTGACACGAAGTCAGCTGCTGGACATTTAACTTGGGAGTGTTTGGAAGTTGATTAAATCCTGTTGGATTCATTTTTTCAAACTGGGAGGTCGTCTCTTAGCAACCACGAGTAGGAGGAGGAGTGGCCCTAGTATAGAGCCTTGCTGCCTGCAATTATTTTCAACTAAATGCCCAAAATATTTGTAAGTTTGAATTTCTGTGACAGTCAAGCAAATTACAAATTTATTAGTAAATGCCTCCCACCCGACACCCACAGAATCAGATATTTTTTTAGTATAGTAACCGTTGAAAGCATACAAAAATTTACCGTTACATTTTTGTTTCTTAGATGCAGTAACAGTCCTCAGGTCTGAGTTGGCTGTTTTTCATTTATTTACATATTTATTTTTAATTACATTTTCCATCCATCCATCCATTCGCTTCCACTTCTCCTTTTCAGGGTCGTGGGGGGCGCTGGAGCCTATCCCAGCTGTCATAGGGCGAGAGGCGGGGTACACCCTGGACAGGTCGCCAGTCTGTCGCAGGGCCAACACACAGGGACAGACAACCATTCGCACTCACATTCACACCTAGTGACAATTTGGATTATCCAATCAACCTATCCCCACAAGCTGGATGTCTTTGGACGGTGGGAGGAAGCCGGAGAGAACCCACACAAACACGGGGAGAACATGCAAACTCCACACAGAAAGACCTGATGGTGGAATTGAACTCAGGACCTTCTTGCTGTGCAGCAACAGTGCTAACCACCGTGCTGAAAATTACATTTTCATTTATTTATTTATCTGCAATGTTAAACGTTCAGAACGTCTTAAATATAGGGGGATTAGCATTAGCATTACAACTGAAACAGTGCTTTCTGGGTAAATGTTAAAGGATAACAGCATGTGGGACAGGTATAAGCGGCTGGTCAAACCAAGTTATAGTATATGAAAGTTCTTCTTTTAATCTACACTTTGACACCAGACTTGTCTTCTGGCTGTGACTCCTTCCATGTGTTGAATACAGTACACTCATTTTTTCATTTTTAACACTCAATTTGGAGCCTTCAGTGGTTTCAGTGTTATCCTTTCAAATTCTACCCTGGTAGTATTATGTTCTTGATGCCCACCTCGTTCACTCCAGTGTTTCCTGTAACCCAGACAGGTATTAAAAGAAAAATAAAAGCTGATTCTGAGGGGTTAACAACTGGCAGACTGGATTCATTTTATATGGAATGATCCTGTTACAGTTGCAGTCATGTACAGTAATAAAATCTAAAACCAGAACCTGAACAGCAGCTGCATCTAACCTGCAGAAAAACAAAGAAACAATACAATCGAACTTTTACACTTTCTTCATCTGTGTGTTGTTCAAAGGTTTTGCCAGACAGATTTTTCTGCGTGCTGCGCATGTGCAAAGTAACACATCAATTGCGTGACTGACTGCATTAAGGCTACATCACATTATAACTGGCGCTAATATAACTTTAAATAGAAGCCAACATTGTAACAATAGAAATGTCATAATGTTGGCTTCCATTTAAAAAATGACAAACGAGATTTCTGTTGGCATTTTGCCATTATTTGTACTGAACCAATTATTTATTTGTGTGCATCTGTGATGCTGATGTTCACGTGGTCATGTGCCTTTTTAAAAAATACGCTTATGTTGTTGTTGCAGTCAGTCACAAACAGCATTGTGGAACTTTGCAGTAGTTAAAAAGATGGGTGGGGAGGGGGAGGTGGGGAGTTGGACGAGGTAGAGGCGTAGCACCAGGGAGGGGTGGGGCGGGAACTATGGAACCCGGATGCTGATGCTGACCCATGAAAAGGAGGAGGAGGAGTGTAATAGGTGGAGGAAACAAGAGGGGTAAAAAACGGGTAGCGGCAGAGTAGAGGAGGACATCCCGTCAATGATAAACACTCCCATGGATGCGGCCAACTTCGGACTACCTGAAAGACTCGAAACTAAAATGTTTTCACTTATTTAGCGTTTGTTTTTCTGCTCCTTGTGCACGAAGCAGCCGGCTAAGGGAGGAGATGCGGTGATATCATGAGCAAAACCGGCCAGCGAGAAAGAAAGGAAAGACAGAGAAGAAGAAGAGAGAGGGAGGGGGAGCAGGGGAAGAGGAGAGGCGGGGAGTCGGCTACCACCAGGCCAGCTGAGGATGCTTGTTGTTTCTAGAAGCGGGATTAATCACCGGGTTGAGCGCTGATCCTTCCCCCGGCGCACCGAGCGCACCTCTCCACGCTGCAGCTGTCCCGAGCCAGCACGCCTTTCGGCCGTCTGGCCCGGTCTGCCCCCGAGGCTGTTTGCCTTTTTGATGCTCTTCCCCCTCTTCCTCTATTTCCTGATGCAGGGCCGGGGAGGGGGCGAGCCAAAGTGTGCACCGGATATTGGAAAACCCATTCTTCTTGCTGATGCTGTTTGTGATAATAGATTGTTATCTGGGCAACGCCGCATCTACACAGAAAGGCAGATTGTGACCAAATGAGGCCCGACTTGACAGGAAGAGGGGAATGTACGGGCTCGGGAGGATTATGAAAACATTTTTTTTGGACGGCAACAGAAGAACGGGGGTCCCTGATATCGATCAGGGCATTCTGGCTTCGGATATTTGAGACTGCTCTTACAGAAATCAATCTGTGGCAAATGTAGCCTTCCTGTCCAGGTCTGAATGAGATTTTTCGTTACTGCTGTACTCTTGGCCAGCTGCATAAGCTATATAGGATCAATCAGCTTTAAACTACAGTTATTTATAGCAGGGGGGTGGGTTTAATGTGACTGTTCGCACCTCTGTGGGCATCTCCCATCTCTGGTACCGGCCAAACCTCACACGTCCTCATCTCTGATCTTTTCCTACCTTTCCCTTCAATGATGCCGCTTCCTGTGCTTTGGTAACTGACTTGAAAGACTCTGGATTTACAGAGTGGAAACAGGACCGGTTCTCACTCCTGACCGCATGACAAACAATTGCATGGGAGTAGCCTGCGAGGCCCGGCTTTAGATCACGACCAGTCCGCACCTCCTCTCTTCTCCTTTCCTCCTCTCTGCACCGCCGTATAGCCGCCTGTAATGTGCGTTACGGCATTACGCACGGAGCAGGAGCGAGCGCTATCTTGATTTGCCTTATATCTGGAATAGAATTTCATCTCGGGAAGGATGAGCAGCAAAGAGCTGACGGTGGGCCAGTCCAGTCAGTTTGTGGGGCCTTACCGGCTGGAGAAGACCCTCGGGAAGGGACAGACAGGTAGGCACCCTGCAGAGTAACGCAAAAAACAGGGCGTCTGCAAGGTGCGCCGGGGTGTAACACCCCACTGCAAAGCCAGTTTAACATTTCTGTAATATCGAACCTCATGGTTTAATCCGTCTTTATTCTGTACACTAAGTCTTCTCATCTCCTGTAGTTTTATCCCTCCACGGCCTTCTTAAAGGGTCTCCCAAAAGCTAAACATTTTTGAGGAGGTTTCTGAGAATGGAGATAACTCTAAATCATTTTTTGAAGCTGAGTTGGAAGAATAAAGCTTTTTGAATTAATCATGACATCCCTTCCTTCCTGTTATTCACACCGCATCATGATCTGCGATATTCAGATGCTCTCTTCTCCTCCCTCTGTCTTGCTTCTCAGGACTTGTGAAGTTGGGTGTCCACTGTATAACAGGGCAGAAGGTGGCCATAAAGATCGTCAACAGAGAGAAGCTCTCTGAATCGGTTCTAATGAAGGTACAGCACTCCAAATTCACCTCATCTACTTATCCAGCTGTCTTTCTAGCTGTGCCGTGCATATAGTCACTGTGGCTGTCATTATGGTGGCTGCCAAGCTCAAATCATGTTAAGCTTGCACTCTGCAGAAATAGCAGCAGAAAATGAGTCTTTATTTTTGTCAGGAAAAGCCCGGCAGTGTGTTGGAACTTGGAGCTGCCGAGTGTGTGTGGGCACTGCTTCTGTATACCGAACAATAGGGATGATTTCATTCTGCTAATTAAGCCCTCTGATGAAAGCAACTGCAGCTGAAATACACTGGACTGAACTGAAATCTAAATAGCTTGTTCATGTTGGCGTTTTTAATGTGGTTGATTGCTTGGAGCTTTACAGGGTTTGTCTTTTTTAGAACTGGCAGGTTGCACAAGACACACTTTAGGCGCTAGATGTGCAGCACGGTGCTAGCATATGTTTTAAGATGTGCAAAAATGTCAGCATCCTAAAAACACCGGATAGCTCAAGATTTCACGGTGAGGCAGGTATACATCACACATCTGGTATGTTTGGCTTAAACATCACGAACCTGCTCCATGTGTGTGTTTATTTCATCAGAACAATACAAAATAATGTTTTCTTTCTATAGTCTGATAACTGTGTTGGGAAAAAAGCAGCATTCACCAATAGCACGTGACAAATGCCCTGAATCACTCAAGCTTAAAAAGGCACAAAATTCAAGGGATGAACCAGTGCTGTGTCCACACATAACGGACAACTTAGCAAAGAGTTAGTGCTGGTGCTGCTAAAACACATCATTTGTACCAATTTCTTTAGCTGAATATGCAAAATAAAATGTCAAAGAACAGTTTGACAGACAAAAAAATTATATTTTTTGCACCAACAAAGTGATTCCAAAACATGGCAAATCTTGTCATGTGTGGTGTGTCTTTAGAATAGAATAGAATAGAATAGAATTCAACTTTATTGTCATTGCGCATGCACAGGTACAGGGCAACGAAATGCAGTTTGCATCCATCCAGAAGTGCTTTAGCCATGATATAGATATATTACAATATATATTAGCAATAATATAGATATGTAAGTATATTACAGAAATGGGTCTATTATGGGATGTTATAATGTACACGGTATGAAGTATGTTATGAATATTCTATAACTATAAGTATGTACAGGCTGTAGTGAATACAAGCTAAGAACAGGCTATGAACAGGATATAAATATGAAATAAAAAACTATACAGAAATGTGAACTATGCAAATTATAAACAGTTGTAGGATTAAAAATTATCGTACGTACAGAATGATTATTTACACAGAACTATACAGAAGTGCAGTTAAGATCAGTGAGATATGTGGATAATTTCTACAGAGGCTATAAAGTGCTGGTGGTTGTGAATGGTGGTTCAGTCCATGTTATTATTGTGTGTTTGAGGGCACAGTTGTCCATGTGTGTGTGTAGGTGGTTGTGGGTGTGTGTATGTTCAGTCCATGAGTTTAACGTGGGTCAGATGTCAGGAGTTCAGGAGTCTGACAGCTGTGGGGAAGAAGTTGTTCCGGTACCTGGTGGTCTTAGTCCTGTAGCGCCTCCCAGAGGGCAGGAGGGTGAAGAGTCCATGTGATGGGTGACTGGGGTCTTTGATGATTTTCCCAGCCCTTTTCAGACACCGCTTCCTTTAAAAACAAGTGGTGGACAAAAGAAATGACAGGCCTAAAAACTATCTGCAGTCGATGACCCGAAGAAGGAGAACCGTCTCAGAAACGCAAAAGAAGTCCAGGTGGCTCTCTTTGAAACTTGAACAGTATCTGAAAGTTGACCTCAGTTGTGTTGAAGCAGGAATCATGTTGACAGACAACAAAAGGCAGCCAGTTTCCAAAGAAAAGTTTTTGATGTCCTTCAAGAAGCCTTGAGGACTATTCCTGAAGACTAGTTTAAGAAATTACAAGAAAATGGCCTCAGAGAGTTCAGACTATGGTGAAGAATAAATGTGGTCATACTAAATACTGACTTATATGTAGTATGACCAATATTTTTACGTCATATACTGTATTGCTGTACATTTTTGAATGTTTCAATAAATTGCTGCTCATATTTCCCAATTTCCTACCAAAATATAAAGATATCGCTGTGTGGCTCTAGACTTTTTCATATATGTTTAGTTTTATGCTGTCTTAAAATATATTTCTTGCGTCACAGTCCTGTTGTATTCAATTAAACCAAGCAGTTTTTCATAGATGTGTTTTACAGAGACAACAAGTAGTCCTTAAATGGCTTCACAAAGGTCTTTGTTTAAACTTTTAGGGCATTTCAGACTATATTTTTCAGCTGTAAAGTATTTAAAAGACAGTAGACATGACACGAATTTACTGTCCAGCAATCAATCTGGCAGTGTGGAAGGAAAATCAATGCTGCGCCTAGTTCTCTGCCACGTGTTCTGCTCTATAATAGGTCATGCTGTGGACAGCTACTAGAGCTGAATGAATGAATAAATATTTAAAAGGAACACTTAAAATTACATTTCTTTTAAAAAATAGGCATCCATATTTTCATGTATTGTAATAAAACATAAGCAATAAGCATAAAAAGTTTAGCAATAGCTAATATGATATGATATAATATGTCTAAGGAAGTACAAGTACTGAATTTAGTCAGATAAATCTTGAGAATGGCCTTTAGACAGAAAAACTAGCTTTTGCGTTGGTTTCATCATATTTGACTGATCAAAGATTAATAAAAAAAAATGTAACTATATAAGTTATACAGAAAACTGCTCCTGGAATCAACTGACACGGCCTGGTCTCATAAACCTAGAAAATAATTTTGGTTTTCAGATGCTAACCAAACATCATTGACATCAATTATTAATTCTGTGTGGAATTTGAACTATGGTCTCTGAGAGACAAAATGACTCAACCATAGTAGCCCTGCTAGCTAAGAAGCTGCTTGCTAAAAGAGGCTAAAATGTTAGCAGCAAAATTACGTAATTATGTATTTCTTTGGAGGTTTGTTAGCTATGAGTTGTAAATGTTATTCATCCATAAAGCAGAAGTAACAAAAAAACAAAACAAAACACAGGCTCAAAAAGGGATGCACTAATAATTTGTCAGAATAGCTCTATAAGCTAATACGGGCCTTCTTGAACAATATCTGCGTATTGTCAAAGTAAGATGATATTTACTGCAGCGGTAGACGTTTATGTACGGTGACACATCAATTTTGCACTAGTTAAAATGTTCAGAGATGGTGTGGTGAAGAGCTAAAATACTTTTAAAAGGTTTGGTTATTTTTCTATAATTAAAAGTTAAAAGACAAACAAACAAAACAAAAGAGAAACGGCTGTGCCAAACTGTTATTTTTAACTTGGATAGTGGCCCAGAAATTCACAGTCACACTCTGTACATGCCAAGTCTTTATCTTCATGAAAGTTTAGATAAGACACAGGCTTTAAACTAGCATTTTGATTAGTAACTAGCATAATGGAGCTAGCTTACTACGGCTTTGACCTGCTTACTAGCTTGCGCAAAGTAAATAATGGTATTAGAACAGGGCACATTTGATTCAGGATTTCTTAACAATTTCAATTTCAGAACTTTTTGTTCTAAATTATAATTTGTGTATTGCATCTCTGCTTTGTTACTATTTCTGATTATTCTGCACTAAATGTAGCTATTAGCTACATTAGCTATTAGCTAACTATTGAAAAGAAGTTGAAAAACAAGTCTGCCTATTCTGAATTCTTACCCAACTTTTTTATATGCTTGTGTCCTCCCTCTTGCTGTCTTACATCATATTTCCCTTCCTCTTCTGTCTGACATTTCCATTTCTATCATTTCTAACTTGCTCTTTTCTCTCTCCCTCTCTCTTAACCTTTCTCTACACCTCTCCCTCCCTCCGTCTGTGCAGGTGGAGAGAGAAATAGCTATTCTTAAACTAATAGAGCACCCTCATGTTCTGAAGCTGCATGATGTCTATGAAAATAACAAATACCTGTGAGTACATCTCTGTGTCTTTCTCCTTTCTGCTGACATAAAATAATCTGCTTCTGGATCTCTGCTACAGCAGAAACAACACTGAATTAAAAAGGGAAGAATGTTCTGTAAGACAAAAGCGAGATAAATAAGCACATGGCATAGAAGATATACTGCAGAGATAAACCTTTTGTTTTTTATGTTACTTATTTCTTGTCTGTGACCCAGGTACCTTGTGTTGGAGCATGTATCTGGCGGAGAGTTATTTGATTACCTGGTGAAGAAGGGTAGGCTCACCCCCAAAGAGGCCAGGAAGTTCTTCAGACAAATCATCTCTGCCCTGGACTTCTGCCATAGTCACTCCATATGGTCAGTGAGAAGCTACAGGAAACCTTTCTCATTTGTCGTTTGCCTGAGTTTTTCTGATCCTTTACTTAGTAGCAGTATGACAATTTAAAGATCTACAAGTAAAAGCAGTGCTTACAAACTCCTACTCAAGGAACAGTATGAATATTATCAGATAAACTGCAAGCAAAAATACTGATTCTGCAGATATTTGCTGCCTGGGCCTTACAGGTTGTTATGAATGATAATTAGACCTGGGTTTGTTTTATCTATTTCATATTCAAGCAGCTGGTTTAGCCCACTGGCTCCCAAGATGGAATAAATGAGAGATAATTCATTATTCATTTAGCCGCATTCTAGCTTCTCATCGTCTTATTATAATAGAATTTGGAGAATTAAAATAAATATTATTGAATATTCGTATTTAACTTTATTTCACTTATTTATTTTTATTTAACAAGGAAAAAAGGTAGAGGATTAAAACTCTTTTAGATGAGTGTCCTGGCCAAGAAAGCACAAATGAGACTATGTTAGAAGTTTAAAGGTTAAAACAATAACACTGCTTTAAACAGTGGTAGGTGCTCATATTAGCCATTAAACCTTCAAATACTCAGGTCAGCTAATGTATCTATAGTGCCTATGACTCAAAACACTAATAGTTTCAGATCATTTTTTCTACTCTTGTGTCTTCATGATTTCAATAAGAGGGAAAGATGCCTAATATGGTCATATCGGGCACCGCCCACTTCCTATTTTGTTGTTTGAGGGGCAGAAAAATTGTCTTAAAGAGAGGCTAGCTTTAAGGAAAGGATTATTTTAAATCATCAGTTGTGGAAAGCTACTCTAGTAGAGTTCTTCAATAAAAATGAGGATTTGGAAAAGAGCATAATCAGTCCACTTGAATGAGGAATTGTCTCTGGTGGAATTATTACCAAATGCAGATTGAGCCCCAAGGTTTTCCATCTAGGGGCCAAACCGATACGCTAGCTGACTGTGATTTTTTTTATTGTTTGTTAATAAATTGCTGATTGTGGCTGTTAGATAACAGCGATTTTTCAAATTCCTCATTTCATATTTAGTGGTGACTCAAACAAAATTACACTGTGGATACTAGAGGTGGGAATCACCATACATCCCACGATACGATATTATCACAATACTTAACGCACGCTACAATATTATTGCAATTTTTAAAAAAATTTGCGATATTCAGATTCTGTACATAAAGGTAAACTTTATCAATATTCATTTATCTAATATCAAAGTCTCACACTCAGTCTTTGTCTCATTTCAGTTTTATTGTTGACAAACTGAACGGTTTGTATTACAGTCTAGTCCAACTTAACTGAATCAACCATCTGGTACAATTATAGCTATTCTGAACTATGCAGTTTATGAAAACTATGCAGATCCTTCAGCAACTGAAGAATTTGAAAGTAAATTAAAACAAAATATAATTTTACATTGAATAAAAAAGTTTTAAACTTAATTAAAATAAAACATGTCTTAAATAAAATAAGTAAACTGTCATGTTTATTGCTGCCAAAAACAAGTGAAACACATTTGGACAGTGAAGGAATGTCAGGATTCTTGCTCAGAAAAAGGATCAACATGCTCTGAAGTCAGAGCACAAAAACCTTTTTTGTAACAAAATATCGATTTCTGCTGTCCCTGTATCGATACATTATTAGCAAACAAAATATCACCATACTACACAGTATCGATTTTTTCCCCCACCCCTAGTGGATACAAATTTTGGTGACTGTTAGTAATGTGTGGGTAACGTACACTGAACGTGACACATATACAACTTGATTGGCTTACATGTTTCACTGCTGATTGGCTCTTTGGAGGCATAGTCATGACAATCACCATCTGTGTTTGAATTCTAACACAGGTTGATTGTTTTAGCATTATCTGGGTGCCATGTCACCTGCTTATATAATTGGTCTGATTGAAACCAGTTCCCTATTAGAACCACATGGAGGCTTTCTCTTCCAGAAGCCTTTAATAAACACTGTGCTGTGAATGTTCACGTCAAACAAGTCAACCAAATATACCAATAAGTACCTTTCTTCTTTCTACTTACGGCTTGGAAAAAATACTTCAGTGCTTTCATTGAGTGTTTGTATGTTCAGTCACAGAGACCTTAAGCCGGAGAATCTTCTCCTGGATGAGAAGAACAACATCAGGATAGCAGACTTTGGCATGGCCTCGCTACAAGTTGGGGATAGTCTGCTGGAAACCAGCTGTGGGTGAGTATGGGATTCATTGGGCAAAGACCACAAAGAAGATTTTGTGGTTCAGTTGTCTTATCAGTTTTATTGTAATGGATAAAACAGATAGCATGTGTGCAGTATCTTAGTATTTTAATGACTTTAAGCAACCCATAAAACATCCATTGTGCTTTTTACATAATCAATGGCAGCATTCACCAAGAGCTCAAGCGCTCAGCCCATTGGGAGGAGTATGGATTAAAATGATAAAATTAGCAACAGATTGTAGGTTTTACCTGGATTCACCTTTTCAGTCCGTGGATTAAAAAGCAGGTGTTCTCAGATCACAACACAATCAACATCCATGAAAGCATTTTTGATATCTTGGTGAATAAAATAATTCTTTCCTTTCAGATCTCCCCACTATGCTTGCCCAGAGGTCATAAGGGTGAGTTACCTACTTTAAATGAAGGATGTCTTTTGTGTGTGTTTGCATGTGTAACATTAACCCGCTGCGGTGTTTCAGGGTGAGAAGTACGATGGTCGTAGGGCGGATGTTTGGAGTTGTGGAGTCATTCTGTTTGCTCTCCTCGTGGTAAGAAGATTCTCTCAGCTTCTGGGGTTTTTTTTTCTCTTTCTTATATTGTGTACTCTTTTCTTTTTTTGTATGATTGTACGACTTATGTCTATTTACATTTACTCTTTGAGCTCTCAGTTATTAGCTGTAACCACGTAACCCAAAACTGAAGCTTGTGGTTGAGAGATGAACAAAAAGTTCTTCTTTGACGAAAAGAAAGAAGGAAAGCTGGGGACCATATGCTGTAAGGTTATTAAAGAGGTCCAGGTGGGAATCTGCCCTGAGGCCATATACTGCAGGTCTTCACCTGCTCTCCCTCCCAGCTTTCCTGTCTTTCTCCACAGTCCTTTCACAATAACTGCTAAACAATGGATAATATTTGATGTGGGTTAATAACAGTGATCTGATTTCCAAGATCTTGGCTGAGGTCTGCCATGTGCTTTTACCCCTCTGAGGTCACCCTGGGTGATTTGTCCTAACTTTATATCTTGGAGAAAGGCCAAATGGATCATTCTGGAAAAAATCTGAATAGTTTTTGAAATGTGTTAGAGTTATTTATTTATTATTTTTCTTTGTTTCCTGATTGCCAAGACAAGAGAGAACTACTTAACATGAAGAAGAAGTAAAAATTCTGATTGCCCTGGGATGGATTTAGAGTTAGGGTTAGGACTGAGTTCGTTACAGATGATGACTTAGAGCTTATCAGTTCGACGTGTCAATTGTCACATCATAAATGCAAGGTGCCATGCACATGTCTAAGTGCTTTCCAGTTTTTTGGGACTTGTCTGCAAGACACTATACCACATTGCACAAACTAATCCTGCTTAAGGTGGACTTGAAGCAGCCTTGGTTATCAGTGGTGTCCACAGCTTTACATGTTCATGTCCTTAGTCCTCAGGATATCATAAGGTGTAACGTGTGGAGCTGGTACTTACTCTGAATGTCACCAGCTATTATTAGATGAGATACATCTCAATTTGGAGAGAAGAGTTGGACCAAAAAAAGCAATTCTGATATCTGTACATAAAGACTTTAAATGGTTAGGGTTGACTGGGAAAACAATTTTGACACAAAGTTGCCAGCTGCTGGTGAACAGTTCTTCTTTTTGATTAAACCACCAGTACTTCTTAATCTCATCCTTTCTCTCTCCATCGTCTGCCGTCACTTTCCAGGGTGCCTTGCCTTTTGATCATGACAACCTGCGGCAGCTTCTAGAGAAAGTGAAAAGTGGAGTATTCCACATGCCACACTTTATACCTCCTGACTGCCAAGCTTTGCTCAAAGGAATGATAGAAGTCAACTCTGACAAGAGACTAACGGTAAGAAGGGAACATGTCACTATTACCAACATTAGCTGATGGTGATTTACCCAGATTTTCTGAGCCCATGTTTTAGTTTTTGTTGATTATATAATAATAATGCAGCAACGCACAAGATATGTAACTACAGTGACATTGAAGAGGTTATCCAACATCATGTTGGAAGCAAAGATGAAGAGCTCTATTCAATTCAATTCAATTCAATTCAATTCAATTTTATTTATATAGCGCCAAATCACAACAAAAGTCGCCTCAAGGCGCTTCATAGATACAGAGAAAAACCCAACAATCATATGACCCCCTATGAGCAGCACTTTGGTGACAGTGGGAAGGAAAAACTCCCTTTTAACAGGAAGAAACCTCCGGCAGAACCAGGCTCAGGGAGGGGCGGGGCCATCTGCTGCGACCGGTTGGGGTGAGAGAAGGAAGACAGGATAAGGCTCTCTCTGAATTCTTTTCGTTTTCCTGTTAAAATCTATCGGAAGGAGAATAAAGGAGCTTCAACCCACAAGATTAGGCATGACTATACAAATCAAAAAGTGTACTCTAATTTGATTCATTTTGTCTACAATGAACACAACTAAACATTTTGTAATTATGGCTGACTTTAAGCTAACTTGTCTGGCTATGGATTGTTCCAGATAAAGACAATGTTGGACTTGCTCATCCGACCGACATTCATTAGCATATCTGGCAAGCTAGCTTCCTACTAACAGTATTAACTGGGCATTACTTCCTTAAGAATACCGCCTGCACAGATATCAGGTTGGTCCTGCTTGTCGCAGTTGGAGGTCCTAGCCATTGTTACCAGCTAAGAGTCAAAGCCATAAATTATTACCCATTCTGTGAGTTGTTTGCCTCATGACATTGAAATAAATTATATTTATTGAAATATGAACACATAGGCAGCATGGTGGCGTGGTGATTAGCATTGTTGCCTCACAGCAAAAGGTTCATGATTCGATTCCACCATCTGGCCGCGGCGTTTCTGTGTGGAGTTTGCATGTTCTCGCTGTGTTTGCATGGGTTCTCTATGGGTAATTTGGCTTCCACCCACAGTCCAAAGACATGCAGTTAGTGGGGTTAAGTTAATCGGTAATGCTAAATTGCCCATCAGTGCGATTGGTTGTCTGTCTCTATTTGTTAGCCCTCTGACAGACTAACACCATGTCCAAGGTGTACCTTGCCTCTCGCCCCATGGTAGCTAGCATAGGCTCCAGTGCAACCTAGCAAGGATAAGTGGAATGGATGGTTGGAAATATGTCTGTGAAGGTTCTCAGTCATCCAAGTCATCGTAGTCTAAGGAGCTTGGAAAGAAAAGCTTCTGGAGTTCTTGGAGTTGCTTGAAGCCGTTTCACCTCTTCACCCTTTTGGGGCGGGGGACACTCCCACAGGACTTAAATCTGGGACTCTCCACCATTTCAATTCAATTCAATCTTATGTATATAGCGCCAAATCACAACAAAAGTCGCCTCAAGGCGCTTCATAGATACAGAGAAAAACCCAACAATCATATGACCCCCTATGAGCAGCACTTTGGCGACAGTGGGAAGGAAAAACTCCATTTTAACAGGAAGAAACCTCCGGCAGAACCAGGCTCAGGGAGGGGCGGGGCCATCTGCTGTGATTGGTTGGGGTGAAAGAAGGAAGACAGGATAAAGACATGCTGTGGAAGAGAGACAGAGGTTAATAACAGATATGATTCAATGCAGAGAGGTCTATTAACACATAGTGAGCGAGAAAGGTGACTGGAAAGGAAAAACTCAATGCATCATGGGAATCCCTGGCAGCCTACGTCTATTGCAGCATAACTAAGGGAGGATTCAGGGTCACCTGGTCCAGCCCTAACTATATGCTTTAGCAAAAAGGAAAGTTTGAAGCCTAATCTTAAAAGTAGAGATAGTGTCTGTCTCCTGAATCCAAACTGGAAGCTGGTTCCACAGAAGAGGGGCCTGAAAACTGAAGGCTCTGCCTCCCATTCTACTTTTAAATACTCTAGGAACAACAAGTAGGCCTGCAGAGCGAGAGCGAAGTGCTCTGATAGGGTGATATGAATGATATGTTTTTTATTGATTAGCATTCAAATATCTCAGTGAAGACAGAACAAAGATCTACCACAAAGCAAGAAAGCATGAGACAAGGCTAATCAAAAGGTATTGGCTGAAGCATTTGCTTATTACGCCAACCCTTTTAACAAAAGATCTTTTAGCATGCAGCTCCTGTACACAGGGCTCGAAGCAAATAATAAAACAAAGCAAAAACAAAACAAACAAACAAACAAACAAGAAAAAAACAAAAAAACAAAAAACTTTCCACCTTAGATAAGTAACTACATCAAAGCAAAAGAATCAAGAGGTTTTTTTGTTTTTTGTTTTTGTTTTTCTTTGCTCTTTTCATTCTTGATATATATATTTTTCTAATACTCTATTTTTAAACATATTTTTAAACAAGGAAAATGAACTACACCTTTTTAAATCACTGTCATAACTATTCCACAGGTTAACTCCTCTAACAGAAACACATCTCTGCTTTATATTTGTCCTTATCTTGTTTTTTTTAAAGAAATCTGTTCCCCTTAAGTCATATTGACTCTCTCTGACTTTGAACAGCTTCTGAGTACTGGGGCAAAGCAAGTTATTTTGTGCTTTATACATTATCTGTGCCATTTTATATTCAACTAAATCATAAAATTTCAGGGTATTCAGATTAATAAACAAAATGTTAGTTGGTTCTATATAGTTTGATTGGTTTATAATTCTTATAGCTCTTTTTTGCAACTTGAAAATAGGAAGAGTGTTCGTTTTATATGCATTACCCCATATCTCCAGACAGTAAGTCATATATGGAAGCAACAGAGTACAATAGAGTGTGTATAATGATTTTTTGTTCAGGACATGCTTTGTTTTATAGAGAATAGCAATGGTTTTTGACATTTTTGTTTTCACATGGTTTATATGAGACTTCCAACTCAGCTTATCATCAATTATCACTCCAAGAAATTTATTTTCGTACACTCTTTCAATTTCAATTCCATTAACCCTGATTTTAGATACATTTTTCATTTGTCTAGTGCCAAAAATAATCAATTTTGTTTTCTTTATATTTAATGATAACTTATTTACATCAAACCAGTTTTTTAATATATTTAACTCCTTTTCCGCTGTAGTCAGAAGCTGTTCTAGGTTTTTACCTGAGCAATACAGAGTGGTATCATCAGCAAACAATACACATTTTAACAGTTTGGAAATGCTACATATGTCATTTATGTATAATATAAATAATTTAGGGCCCAGCACAGAGCCCTGAGGAACATGGACATTTGACCCTAGAACTGAAGAAGCTTCTCAGATGAGAGTTGAAACATCTTCAAGCAACTTAAAGAAGTCCAGACGCTTTCATTGGTTGGAAATATGAACACGTGCAGTAGCCTAATAATTGGTAAAAATTAGTGTAATGTCAAAATGTACTTGGTAACTATCTTAACACTAAACTACAATTCTTTTTCTCCTACATGAGTTATGGAACAGTATTGTGTGTGTTATCAGTCCGTTCACGTTTCCCATTTTTAAAATTTCAAAAAATAAAGGTGGAGATGCTGTTTCACTGAACTGTGGAATGTAATGTTAACTGAACTAGCTAAGTACCTGCAATTTGTATGATTTGTCAGTGACATTTCAGCCAGATAAACTGTAGCACAATTAAAATGAAAGGCCTGTTTTGGTCTTCCTCTATTTAAAATCAACATCATGCTGTTTCAGAAACTAATTTTAATGTTAGATCTGCCTCCATAATCCTTGTAAATTGCATCAAATGTAAATGCCTTTCAGGTGTCATAAAAGTAGCAAAGGAGGGTGGGGATTATCGGGGTTTTTACCGCACGTGGCCCGGACATTTAAAAGGGTGGATGAGGGGAAAAGAAAAGACCCGGCCTCTGGGTTTGCTTCAAGATGTGACAGACATTAAACCTGACACGAGACCTTACAGAGGGAGGATGAAGGAGAGAAACGAGGAGGGTAGAAGGAGTGAGCAGAGGCATGGCCGTAGGGCTGCCACAAACGATTATTTTGATAGTCGACTAGTCACCGATTATTTTTGCGATTAGTCGACTAATCAGATCATCATCCATTGGACGTAAAACTACAGCTTATTGCACCAGCAGCATCTGCTCTTATATAACTATCATTAGCTTACAGCTTTAAGTGTTTAAGGTATGTGCTAACTAAAAATAAAGACAAGATGATAGTTTATTAAAGTTTAATGAAATTTGCAGATTGTTTCAGTGAAGTTTAATAAACTCCTTGCTATCTAAAATATAACAGGACACCGGAGTAAATTCTCGAGCATCTCACACTTCTGATAATCAGTTGTCTGCTTGACGTTTATTCAGCTGTGTAAAAACTATAACTTTAATCTCAACCAAACCAATTTACTCAGGAACAAATAAAACACTGAAAAAAGCCAAACAATAACATTTTTAAGTTATCTAAGTGACTTATATATCATGTTTAACCTGAGTAGCAAAAGACGGCGGTGGGTTTGAAAACGATTAGCCGGGAGTCCGGTGTTCTCACGGCTCTAGTTAGCCTAGCTCCCGGCTAGCTATCGAGCTAGTGGCTAACAGACGTCTCCGAAAACGTCGGAGCGCTTTTGAAAATATGTGGTGTCCTGATAAACTGAGCAGATATTTGAGGTTTACACAGCTACATTCTCGCCTTAAAATATGTTAAACGTTTATTTTGTGACCCAGAAAGAATAATAAGAGTAATATTAAAACTAAGTAGCTGCCGCCATTGTTGGAAACTGAGCTGGGCTGCGCTATGAATTCTGGGACACAGCTTCTTCTTCTTCGGGGTTTAACGGCAGCTGGCATCCTTGTACATGCAGTGCTGCCATCTTCTGTTTCAGTCCGTTATTACACTCTTAAATCCTACTACTTATTCCTGCGTCTTTTGTGATCTTACAAAGCTTCAAACGACGCGTCGACTATTAAATCAGTCGTCGACGATTTTGATAGTCGACGTAATCGTGACTAGTCGACTAATCGTGGCAGCCCTACATGGCCGTAAGGTTTTGCTGAAAGACAGAAGTAAAGTCAGCAATGACAGAACTACCACTATTTGTTGTTTCTATTCTTAGACGCAAGTTTGTAGTTTTTAAATGAATCCAGGGACTCAAAACCTTTTCTAACGAAAGGTCAGATTCTTGAAAAAGAAAAGACTGGTAGGGTGAGTAAGTGAATGAATAAAGAAATGAGTGAATGATCTGGGCAGCTAGATGAAGTTCCATTGCACTCAGGTTATAAAATGAAGCTGAGATAAAGCAATCGTGTGGAAATTAATTCATGCTTAACAGGCAGGTAGATGGGGACAACTGTGACAATGTGTGTCACAGAGGGCTGTAAAATAAGGACAGAGAGGAGGAAAAGTCTGGTTAGTTAGTCTACAACAGCAGATTTAATCAAAGCTGTGAGTTTGTCTGATGAGCTGTTGATTAATGGAGCCTGAAACCAGGTCAGACTGTCTCTCCCTCACTCTCTCTGTCCCTATCCGCTTCCTCGTTGCCTCCATGGAAACCACCCACTGCACAAGGAGACAGATTTCACACCAGTTTAGTACCGTAGTAGTTAAGATCAAATAAAGCAACACATCTTTAGTGTTTCATCGCATTTAATTTATAACAGGAGGCTCCTGTCTGCAGTCCTTTGTAAGCAAGTTCACCGATGCAAATCCCTAGCTGTGTGCCGATGCTTGCAAGTTTCCTCTCTGCAGATGTATAAATGCAGTGCTTACACAGTAGGCCCACTTTCTCCTTTTATACACTTGCAGAACTGCAGCTGCTTCATTATTCTAGCCCCAAGAGATGCTGCACAGGACTGATGCGATGGTTTCTACTTATATGCAGTCCTAATGCAGAGAATCTGATGTACGAGGGCATGTAGGACTGCTGCAGGGAAACTTTTTACCGTGTTGTAAAAACTAGAATCTGTGGGCCTTTACTGGGTAAATGCTCCACCAGTTAGCTCGTATAACTATACTGACCTTGCTGACATGTTGATATAATGAAGAGAAAAATACTTAGCATGTTTACCATCATGTTAGCCTGTCAAATCTTAGCTAGCTAGAAAGAGTAGCTAACGCCTAATAAACTGAGCTGTGAAAAACAGAGTACATTAGCAGCGTGTGGAACCACCTTTGGTAGCAATAACCTCAAGTCAACTTCATCAATCACTCATCATCATCACTGTGGAGGAATTTTCTGTCCGCTCTCCCTTATAGTGTCGCTTCAGTGCAGTGAGCAGTCATTTATGCATCTCAGTAAGGTTGTGGTCTGGACTATGGCTTTGTGGTTTATTCACATATAACTTTGCAAACCAATGCTGTAGTGGCATGTTCTTTTTAAACAGTCTGAGATGTAGCTCGTGGGTCCTTCTGAGCATTGCATGGTTTGACCTGGTTTTATGTCCACTCCTGTAGAGATATTTCCACTAATAAGATGGGCTTCACATTGTTTCATTACCTTCCCTGTAAGAAAAATGGCTTCTTTTAGATCACCGTTGTAAAATGTCTTTAAAAAGTTAGGATGGGGCAACAAAAGGCGATAAAAGTAAGTGGTACTAAAAGAAACAGCTGGAGGAACATTTTGCAACTAATAAAGTTAACCGGCAACAGGTCAGTAATACAACTGGGTCTAAAAAGAACATCTTAGAAAGACTCTCAGAAGAAAACATGGGTAGGGGTTCACGAATTAAAAAACTGCACCTGGCAAGATTTCAGAATAATGTTCCCCAAAGAAAAGACTTTGGATATGTCATTATTAGGGGTGCAACGATACACAAAATTCACGGTTCGGTTCGATATTTTTTCAATACAAAAAAAAATGTTCATGCCTTTTTAATTTGTCATTTATTAAAATTATAAATATATATTTTAACTCAAAAGTACAGTTTTTAAATTTAATGTTGCTGAAACAACAAAGTAATAAAAAAATAAATCTATCTGATCGAGAAATCACTCATCTTTGGAAAAGAGAGTTTATTACAGAGAAATGTCTCTTTCCAAAATAAAAGCTATACTATACGCTTCTTCTGGGCTATATTCTCAGCAGCATATTAAACATATCAGGTCCCCATAAGGAGAATCATGTGCTAACGGCTGTCTAAATGACTCGGGTAAAGTTTGTAGCATGCGTGCTTGTTGTTTTTGTCTGCTTCCACTTGTCTTTGCACGAGGATGATGTCGGAGTAAATGTGCAGTCATATTCGTTGCGTTCCCACTAGTGCTGTCAGCGTTAATCTGAAATGACGTTAACGCCACAACACCGCAAATCTCCGTTAACGAGCTACCGCGGATTGCCCCGTGCGTGGGGTTGGACTGCCAACACGTTAACGAGCTAACTGCGCTAACACACTAGTTCCCACCAATTGAGCATTGCTGGCACATCCAACATACTGTTTTACTTTTGTCCATGACGCGCTTACCTTCAGGGTCATACGTCACATGAAAACCAAAATAGTTCCAAACGCCAGATCTGAATGAGGGTGGGGGAGGTTCAATTCGCCATGTTGCAAGGAGAGCTTAGCTTCTGTCTTGCTAGCTTGCGCTGCGCTCAGTGAATCTGCGTTCGACTACTCCGCCTAGGCTGCACTGTCGAGCGCAGATCCACTGAGCGCTCAACACAGACAGCATCGTCAGAAGGAAAGTTGATAAAATAAATAAAAAATTTGTATTGTTCGATACATATGCGTACCGAACCGAAAGCACTGTATCGAACGGTTCAATATCGATACGAGTATCGTTGCACCCCTAGTCATTATCTACAGTACGTAATAGTATAAATGCAAAAACCTTTACAAGGTACAAGGAGCGAGGCCAAAGATCAGTATTGGATGTCGATGATCTTCAGGCCTTCAGGCAGCACTGAGTTAAAAACAGACACGATTCTGTCCTGTAAATCGGTGCATGGGCTCAGGAACAATTCCAGAAATCACTGTCTGTGACCACACTGTGCCACACCCAAATGCAGGTTAATGCTACTGTCTTCTCTGGGCAAAGCTCATTTAAAATGGGCTGAGGCAAAGTGGAAAACTTTTCTGTGGTAACTGAAATTTGAAATTCCTTTTGAAAAACATGGACCTGCATCTCCTGGACTAAAAAGGTGAGGAACCAAAGATGGGAGTTTCTGAACTGAGGGGGCATCAGTGCACGTTTCAGAGCAACATATGCTTCCATCCAGACAATGTCTTTTTTTTTCACCCATGGAAAACATCATGTAATTAAAAGATTAGGCTGCTGAGTGTTAAACAGCTCGAATGCAGTAGCAAACAAGAAGCAGTGGTTTCTATTTTGTGAAAAAGTTGTGAGTTTGTGAGATTTGCAAATCATTCTGTTCTGTTTTTATGTACATTTTATACAACTTCACAACTACTTTTGGACTTGGAGTTGTAAAATATGGGTTTGAGTCAGAAGTCTGGGTTCATTTTGAGATGTTTTTTGTTTTTTTTAATGGAGCAAATGGTCCGATATAACACGAAACTGGTCAAATGAGACAAATGACATAATCAAAACCATAAAAGCTACAGACGCTAAACATACTGCTTCTTAAAATAGCGCACGTATTCAGCTGTGCTGACATAATTAAAATAATGGTATTTCTATTAACAACATTTTAGCATGATAAGCTCACATCAGGTAACACAATATGACATTAGAACATGGGTGGAGTTACTGAAAATGTACATCTACTAAAATTTTTATTCAAAATTATAGGTAATTTACGATTAATCACTCAATCATTATCATAAACTTGATCATTTTATGTCAAACATAAACAGATGTGCTTCCCTTAAAAACGCTGACATTTTTCCCAGAACCCAGATGTGATTGTACATGGGGCGATCGTGGCTCAAGAGTTGGGAGTTCGCCTTGTAATCGGAAGGTTGCCGGTTCGAGCCCCGGCTCGGACAGTCTCGGTCGTTGTGTCCTTGGGCAAGACACTTCACCTACCGCCTACTGGTGTTGGCCAGAAGGGCCGATGGCGCGATATGGCAGCCTCGCTTCTGTCAGTCTGCCCCAGGACAGCTGTGGCTACAACTGTGGCTTGCCTCCACCAGTGTGTGAATGTGAGAGTGAATGGGTGGATGACTGGACGTGTAAAGCGCTATACAAATACAGGCCATTTACCATTTACATGTAAATAAGTCGCTTTAATATTGGCTTGTGTTTTTTCAATACAGCTTGAAGCAATACAGAAACACCCCTGGTACCTGTAAGTATATTTAACTTTTTATTTTCTTCTTTTGTCCGTCTGCCTTTTTTTTTTTTTTTGCATTTTACATTTTCCCCTCTCTATTCAGTGCACCTCCACCCCTGCTGACTTTTTATACATACCAGCTTACTATGATCCTTCAAAGGACCTGTTTCAAAGGCAGCGTAAGGAATCTCTGCAGAATTTCCCCTTGTTAAATTTAACAAAGTCAAAAAGCATTTTATGGAATCATAAGATGTCTTTCCTAATTCCAATTCTTAAATATAAAGCTTTTAAGTCGTGCTGGTACTGAAATACCGTGTCTCATACATAAAGTACACCACTAGTGAGCGTTAACTACAAGTAGGTGATCCTCCTGTGATCTATTTTGGGATTTCTCTCTTCAGTCCTGCAGTCTTGGAGACCAAGAGTAGCTCCCGGCCTGGATTTTGGAAAGCAAAATTAAGCTTTTCAGTTATTCTCACATTTTTATTTTCTGTCAGGCTGTAAGTGAAACAATACTACCTCTACTATCTCTTTTAATAGTCATGCTTAAACCAGATCTATTTATACTTATATATGAAAGCCTGTGGCTGATGTGGCGGTGCTCACTGCACCACATGCTAAACTCTGTTCAGAGAAAGCATTTTTAATTACACAGCCTAAATAGACTTTTTGTTTTTGTGCCAGGGGCGGCCGGAACGAGCCCTGTCCAGAGCAGCCTCCCCCTCGCCGAGTGTGTATGAAGAGGATACTGTCCTTAACTGAGCTCGACCCTGATGTCCTGGAAAGCATGTACTCCCTAGGGTGCTTCAGAGATCGGGTTAAACTCACACAGGACCTTACAAGTGAGGAGTGAGTAAATACAACACAGAAATGTCCACTTTTACATCCCAGATATTTCCGAATCTGTGCCAAAACATGGTTCAACTCACAAATCAGATTTACGTCCACATGTTTCTCCGTTATTCCTCCTGAGTTTACACCATCACAGCCGCTGGCATCTCAGCTCTTACACAGGCGCTAAGTGCAGTTATTAAATGTAAGTGTGCTTGTATACATACTGAGAGAGTAAAAACAGAAAGCACGACTCTGTGTTGCTGATTTAATTTCTCTTTTTCTCATTATCTCTTTGTCTCATTGTGGCCAGCCAGTTACTTACATCATGAACTGCCTGACATGGCAGGAACAAGAGCAACAATGCAAACAATGCCTCTCGCATTTTCCTCTCTGTCCGTCCTCTCTGTCTGCAGAATTAACGTGGATGTTCACCCACCACACGAGGCTCCAAAATAAACCCTCTTCATGGCAGTAATAAAAACAATGCATATATAAAAGAGTCATTAAAAAAGTTATTAAAAAACTTTGTTCTTTGTGAAGTGAACTCAGCCTGAGGAAAGGAGCTGGATGCTGTCTGTATAAAACCAATCACCCTCTGAATCAGCTGAGATGTTTTTGGATGATAACTTATATATATAATGTATATTTAATAAATGTAACACATGCCAGATTTGACCTTATGACTTAAACGAGTTAGCTACATGAAATTTTCAGGGATGAAAAGCTCCTTTAAGCTCTCTTAAAACCTGCAACAATTGCAACATCATGGGATATATGACAGTTTAATGTCTGTGATATAGAGTAACAGAAACAAGAATTGGTAGAATGGACAGTTAATCTATTTCCTGAATATTCACAAAAGTACATTTTCAAATGTCCTTCGAAGGTCACCGCTATGAGTGGAGTGGCTCTGCTCATAGTGTGAATCATTTGTTCTTTATTTTAGCCATTTAAGCTCCCTTTCTGTTGCCTTTGAGCCAACTTTCTTCTGATTGGCTGCCCCTTGGAAGGGTTTGAATAGCAGGTGGGCAGGATGGCTTTGGTTACAGTTGGAGGAGAAGGTGACGTGATTTGAAAGAGTCCTTAATCTAACCCCAAACTTTGTTTCTGATTTAGTATATTTCAGTTGCAAGTATTAATGATTTTAGGGGGAAAAGCCACAAAATAACAATAAGAGTAAAATTGAAAAGGAGCAAAGTGCAATTATTTATATAGAGAAACCATCAGAAAATCCCCTTAGACGCATATATAATTATCCAGCTGTGCAGTCCTTAGCTTTATGAAACATGTCTGCAGTGCAAAATAATTCGTATTCTTATCCTTATTATATCCTGGCTCTTTTACTTGCCACAGCAGGAGGAGCAGTTTTTCATACTACAAGCATGCAGACAGGGTTAGCAACCACTGTAGCAGAGGCGCTAGCAGCTAGCTGATCCGTGTGGCAGCAACATGACTTCCAAAACTGCTAATGTTTGTAATAACTAGTTAATTTGTTGCCTCACCTTCAAATAATTAACAAAGGCAGGTTTAGAGTTGACACTGAACTTTGTTAACATGAACAATGAATACTTACTTTCCCCAATCAGGAAGTGACCCAAAGCAAGCAAAAAAAGTTAGCTAGTAGTGTGTCTACTTTATTTAGACATTATGCATCAAAATGTACTTACTGTATGACCAAGATTCTCTAATACATGATTTTTTTTTTTCACATATAGATATTAGATTAAGCAAAAGATGACCACTTTCTCTCAGTTATATAGTTTGCTACCTAGCCGGCTAGCTAGACATAGATACAGGTAGGTTAAAAAAGTCATTTCTTTTTAATGACCACTAGCACACAATCCTGCAAAAACACTTCAGGTCCTGTAGAAGTTTAACTAGCAATCCATGAAAGCAAACAAAGACATCATCGTCTTGCACGTCTTGTTTAACATCTTTGTAAAGTCTTTATGATGACCAAAGACTGACCTTTCAGCTGTTACATTTTTTCCCCCAGCATTTAATTTCTGCCTTACTACGCTTGTTTCTGCAGGGAGAACCAGGAAAAGATGATCTACTACCTCCTGTTGGACAGGAAAGAGCGATACCCCAGCTGTGAGGACGAGGATCTGCCACCAAGAAATGACATAGGTGAGATCGTCCTGACCGTAAAAAAATAAGATGTAAAGCTCTAAATGTATATGTTAACCTTCGTTCATGCTACTATTTATTCTTGAAAATGTCCAGAGATGTTTTTAATTATTTCTTGTATTTCCATTTTAATTAATTCACAAATATTTTTGTCTCGCAGACCCACCCAGGAAGCGTGTTGACTCCCCCATGCTGAATCGTTATGGCCGCAGTCGTCCGGAGAGGAAGAGTTTAGAGGTCCTCAGTGTCACAGAGCAGGTTTCTCCCACCCCGCCTCGCAGGGCCCTGGACACTAATGCATACAGCCAGAGGTACTAACTGTTTAAAACTACAAGTGAGAACAAAGTGTTCAGCTTTGGAAGAGATTAGAGCTACAAACTGCCAGAATATTTTTTTGATGATTGAGCGTATGTGTTACTTTCTGCTGTCTTTGAAAGGTCTCGTTCAGTCAGCGGGGCCTCCACAGGTCTGTCCTCCAGTCCTCTTAGCAGTCCCAGGGTAAGACCTTCACCCTATATTGTTTCTGTGTGGATCTCGGTGGTTAGGTTTAGGCAATTTTTCTGTTTAGTTGTTTTAAATGTTTTAAACATAGTCCATATAACCAACCTATATCTATTCAGAATACATATGCTGTATTTTATATTATTTGACAACACGATTGTGTAAAAGTATAGGAGTGGCACAGACTGTTACAGTTCATTTGTAATTTGCACCCATGTGACAGAGTCTTTATACAGTTATTGTTTTTGTAAGGACACTAAGCTACAGCTCATCTTCATCATTACTCTCTCAGATTTGATACAGTGTAACTTGCTAACAGGTGCACAGTTTCTCAGTTTTATTGTATTAGCTACATATGCTAATGTAGAGCTCTGCAGATTTGCTGTTATTGTTTACGAGCACTACAAAGAAGAGTTAACTTTTTAAATGATAAATCATTAGCATAAAGCTAGTAGAGCCAGTTAGCTTAGCTGGACACAAAGACTGTACATAATGAGCTGCTGGAAATATCAACTAGCAGATCAAGTGTGTATTCTTCCACAGCAGGAATGTTTCCATTTCCATATCTTTTGCTAAAAACTGAATTTCTAAAGTAACAGTAGTGTGAGGCTGTGTTTGGATTCAGATGGTTATTTAAAGACACACAAACACATACAAAAACATTATTCTTCGCCCAAAATACATTTAATAAAATGTAACTGCAATATACAAAATCACAGGTCCAATAATTAATCATTTAGGAATTTATCAACGGAATGTTTATTTAATGTATAATTTCATGGAAAATTTACATGTAATGAAATTACTCAGGGATTTGGACCTTTTTTATTAGAGCACTGATTTTGGTAGTTATTAGTATTATTAATACATCATTAAATATCATTCTCACGTGCTTTTCTGCAAGGTAGTGTGTTGTAGCGTGATACCAGTAAAACACAAATAGTGTGTTTGTGTGTGTGTGTTGTCAGTTGCTTTAGTACATGCATCATCAGTTCAGGTCTTGACAGAAACAAATTTCCTGTATTGTGACTTTTTAATATATCTCACAAGCTCTGGCTGTCATCGCTTCTCATGCCTCGCCATCATATCGTTACATCCTGAGTCATATGCATTGTCATGTCATGCTGCCTCATGCAAAGATCTCTGTTGTCATGCTGGCATGGGTAAAAAGTGTCTGAAAGACACATTTATGATAGAAGTAGGAGTAATTAATTCCATCGTTCGTTGTTGCATCTCGATTCGCTGATAAATCATATCCATGAATCATATTTCATGACCATTTCTTCCTCTCACATCTGTCTGTACCTGTTTCCATCTCTCTCTGTCTACCAATCAGAGTCCGGTCTTCACTTTCAGCCAATCAGAAGTCACCTCCACCTCCGCTTCCTCCTCCAAAGACCCCAAACCAGGAAGTGCCACCACCCCTCGACCTACCCGCCCGGCGCCTGACCCAAAAACCCAGACCTTGCCCTCAAAAGGCCCCGCAGAGCGGCCCCACCTTCAAACCATGAAGTCCCTCCCACTCCAGACACCACGCTCCCCTTCCCCTTCGCCCTCCCCTATACTCTCCCCCATTCCACGCTTCTTCAACTTCCCGTCGCCATCTGTCTTCAAGTCCAAGAACGTCCACTCGTCCTCTAACTCCTCTGCCACCCCTCCCCCTGTGTCGCAGGTCACACCGCAAGGCTCGCCGCTGCCCACCCCGCTGGGCACGCCTGTGCACCAACTCCAACACCCTTCTTCCACCACCCCTCCCTCCTCTTCCTCCTCGTCTTCTTCCTCCAGAGCGGACGGAGCCGGAGGGGCCTCGCTGTCGCTGACCCCGCCCTCCAGCCCGGGGGGCAGTGGTGGGATGGCCGCCTCGGGCTCTGCTCACTGGAGATCCAGGCTCAACTCATTCAAGAACAACCTTCTGGGCTCTCCGCGCTTCCACAGGCGCAAACTACAAGGTGAATAAGGAGTTTCAAACACACACAATTAAAGAAAATAGTCTTTTAGCCAAGAGCAAATGAATCTTATCGACGTTATGAAGAGATGAATCCAAGATAGGATCTGTTGTTACTAAGAAAGTAGCCTGATGCCTGGGGCCGTGTTAAATAACATCTTATTTTCTAATAATATGTAATTACAGCAATTACATTTGAGCCTGTCATCATTAATTACTGTCCTTTTCTTCCCCTCTCTGACTCCAGTTCCTACATCAGAGGATATGTCCAGCTTAACGCCAGAGTCCAGCCCAGAGTAAGTACACACATTAAATCAGTTTTCTTTCCTACAACTCAAAGGGGCGCACTGTGTTTTGCAAAATCCTCCTTCTTTCACTTACATGTCTAAAGACCCACAAAGTAAGAGAAAGGCCCATCACCGATCAGATCATCCTCTCACTTTGTTCCTTTCCTTCTATAGATCAGTGGGCTTGTCTCTGAATCAACAATTCAAGTTTGCAGTCATTTCTGATGTCGTAACCGAATGAGCAGCAATTCTTAGATGTTGATCTCTTACATTCAGAATGAATGGAGCCATTCCTGCTAACTAAATATCAAACATTTGTTGGCTGCCAGGGTGAATACAACAATGTTTGTTTATTTCTAAAGAACCGATTTGTGTTAGCACGTAGCATCTAATGCTGCTACAGTCAACATCAGCACTGACTGTCCCCCACAGCACACAGATGTGTTGAAAGTGTAATGCTGAGGCACAGCCAACAGTTTTAAGACCGATTTGAAACCAATATGCAGGAACTGTGTATTGGTTGTTGGTTGCTCTGCTTTTTTTCATCTTTTCTTTTGCCTTTTGTGCTTCAGTGCAAACTACACTTAGCTGGCTTTCACCTCTTTAGCGCTGTTTGCTTTTGTGCTACTATCTCTCTTCGCATTTACTGTGTTTTAATACAGCCAACTTTCCATTAAAGCTCTTCTCATGTATATAATTTTTCTGTTTCTGCTGTCAGACAACAGAACAGGTATGGCACGTTAACTCCTTGTTAATTAGCCGTCACTTGCAAGACATTCTCCGAGATAAAAGTCACGATTTTACCAAAATCACCATAGACATTGGTTTAAGACACAAGTTAAAGCTGCTGTTTGCAGATAAACATTCAGAAACTGAGAGAGAGTTTGAAGCATCATGTTCACACCATGCTTCACACTGAGATAAGTCATTTAGAACAAGGCTAAAGGCCTAGTTTATTATAACACAGCAGAGAGTACGTTTGCTCCAGTATCTTAAGTTTAAGATTCAAACAAACACACTCAAATCTCAAATTTGTGCGTTTAACACCGCCAGGAGCAGAGGTGGGCAGATCGAAAATATTAATAGCCTGAATATCAGCACTGGTATCAGTATTGGATCGATACTGGCGCGACATGATCGATACTTTGTTTCTATCCTCTGTGTTCAGTATGTAGCCGACTGAATTCTGTTTAATAAATACATTGTAACCTTTGTTTGTTGATTTTATTCGTAGCCTACAGCTGACCCAAAGTCGTTTAGAGAAAGACACGTTGACATTCCAGGTCTCCAACAAAGCTTGTTTCAAAATCCATGAAAGGCTGAACAGGGTTTTTTTGTTGTTTGAACTTTTTTAATGTTCAAAGTAAAAATCACAGAGATTTAGTGGTGAAGAAGATTTATCTCGAAAGTCATGACACACTGCCCTCCACTATATAAGCTGCACTTATTGGTTGAACGTATCGCTGTTGGTATTGGCATCGGTTTAGGCCATGTAAGTACTTGGTATTGGATCAATACCAGAATTTACAATATGGCACACCTCTACTGGGGGGATTTACGATGGCCCTCAAAGGTCAAACGCACTTCAAATTAAAAAACAAAACAAAACACCAACACATAGAAAAATGCTACAAAAGCACTCAAAACACAACAAACACTCGAGCGAGTGTTTTTTGTGGAGACGGTAACGTCATGGACCAGATGCAGAAGTGACAAGCTAATGGCAAACAGCTGATAGCAAACATTTATCTACAGTATTAAATGAATCACATCTTTTTGTCCCTCACGGCACTGTCTCAGAGGACTCCTTTACATGCTCTGGTTTCAGTCACGTTATTTCCTGTCCAAAAACACCAACATTTGCTGGTGTTTTCTTAAGTTGCAGTGCATTTGACCTCTCAGGCCACCGTAGACATGCCTGACGTACATTATCATATTAGAAAGAGAGAACATGTCAATCAATCAATCAATCAAAGCTTTATTCGCCACATGCAGGTTGCCCTGTAGTGAAATCTTTCACTAAATAACCAGGTAACTTTTTACCAGTTTTACTGTGCTTCACCCAAAAGCCAAAAAAACTCTGTTACTGTGGGCTGACACATCAAGAATGAAAATACATGTTGCTTAGCTCTCCACTGTGATGTGTGATATTACTGTGTTATCGACTGACTTGGTTGTAGTTGTGCTTTCTTGTCCATTTTTAGTGAATTGAACCTTTAATCTCTGTGCTGTGTCAGTGCTTATGGATGAGTGAGCCATTATTTTTCTATTTGTACTGTATGAAACGTGTGACTGAAACTAATCTGATTAATTTGCAGGCTGGTGAAGCGGTCCTGGTTTGGTAACTTCATCACGCTGGAGAAAGAGGAGCAGATCTTTGTCTTGATCAGAGACAAGCCGCTCAGCTCTATCAAGGCTGACATCGTCCAAGCTTTTCTCTCCGTGAGTGCAGACGAACTTAGATAAGCTTCGACATACTTGTACGATTCCCACGGCGGTGTTAAACGCACAAATTTGAGATTCGATCGTCATAACTTGGCATCGCTTTTTTCTTTGTCTTCTGCAGATCCCATCCCTCTGCCACAGTGTGGTGTCTCAGAATAGTTTCCGGGCAGAATACAAGTCCTCTGGTGGTCCTTCTGTCTTCCAGAAACCTGTCAAATTCCAAGTATTACTCCGTTCTTATTACCTCCTCAGCTCTAACCAAAGTGTTTTGCATGTTGTCAGTCAGTCTTGTAAGGAATAAGCACTTTTGATGAACGCTTTGAAGTTCTAAAACCTTCTGGTGGAAGTACTCCTTCCTTAAAAGAATTGAGGGTTATAAAAGTTCTTAAAACCCTATTTGTGGATCTTTGTTTAACACTTTTTTCAAAAGAAGCTTTGAGGGATGTAAATGTACAGTGAGTGGTCTAGATGGTAGATGTAGGGGTTGTCCAAATTCATAGGCTGCATCCTTCTGAGGACCCGGCCTTCATGGTCTACGTGACCGGGTCCTCCGAAGGCCGAGTAGGCCGTAAGTGAGCGGCTGTGAAATGGGACGGTTTAGTCTTCAGTTTTGCGTCACCGCTGTCTCGGTGGAGTTTAATAAACTCAGCCGTCTGCTCCTTGCTATCTAAAATATAAGAAACAGGACACTGGCGTAAATTCTCGACCATCTCACACTTCAGTTTTCCGTTTGACGTTTATTCGGCTGTGTGAAAACTATAACTTTAATCTCAGCCAAACCGATTTACTCAGGAACAAATAAAACACTGAAAAAAGCCAAACAATGACATTTTTAAGTTATCTAAGTGACTTATATATCATGTTTACCCAGAGTTTACCCCCGTGGGGGGTTTGAAAACGATGTGCCGGGAGTTCGCTGTACTCGCCCTGGCTAGCTATCAAGCTGGTGGGTAACAGACGTCTCTGAAACTGTCGGAGCATTATATGCAAATATGGGATGTCTTGATAAACTGAGCAGATATTTGAAGTTTACACAGCTACATTCTTGCCTGAAAATATCTTAAAAGTTTATTTTGTGACCCAGAAAGAAGAATAAGAGTAATATTAAAACTAAGTAGCTGCCGCCATTGTTGGAAACTGGAATTGGCTGCGCTATGCATTCTGGGATAGGTTGGGCCACGAAGGATACACCGACCCATCCTTCAAATCTGGGGAAATGAAGGACGCATTTAGAGGAGTCTTTGAATTAGCACCGCCTTTGTCGCGTCACTGTGATGTAATCGGCCTACAAAAGCGGCCTGATGCTATGAATTTGGACACCCCTGTAAACTAATGCTGGGCTCACACTGTGCGATTTTTGGCCCATTTTGAGCCGTTTTTTGAGTCGTGCGACCGTTTTGGCGATCGGCCCGAGTTTGGCCTTCATCATGCGTCGTGCATCGTGTTGTATACGTGGGGTAACGAGAAGCGATTAACACCTCACGACCAGCTCCCGATCATCAATCGCTTGGTCGTGAGGGTGTCACCGCAGTTTCTCACACTGCGCGTGCGCAAACACAAATGTCAGCGAAAAAGACGGCGCAGCACGGCAGTGCAGCGTGTGATCTGGACACAAGCGATGGAGGCACTTGTAGAACTTTGGAAAGCTCATCCGAGCCTTTTCGATGTGGCCTCACAAAATGATCACGACCACAACAACCATGAAAATAGTTGGATAGACATTACTGCTCAATCACAGCTGCCTGATCAATGTTTTCATTAGCAGTTTAGCAAAGTTGTGTGTCTGTGTGAGTGAAAGACAGAGAGGGAGAGCGAGCGACAGAATTTCTGTTACAACCTTCATTTTATGGACGCACAGTGTGAGCTCTCAGGTCACATCAGAGCATCGGGTCGTATAGTGTGAGATGGGCATCATGACCTACGAACTTCTAACCCCTGCAAGTCAATCGTGCAGTTTGAGCAGGAGCTGAATAGCGCGACTGAAAAAAATCGCACAGTGTGAGCCCGGCATAAGTAGCGCAAAAAATAAGATGTTAAACTAAAATGTAAATGTGAGCAAAGGACAAATATTTGGCTCTATGAATGAACCAAAACAGAGCAAAATTAACCTATTTTGAAGTCAAGTGGAGGCTTTATGTGACGGACGAAGTAAGATGCGATGCTGACTTGTTAAAATGAGTGAAACTAGCTAGCTAGCCAATTTATAGAACGAAGGACCCAAATGCTGGAGTCAAGGCAGAGAAAATAACAAAAAGCAAGAAACAGATATCCAAAAAAATTTAAAAAAGAAATAAAAAAATCGTCATTTACAGAGAATACAATAGGAGAGATACACAGATGCTTCATCAAAGGAAATAGGGGAGACGGGACTATGAGTGGAGACAACTGGGGAACAAGCCACCGATGAAAACAAGTGACGACAATCAGACCAACAAGAAGTCTCCAGGCCTCGAGAGCCGGTGTCCTGCAGGTTTTAGATATCACCCTGGGTCGACACACCTGGTGATGGCGTTCATTATTCAGGCTTTATCAAAGAACTGGGAGCTGCAGTGTACTCGAAGAGGTCTTATAATATACTGAAGATCATATAAAGAAAAGCATCAAATGTACTACAGTACAGTAACGTCACTTTCATGTTCTAAGTAAAGGTATGTATTTGTCATGGAGCAGGTGATTACCCTCAGGGACCTGTGTGGCCCACAAACAGCTGATAGTGCTGAATGAAGAAGCCACTAAATTTGGTTTTATTTAACACAAACCCAGCTATGAGTCCGACCTATTATTTTGATAACACACAAATACTGCCTTACACAGTGTACAGATCAGAAATGTTATTCATATGTAAAGTGTAAACCACTGAAAGTCTTTGTCTGCCTGTATTTTAATTGAAAATAATAATTAAAATTAATAAAAAAAATGTTATATATATATTTTACAAACTCTTTAGCCAAGGTAATCTGGTGTCACTATGTGTAGAATTTGAACATTTCTAATGACAAAGAAAGTGAGCGTTTTCAAAAATGCAGCAATTACGTGGGCGCTTTGATTTACAGAGTCCTTTTCCTCCCGTAGGTGGACATCGCTTTCTCTGAGGGAGAGAGGGAGCGAGAGAGGGAACGAGCAGAGAGAGAAGGGAGACGAGAGCTGGGCATTTACAGCGTGACCTTCACCTTAATATCAGGTAGGAGACCAGAGACCACGCTTCCACATGTGAGGAGTTACCAGAAGGATGCAAATGAATGCTGCACTGTGGCTGTATCCCAATTCAGGGTCTGCAGCCTTAAAGACCGCTAAGGCCGGAAGTGCGAGGCTTGTGAAATGGGACGGTCTAGCCTCCGTTGCTCTGCCCAGGTTGCCTAGCAACCACGATACTAACAGCTGGAAACGTTTCATACAGCTTTGTTTGACAGAAATGAAGGAGAAAATCTTTTATTCATTTGTTTGTTTCTACATGAGCTTTGATCATCCTCTGATTAAGCTCAGCTATTGAACGGCGTATATTTTAAAGTAAAGGCTTTAAAACCAAGTTAGTACAAACGTCACTAATGTCACATAACTTTCCTGACATGTGGCCAACAGTAATGTTTTCATGATCTTCGTTATTAAACATTTGCACATAAATAAGTGACATAATATTCAGTACTTACTTAAAGTTTACTCTTCGGGCGCCCCTCATCCGCCGTTTTTTTCGGCAAAATTATCCACACCCACCGCCGCGCTATGCATTCTGGGATATGTTGGGCCACGAAGTCTACACCGCCACGTCCTTAAAATTCAGGGAAATGAAGGACGCATTTGAGGGCCGCATTTCGAGCAGCCTTCGAATTGGGACAGCCTTCGTCGCGTCACTGTGACGTAATCGGCCTTAAAATGCAGCTTTAAGGCTGCAGACCCTGAATTGGGATACAGCCTGTGTCAGTATAGTTTAAGATTTATAGTATTAGATGAGAAGTCACTGTCAGTGATGAACACATTGGAAAATACACTGTTTTTGTTGCAGCTGCTTCACAATAAAAGCCCAGCTTGTTTCCTCTACAGTGTTAGGAGCAAGAAACAGCAAGGCTGACACTAATGAAACTGTATTACTCTGTTATACGCATGTGTTATTTCATTCCTTCACAATCTGTTTTAATCCACTGTGAGGATGGTTGATTCCTAAAGGTGACAAATACAAGATAGAGAAAATTACTGAAACGATCACAAACACTTAAACTGGGTCTGACGTCATCATGTTTGAGCCAATAACAGCACCCGATTTATCAGCTAACAGAGTACAATACAGTGCTAACTAAAGTCTTTAGATTTTGCTGTGGAAATCAGAAAATGTGTGCAGTGATGTGCAGTTGAGCTTGGCAGACGGTATTTGTTAGGACCACCTTTATTCTTCAACATACTTTGATCTCTCAGGCAAGTTTTCTCCTTATTTCTTTAAGGAGTCCTCAGGAATAGTTCTCCAAGGTTCTTGAAGGACATTAAAGCTCTTCTTTGGATGTTGGCTGCCTTTTGTTCTGTCCTCTGTCAAGATGATGGCTCTGGGGAGGCCAATCCATGACCGATTGTGTTGCATTGTGCGTTTTTCTATCCAGGTTGTGTTTTTACTGGATTGGAAGTGTGTTTAGTATTATTGTCATGCTGAAAAATGAAGCCATTGCTAATCAGACACTTTCCAGATAGTACTGTCACTGTTGTACCTTTCTGCTAACCTTCTCAGCACATGTTGACTAAGACGTGTTAGTACTGACTTTGAGTCCAGTTCCTGTGTATCTCCAAAAGTTGATTCTGTTCATCTGGACGTAGCGTTTTGTGGGAGAAACGTTTCGTCGCTCATCCAAGTGACTTCTTCAGTCTCAGCTGACTGCAGGTTTCAATCTTATAAACAGTAGCAGTAGTCCGTAAGAGATTACAGGATGACACCAACCTCAGCAACAGGACCACTCTCAGCATCAACCAAGTGTGTTTGAACTGTCTTCATTCCACCTACTTCACATACAAGGGTCAGTTCTGCAGAAACATGGGTGTGCCGTGGGCTCCCCAGTTTCACCCATCGTGGCCAATTTGTACATGGAAGAAGTGGAAAAGAGGGCTTTGCTATCCTACCCTGGAACACCACCAAGCCATTGGTTCAGATATGTGGATGACACCTGGGTGAAAATCAAATTGTCACGGCGAGTGAGAAGAGCCGTGTGGAAAAGGAAAAAGAAGATCCAAACGCAGGCAGTCGTGAAGGTGTGAAGGTGATTTAATGAACACGAAATATAGAGAGGCAAACGGCAAAACGGAAAACTAAACTATACTGGGACAACTAAACTACAGAGCATGAACAAGAACACGAACATAAAGGAAGGAAGATGATGGTACATGATGGTGACGGCAGGGAACACACAGATGAAACATGGTGGGAACGCAGACGGACCAGCAACTACAATGACAGAGGACACGACTTAAATACACACAGAGAAACACGGGAATTACACACAGGTGGTGGACACAGCTGGGAATAATCAACAAGACGAGACAGAGGGAAAACTGAACACACTCACATGAGACTCAAACCTTCACAATAAAACAGGAAATGAGAACACTACAGGAAGACGCAGACCTGACACTGAGAGACAGACGGAGAATGACACATGGAACCTGAACTAAACTAAACGTGAGATACAACCGAGAACAAATCCTTAACATGAATAAACAGAAACAGAATTCTAATAATAATAATAATAATAAACCTCATAGTGCCCAAAACCACGACAATTATCCAAAAATAAACTAACAATCCAAAACTCAAAATACTGGGTCGAAACTGACCCAGAACCGTGACACAAATCTCAGGACGTACCACATTTCATGGATCACATTAACTCGATGGACCGACACATCAAATTCACCAGGAAGGATATGAAAAGTGGCAGGTTAGTCTTCTTAGACTGTGAGATTTCCATTAGGAATGGGGGACATCTAAAAGCTGACGTGTACCATAAACCTACACATACGGATCAGTATTTAAGGTTTGACTCTCATCATCCACTGGAGCACAAACTGGGCGTCATCAGGACGCTACAACACAGAGCGAACACCATCCCCACTGACACAGCGGCCAGGGAGGCAGAAGAACATCAAGAAGGCCCTGAGTAAATGTGGTTATCCCAGCTGGACTTTTGTCAAAGCTGGAAAGGCTCCTAAAGAAAGCTCCAGCCGATCCAGGAGGGAAGGAAAACCGCTGCCCAAGCGAAAACCTGTAGTGATCCCATATGTGTCAGGATACGCCAAAAACTGGTCCACCCCAAGGATCGGGTCCCCCGACACAAACAGAGTAACATAGTGTACGCTGTTAAGTGCAGGAGGATTGTCAGGATTTATACATCAGGGAAACCAAACAACCTCTGGCAAAGCGGATGGCACAACACAGAAGAGCGACCTCGTCAGGTCAGGACTCTGCAGTCTGTTTACACCTACAGGCCAGTGGACGCTCTTTCAATGATGAGGATGTAACATCCTGGACAGGGAGGAATGCTGGTTTGAGGGCGGAGTCAAGGAGGCCATTTACATGAAAAGGGAAAGACCATCTCTGAATCGAGGAGGGGGCCTAAGGATACATCTGTCACCATCTTACAATGCTGTGATTGCAGCCATTCCCCAACTCTCTGTGAATGGTACTCATGGACATTGATCAGTGGTTGCTGATCAATGGTCATGAGAATTTGCATAATTATGATTAAGGAACTGACCTCCCAGCCCATTGTTCCTTCAGTTGGCTGGTTTCAGTCATTGCGCAAATGTCCTGTTTATAAGATTGAAACCTGCAGTCAGCTGAGACTGAAGAAGTCACTTGGATGAGTGACGAAAGTTTCTCCCACAAAACACTACGTCCAGATGAACAGAATCAACTTTTGGAGATTTACTTACCTGGATGACATCAAGACACTTCCTGTGTAATTTGGCCAACCTCAGCCCCGTTTCCCTTCCACTGAGATCATTTCTGATGATCAACTGAAGGGCAGTTCAGCTCTCAGGTCCTGTGCCAGGTCTTTGCTGGATTTCTTCCTGTTTCTTAAGGACATGGCTTTCACATACTGTTCATCTGCTATAGATAGCTTTTAGGCCTCTTCTTTTGTCCTCCACTTGTCACACACATCAAGCTGAGATATGCCAAGAATTTACTTAATAGCTGAGCCCCTCTAGTGGGCAATGAAGGTATTCCATGTTAGTCTGCATATTAAGAACTTATTGATACTTGGAGGATTATTCTTTTCTTTTTTTGATTATTGTTTTGGATAAATAAAAAGGGATAAAGGTATTCTCATCTAGGTTTTGGTATTTAGCTTAGATATACTAGGAAAGCCTTACAGGAGAAACTCATCTAATAAAACAAATTCATCCATTTGGTTCTTGCTACCAACAGTGTTGGTCAAGTTACTTGAAAAAAGTAATCAGTAACTAATTACTGATTACTTCCCCCAAAAAGTAATCAGTAACTAATTACTGATTACTTATTTTCAAAAGTAATTAATTACTTAGTTACTTATTAAAAACACGATTTACAACCTGAATAGGTGATAAAGCGATAGATCTTTCAGCCCAATTCTACTTTTTCTGCATAATCATCATACAAAATGTAATCAAATGGAAAAGTCTCTTTTTAAAACTTGTTTTATTTGTTTTAATCTTTTAACTTTATGCATCAAGCAAACATTTAATTATCTGCAACATTCTCTGACTGGAAGAAATTAGTTTAATATTTAAACCTATTTTCTGCACATTCCAGCACATAAAATAAAATATTTTGTGTGTTTACACTCAGTCTTTCAAATAGATGCAAGTAAAACACAGCAGAAAATAAATAAAGTCAAAGACTAGCGGTCCTGTTGCTCTATTTTCACCTGTAAAGCAGGAGTGGGGTAGGCGGAGGGTTACCCTGGTGCAGGTGTGCAGCGGTCAGTGGAAGAATCCGCGAGTTTCTCTGTGAGTTTCCCATTACGTCGTAGCTACTCGGTGCTTGTTTGGAAGTTTAGGGTTTTTTTCACTGTAAAAAGAAGTTTTCTTCCCACGCACAACGGACACTAATGTTTTTGTCACTTTTTATGGAATCAAACTCAAAGTAAGGTCAGTACTTCCACGCTTTAAACGCTGCACGCTCATACTCTCTCTGCACTCGATATATGATCCATTGTTGATCTGCACACAGCTGTTGTCACGAACGTCGCACTCGCTTACGTCACTGTCATGAGACATTCTCGCAAAAAATCACGGTTTTAGTAACGCAGTAACGCAGCGCTCCTACGGGAAAGTAACAGTAATCTAATTACCGTTTTTGCAATAGTAATCCCTTACTTTACTCGTTACTTGAAAAAAGTAATCGGATTACAGTAACGCGTGACAAGTAACGCGTTACTGCCCATCTCTGGCTACCAACACTCCTGTTTTTGACCTGTTTCATCTTGGATATCTCCTCCTAGGAAAGAACTGTGAAGCATGTAATGGAGCAGTTCAACAAGTAAAAAAATCAGAAGATCAAACTGTATTACTAAAAATACAAAGAAATACTTCATATTCTCCATGTGTGATGATCAGAGTTTTGATTAAAGGTTTGGGTGGGCCAAACATGACCCAGAATGAGTTACTGAACCCATAAACTCAGCAGGTAAGTGTTCACAAAGGTCGAGTTCAGAAAGCTGTTTTTCAATTCCTTCCAAAGGATAGGAAGTCGTTTTCCAACCAGAGATATTGTCATCTGGTGCAGGTTTAAGGTGCTTTCACATCGGCTTTATTGTTCTGACTCAGAAGCTGTTTCCACTTTATGCTGTCTGTGGATAAACCCAGTAGAAATTGGACTTTTAGACTTTTTACCTAAAATACTCATAAGTGACATATTGATTTTTTTCCTCTATTCAGGTCCGAGCCGCAGATTCAAAAGGGTAGTGGAAACCATTCAAGCTCAGCTACTGAGTACTCATGATCAGCCTTCTGTGCAGGCATTGGTTGGTGAGTAGCACCAACACACCTCCAACAGCACACGCAGTAGTAGCTTGTTAGCTTTGCTTCATCTCTCCCTAACTTTACCTCTTGCCGTTTAGATGAGAAGAACGGTCAGCTTTCCCGCCAGCCCAGCACTCCTACACGTCAGAACTCCAGGAGATCTGAAAGCGGATCGGAGCGGGGAGAGGGGGAGCATGCGGCAGATGGGGGGAGCAGTAGCGGAAGCAGCAGCGGAGCCGTCTTACAAAGACGAGGGTCGGGGAAAGACAAGGCCAGACTCTCGCCGTCCAACGGGACACAGGCTCACCCTTGAAAAGAATGTTGTGGAAGAGACGTGAGGGCCCTATGCCGGGCCCTTTTCTCTTCCTCTCTTTAGTCCTTTCCACATTCTTTCCTTTCCTATTTCCTTACTTCCTGCCTTGCTTCATACTTTTAGTCCTAAGCAATGGGATGGAAAAAGGGAGAAGATTTTCCTTGCAGCTGATCTAGGGATTTAATGAAGATTTCCCCCTGAAATGGCTCGTTTTCTCAGAAATGTATATTTTTGGAGACTACTGGAGCTGATCTCTAATTAGCCCTAAAGGATAGCTTCACCCTGGTGGGACAAGCCTAAAAACAAATGATGTCCAAAAAGCTCCACTTTACTATGAAAATAGAAGAAATTTAGTTCACCTGTTCCTATGGATCGAAAAAAAAAGCACATGAAGTTCCCACTGACCAATCACATGCAACACATTGTTCAAACTCAACGATCAAGTTCCCACCCGTCAGTCAGAGTGGCTGTGAAGATGTTGGTCAGTGACGGAGCGCGTCAAGGCATTCTCATTCCTCATTTCCTGGCTGTCTCATGAATCAGCAAGTCTTTTCAGCATCACCTGACATGACAGGAAACCATCTCTGCTCTCGTCTCATCAGTTTCTAATTGAAGGCTGCGTTAAGGAATGAAAGCAACAAGAGCTATAGGGAGAGTCCTGTTGGTTGTGAAAATGGATTTAATTCTTAAATTATTAGCCAACTTAATGCTGTGCTGACAATGGATCTGATGTAGCTATGTAACATAACCCTACAGCAAAGTGAATATCTTAATCAACAAACACAACTTGCTTGAGTGTATGAGAAGTCCCACAGTCATTTCTGAATTACACTTATTTAAAGCTATGATACCATATTGCCTTTAATGAAGGAGAAGAAAAAGTGGATATCCAGTTAGATTTAGCCCCATTTTAAGGACACTAGGACACACCACAGGCAAAATCTCACAAGTAAAAGTGGATGCTCGGGGAGAAAAAGGTGGATACGTAAACACAGGATGTCGAGCAGTATCCATTCAGTAGTAGAAAAGAAGAACAAGTTGTGAAAATCCTCCAAAGCAATCTCGGAGACATATTTTGTTAAAAGAGGTTTGTCTCATATAACATTCACATGCCATATACACGTGGTTTTATTGTTCACCGTAGTTCTGTTCTACACACTGGCTGTGACGTCTTAAACTTGCGCCCTAATCCGAACCCCATTTTAACTCTACGCTGCAACCTTCTGGTTGTTTCTGGTTACTGCGTGAGTTAGGATGTAGATTTCCTGCAGAGGTCTAAATCAAGCTTTACATTCCATAAGTGTGTCTCCAACAAAGAAGTGACAAAATCTTTGTTCCCTGGCAAAGTGCACGCCAGTGTTCAGACAAAGCTAGTATGAAGCTTTAGCGTTAAAAATAACCAGTCGCCTTTTCCACAAACAGCAGTTGCACATGAAGGCCGTGCAAGTATGTCGACCTGTCAAATGCTGATTTTCTTATCTAAACTTCTCAGCATTTTCCTTTTTCGTCCTTGCTCTAACACAAGTCTGTGTTAGTCCAACCAGCAACCAGCGTCAGGATACGGTCACATTGGAAACCCACAAATATTCACCTGATGGCTTGACTTAAGTTACAGCAACATATTTTCGGACCTTTTAGGTCCTAAGAGCTTGTTTACGTATCTACATATCCTCTCCATTTCCACTCGCCAACTTGAATCAAACAGCTCCAGCTACCCAAAAATGTTGTGAGTAAATTTGTCTTCAATTTCTGATTGTTGGTAGCTTAATGATGACTTGGTGATGAGTGAGAACCTACACAGATCGTCATTAAAATTTTGGTGAAACTTCCAGCCTTTAAACTTTGAAACACACTATCAGCAAATCGTTTAACTTAGCTTAACTTTCCTTTGGATGATTTCCTTGGATGATTGAGCATCATCAAGACTTTACTGAAGCGCTATGCTACAATCTGTAATGTAACATGATGTATATCTCCCTTGAAATGTGACTACACATCACCATCTGACCATCCCGCTGGCATAAATTCTGGAAATGGCTACTTACGTAGAGATCCTGCACACAATAGGAGTTTAGGCTTGACATGTCTTTTACTGCAACCAGCCACCAGATGGCAGTCAAGTAATTTGGTTTAGAAAAATGAGTAGTATATCTACTGTTTTTTATTTATTTTATTTATGAAGTTCCAAATTCTGCAAGCTGCAAATAACTCAGTTATCTTATCCATTTCGCATGAACAGTGCTGTTTTCAGACAGTGATGACACGATGGAAAAACATTATCAACCCTTATTCAGATTTTAGCATTCATGCAGTATTCTTGGATGGCTGTACACACTGCTAGCTTTATAGTTTAGCTGCCTTTTCTGTGTTACCTAAATAGATTGAAACAGAATCATTGAAATTAGCAGATATGTAATTTCCTTTTTGTAGTTTTTTTTAATAAGTTGTTTCTAAAATTCCTGACATTTCTTTCTTAAAAGTTACACATAAGCCAGCACATGCTGGACAAATATGACCATTTCATTTTGATAAATTTAGAATACAATGAGCTACAGCTCAATATTTGCTAAACCTTTATATGCAGGGTAGGGCGCTGATTCTACCGAGCAGTAGATATATGTGCATGTGAATATTATACTGAGAAAAATTCAAACCTCTCCCTCAATAGAAATACAATTAAGAAATGACTTGCAAGGAACTTCTATGCTCATTTCCAGACCATGATATTTCTACTTTGGAACACTAGAGCATCATTGCATGATTTACAGTTTTTAAAATATAATTTCTTTAATCCTTTAAAAATCCTACCTGTCATTTTAGACCAGGGGTGGGTAATTCCAGGCCTCGAGGGCCGGTGTCCTGCAGGTTTTGGATCTCACCTTGGGTCAACACACCTGAATCACATGATTAGTTCGTTACCAGGCCTCTGGAGAACTTCAGGACATGTTGAGGAGCTAATTTAGCCATTTAAATCAGCTGTGTTGGTTCAAGGACACGTCTAAAACCTGCAGGGACACCGGCCCTCGAGGCCTGGAGTTGCCCACCCCTGTTTTAGACCCTCCCTACAAGACCACTTTCTTCCAATGGTCTTGTTTGTGGAAGCCTGCAGAGGGGCAGGACCCAGAGCTTGTAAACTGTACTGACTGAATTATGACTGTAGCAGATGAAGAAAAGAAAGTCATTCTGGTTGATGTCAGCTTGTACTGCGAGTTGACTGAAATCCTTTGGCTCACTGGCATTACTTTTACATATGTTCATTGCATTAATATGTTTAATATGAGCATTCAGCATCATAACACTAGACATACAAATCATAATAGGTCCTCTTAAAGGTAAATGTGGAAGAAGTCTTTTTAAACAGGACACCTGGGTGTTTGTTTGCTTTTTTGTCCAACAGCTGGGCAACAGAAACCCATCCTCAGCTGCATTTCCTTTGATAACAATGCAAAACTGGCAGGTTACAAATAACTGATTTGTGTCTGTAGTCATAAAGACTGTACACAAACTGCCTGGCAAGGAAAATGAAGCCACATCTAAGGAATGAAAGATGCTTTCTTTGGTTTCTACTTTATTTCATTTTTATACTCTGATCCAGCTTTTGCGTATGGGTATGTTTTGTTTTTTTAAGTTTTTTAAGTTTTAGTCTAACACCAAGATAGCACCAACCATGTGAATGTCAAGAAACGTTTTTGAAACTATTTAAGAGGGCAGAAATAGTTTGTTTGTCTATTTATTGAAAAAATTATTTATTTATTTATTAATGTATTTATGTATTTGTGTATGTATTTATTTGCATTCCTGGATTATTTTCAATAATGGATATAGGTGGTTATAAAGACAGGGAAATGTTAGTTAGATGTCTGGTACTGCAGACAAAAACTAAACAATTAGTCCAAAGTTTTTATTATTTAAAATTCTAACATTTTAATGCTGCAAAACAGCCCTTTAAGCTTTATGTTGTGATTCTGCACTTTAGATTTATTTTGTCATTATTTTTGCCATTAGAGATGTCCATTTTATAATGCAAGACCAAGATTTCACACACATAAAACACCTTCAGTGCTGAGTCTTTGCCTCTTTTAGGTGTTTGTTCAGTTCATTTTTTTTTTCTTAATTGAGACCTCAAATGAAAAGACAGCAGGATGATAATCTGCTGGAATGTTATGTAATTACTTGTTGTAACAAAGAAGTCCGTGTTTCTGTGTGTCTCTATGTACAACACACACGCTAAGGCCTTTCAAATTAAAGGTCCTTTTCAGCCCAGTTAGATATGTGTCTTTGTGGATAAAAGGAGCATTATTATCTTAATTATTGAATTGATTTGAGTGGGAAAATTCCAGTTTGTCCACTAAATTGGCTTAGTAATTTGGCACCAAATTCATGTATTCTAGGTGGTTTTCTGCACTTTGTGTTTAGAACTAACTGGTAAATGTTAGCATGCTATTAGGCCCATCTAAAAAAAAGAACTTGGTGAGCATTATACCTGCTGAACATTTGCATTTTAACAATATATACACATAGCAATTACAATCTTACTGTTTCAGAGCTACCAATGACTATTGCTAACAGTTAGCTATCAGTTAAGCTAACAGTTAGCTATCAATTAAGAATTGGCATGTTTGGTTAGCATGGTGCATTTACAGACTGTGTGTAACTGTTGTGGGTACACTGCACACAGTTACTTCTTAATTATTACTAACAGTCTAATAAAATATAATTTCACTCTGAACAAAAGCCAAGCCATGTTATTTATCAAATAATTGCGTTAAACTGCTCTAGAATACCAGTGCAGTGTCTCCAGTTAGCTGAGGTGATAGCTAGCAAAAGGCTACAGGCCTAACCCAGTCGCAAAACAGCCCTATTCATTCTTAATGTTATTATTAAGAAATTATGTAAGGGCAAGTTATATAAAGTGTCACCCCCTGGGATATTAGCTAACAAGAAAACAAATATTTATTTATTTTTGTACCACCGTGTAAATGAGTTTATTCTGCATTTGAATATGGAAATCGATGGGACTGATGTGGACATTTGAGGTACTGTAGTTTTTGGGCTTCTACTTTGGCTTCATATTTGAGCCCCAGAGGACGTTACTTGCTTGGCATGCTAACATTGACATTTAGCTCAAACACTGCCAAGTATTACAATGCTAACAGTTTACAGAGCAGTCATGTGCACTCCTTGTAAACATTTTGTGTCGTTTCATGCAAACCAGCTTCATTCCTCACTGACCTTCAGGCGTGTTTGTCATTACATCTTTTTTTTTTCTTTTTTTTTTGCTATATTCCTGGTTGCTTTTACAAATTCTGCTTCAGCTGCCTATAAATAGTTTAAAAGAAGAAGCTGCAAAATGAAAGTTTTCACAGCAGAGCCCCTCATGACGTTTTGATATCTTTCACTTTTAGTGGATACACTTGTGCTGTCTTCAAAAATTTTCTTTTTTTCCATTCCCATTCTCATAATGTACACCTGTGGGAAAACCCAGCAGTGAGATCCACACACCTGACAGGTCAGAGTTTGGCGAGTGTTAAAGTTGCACACTCAAATACACAAAAGGTAGTGTTAGATCTTTTTATTAAAACAAAGGTTCATCTTTCATCCACTTAGAAGAGAAAAAGAGCTAAAGGATTGTAACAAGAAGAGGAAAGGAACCTTCTAAATTTTGCTCCACTGAGCAAACACTGCATTTTAATCCATTCAAAGACACAACAGGGCGCTTGGCTTGATTGCGCAAAACTCCCTTATTGAAAGAAATCTCCCCCCTCACTCGTTTCCTCCTTTATCCTCCACCTATTCACTTAACATTTTCTACATTTTCCTCCTCCCATTCTTCCCCTTTGTATTCCTGGACTCCTGCTCCACCCATTCTATCCCTCACCACATGCACATATCTCACCTCCGTATATAACCACCCCTCTTGTATACATTTTATACCCAGTATACTTCGACAAAGATGCTGTATACATTTGTATACGCTGTGTGCCTGTCTCCATTGTATGCCATCCATATCTATGTAGCGTTCACTATGTTTTATTGACACTGTAGTCACCATACAATTCTTCCTCTCATCATTATTGCTCATTCTTCTTCTGCAGTTAAAGTTGTACGACTATAATCTCCTATCATGTCCCTCCTCCATGTCCGCCCTTGCTCCGCCACTCAAGCCCCACTCCCAACTCCCATCTTGTGACCCTCCACTCCACACAGAAGAAAAAGAATGTTTCACTCTGGAGAAATTCATGATGTGAGAAATAAATGGAGGGCGGAGGTGGAGCGTAGGAGAGGGTGGGGTCGAGAAAACAGCTCACCCAACTAATGACAAAGAGAAATGTCTGTAGTATAATTACAAAAGAGGAAAAGTGCACTATTATGACAATGATTATTATTGCCTGTGAAAAATACTGACCAATAAACAACAATGGATATATGTATGTGTTTGTCTGTGATGTGTTTCAAAGCATTCAACTCATTAAAATGCTGAGTAATTATCTTTACTTCAAATTGTATCGAAATCAGTATCATAGTTATTAGTTCCTGTCATTTCCTTCCTTTCCTCAGTTAATGCAACTCAACCGCACAAATCACGTTTATCGCAAGACGGCCTTCAATGCACTCTGCACTTGATGGTGTTCCTCAGTCCATCATTTTGGTGACAAAATATCAAACATGATGTAAGCTCATTTTCTCCCAGTAGAGGTTACTGTATTTGGTAACTTGGTGAAACGGGAAATCCAAAAATGGCTTCCCCATGCCTTTCCATGAGGTTGTTGAACCACGTAGTGTTCTGCCAGCCAATCTGCAAACTTCAAGCTTCTCACAATGAAGTCATGATAGCTGACTAATCACCAGTGGCCTGGACCATTTCAAACTACAGACCTGTGCCCCGACCTACAGTCATAACTAGGGATGGGTACCGGTATCCGGTGCCATTATGGCACCGGTTCTGACATAAACGGTAGTAACCAGACCGGGGGCGATCGTGGCTCAAGAGTTGGGAGTTCACCTTGTAATCGGAAGGTTACCGGTTCGAGCCCCGGCTCGGACAGTCTCGGTCGTTGTGTCCTTGGGCAAGATACTTCACCCGTTGCCTACTGGTGGTGGTCAGAGGGCCCGGTGGCGCCAGTGTCCGGCAGCCTCGCCTCTGTCAGTGCGCCCCAGGGTGGCTGTGGCTACAATGTAGCTTGCCATCACCGGTGTGTGAATGGGTGGATGACTGGATATGTAAAGCGCTTTGGGGTCCTTAGGGACTAGTAAAGCGCTATATAAATACAGGCCATTTACCATTTACCATAACCAGACCGAAAAGCAGCACACATTTCGGTGCTTTTTTTTCTGAGATGTCATACACTTTGGATTCTAGCCAATCATTTTACCATTGCAAGCGTAGTAGACAGGCCCAGATACGTACGTTCTTTTAGAGCAGAGCTACAGATTAAAAATGCCCAAGGCGAAGCAGTCAAACTACAACAAGTGCTTTAAGGTGATACTGTGCAAAAGAGGTAACTCCTCGAATCTGATGAAACACCTGGCGACTTATAGCATTTTGTTAAAAGCCGAGAAATGCGCCGTATTTGATAGCTTGCTGTGAGACCTCACACCGAGCACATCTACTGCGGGTGTGGTGCCTGTTATCGGACCCGGAGTTAGTAACATCCCCCAAAAACCTGAAGAGTAGAGTCCTGGCCCCTAGCCCTGCCAGTGTAGCAGAAATGATGAGGATGATGATGCAGCAGCCGTTCTTCTCTGCGTGAGTCGCTTAATGTTGTTCGTGTGTAATTTACGTTGAGTAGGCTAACCACGTTATTACATTAATGCATGTAAAGTGAACTAGCAAACATCATCATAGTTACATGCGGCTGTCTTCTTGTTTGATGGCAGATACTCCCTTCACCCTGGACAAAAAGGCTAAAATGACCAAAGAAAAAGTGGGAAACAGCTAAACATGAGAGGTTTTTGGACAAAGTTTGTGTTTTTTCCATTGATTAAGCACTGCTTCCAGCCAAGAGTGATACCATATATGCCCCATAGCTGCAGAAAAGGCTAACATTGTTATCTTTTTACAAAAAAACAGCTGAACATGAGAGGTTTTTGGACCAATTTTGTGTTCTCCATTCTTTAAGCACCGGTTTGAGCACCGTTTAAGCACCGGCACCGTTTCAAAAGTACCGGTTTGGTACTGGTATCGGATAAAACCTAAATGATACCCATCCCTAGTCATAACACTGAAAGTTAGGACTTCATATGTGTATTATAACAGTGGCAAATTATTAAAAGTCAAATATCATATGGTTGAAGGGTTGTTCTTCAACCCAAGGGACTCCGGTCAGAAGATAACACATTTATAGAAATTATGAAAACTAATAATGAAATCTGTGTGGGTTTGGTCTGTTTTAGGACCTTATTCTGTTTACCTTCACAAATAGTTAAAAGTGGCCTTGATGTTGACTCAAATACATTATCTCTTTAGTTACATAGCTGCCTAATCAACTCTTTTACAGAATGATGGAGAATGTCGTTGTCCCATTCTGCCATCAGAGATTGTGAGGGTACGGAGGAAGAAGATGAAAATGTGAAGAGCCCAACTTTATCCCACCAACCCACGATGTCAACACTCCAGGCCCAAGTGACATGGACCACTCTGCCAAGAGGAAGTCTGTGGAGTATGCACTTGAGGTGCTTGTAGATAACAATGCAGTGACAAGGATGATAACTAGCCAGCATCACAAGCCAAGAGGCCCACCAAGAAGAAGAAGAAGAAGCCAACGGACAGCCCACTAAACCTGATCTGGAAAACCCAGCCCTGGCTGAGTACCAGCGCTCACCATTTAAACACGATAGCAGGTACCAGGTCAGCTTACCGAAAACTTTAAAGCAGCGGTCCCAAACATTTTTTGTGCCACGGACAATATTTTCATGGACCACTCTTTAAGGTGTCACAGATAAATATAACAAAAATAAAACCAGTACCAGTACCAAAAAAAGAAGATTATTCATAACACATGGGAAAAGCAAACCGTCAATTTCACACCCGAGTCTCAACTATTGCGGCCCGGTACCAAACGACTCACGGAGCGGTACCGATCCGTGGCCCGGGGGTTAGTCACCGCTGCTTTAAAGGACATCAAAACTACCTCTGCCACTGTTGAACATGAGATGATGAACTTTGTGATGATCCTGATATACATGGGGATTGCTGAGCTGTCCTCCATTCATCACTACTGGGCAATGGGGAGCAGGAGCCCTCAGCTCAGGAACGTCGTGCCAAGTCTTTGCCTACGACGTTTCAGGCTGATAAAGGAAGACAACGACAATACTCAGAACACCGGACACTGATCTATTCTTCAAGACTTTTCAGCTTAATGATTACTGCCTTCAGGAGTGAGCCACAGATCTCCAAGCAGTCAGTGGATGAGGTCAAGGTGGTATAGAAATGCAACAAAGACAAATGAGGATTCAAATTGTTTGCCAGTGCCTTTGAGGACTGCCTCATTCACGATGTGGTTCTAAACAAGGGTACTAGAGCCCCACATTTTCCCCCTGATACCTGAACAAAAAGCCACAGGTACCAGCTGCCATCTTGTCTCCATCCTGGCCAGCACTATATCCTCAACCCCCACTGTCTGCAGGCCACCAGCTCTGCAGTGACACCAAGATGAAGAAATAGGTAAGTTACCATGTTGTTGTCAAACAGTAAAGAAAAAAGCAGCATACTGATGCTCTACTGTAACTCCAAGAAGTCCAACAGGTGGATTATACAAATGTTTGCATGCACAGTTGATGTCAGCCTCACAGATGATGCGCTCATCTACATGTGACACTGTAAAGCTGTTGTTGTGGATGCCATGGCACTAAAGATCTTCAGGAATCAGGTGTTCTTGGATTCTAACAACCAGAATCCACTTGTCTTGCTCCTGAAGGAGCTCAGCATTTTCAGGTAACTCCAACTCTTCTGCTCCTTACAATTGTACCACGTCCCAACCACCTGTCTATAACATCAGCCAGACCTGCAGCTACTGATACAGGTAGGGAAACATGTTGAGGTCAAACTTGGTCTGTAGGGTCTGCAAGTTTCACTTGTGCCTCAATACTGAACTCAGCTGTTTATGCAACCAGACTGGACTGAATGTTGATCCATGTGTTTCATATGTCAAAATGGATAAGGCAGACATATGATTGTAGGTAAATAGCTGGCTCACCTTTAATTTATATGTTCATTCATGATGTACAACCAAGGATTGTAAAGGGAAAATATAACTTGTTGTTTTACAGTTCCTTCAAGTTCCTTTAAGTTGATGTTTTTCTTAAATTTTGGGGGACATTTAGTTTTTAGAATTTCTTACAGACCAGTTAAGTGACTGGAATTAGCGTGGCTCGAGTTTAGCAGTGATTGATTCAGTGGCCTGTTTTAGCACAGCTATCAATCACAATCGCCCATGGTTGTTAAGTAAGCAGGAAATTAGATATAAAAACTTATCCAAAACACTTTTTACACCAGACTGTTTATGGATAAAATTGGGCATTTTAACATGTGAGTCTATGGAGACTGATTAACTGTTCTTTTAGATATGCAATTCATTTTCTGGGGGATTATAATGAGGTGATGGCACTTACTAGACTTAGTGGCAGTGGCCAAACTCTCAGCACCTTCCTTGAGCATGTGGTCACGGCACCAATGGTACCAACCTTTCCCAAGGGCCTTTGGGTAGCGCTTGAGGTGATATTCTAAGGGTCCTCTGCCAGAGCACAGAGGACAGGAGGACGTGTAGGTTTGCTGGGCTTGAAAGGAGATCATAGACGGCTTCCACAAGGAACCCAACCCAACTGGAGCCTTCATGAATGATGTTAGACCAGCTAATTCTTCAGCAATAAACTCTCCCACCTTCTGCTCCGGTGTCTGAGCCCCACTTTCCTGCACACCTCTTTGAATAAGATAGGTTAACCATTGCCATGGGCCTTGTCAACCTGTATCTTTGAGAAGTAGGCATCAGTCGCTCTGCCAACTAGTTTCCTTTCCACCAGCCCTCTCTGCCTCAGTGGTATTTCTCCAACCCTCACTGCATTTTCTTTCCCTTCTGCTGGTCTCTCTGCAGCTGTTTAAATGTTTAGCCACACTGATGCTCACACAATAAATGCAGCCTGGTTCTTGGCCCTGTCGCTTTCTCTTCTGCTACTTCGCCCTGCCCCACAGGTCAGCCAAGACAGAATTTTTCTGTCACCAATTAACCCAACGAGCTTTGGACCGTGTTACTTAAAATGTTATTTAATCAATAACACACACACATATTTTTTTAAAATCTATTTTCTGTTTTTGGGAACAAAAAATTGGATGTAAATGGAAGCAACCAAATGTTTTGAAAAAACAAAACATAACCATCTACAGCATAGCGTTGCCCTGAGGCAACAAACCACATTTTCATGCCTTACACTGGCCCTTCAAAAAAATTCAAGTAATGCTACCAGACACGTTTCTTTCCAGTAAAATGATGAGTTGAAGGTGGTGTGACTTTCATTTGGGGGGGGGGGGGCCTTTCTGCAAGCTGCACTACATGAGGGACATCTCCATTAGGAGGCAAGATAAAGATTACTATTTTACATGTTTATAGTAAAATAAATGTATATTAAAAAATACTTGTATGTGCATGAATATGTTAAGAAGCATATTTGATTGTTTGTTCTACTTTTTAAAATTTATTTATACAGTAAAACTGTCAAGGCAACACTGCGCAGTTAGCCCAATTTTTTCAGGCAATATAATGCATTTGCATATGTGTGTAGAGATGTGTTTGTGTGCATTTATATGATCATAGTCAACGTTTTTTACTTCACAATCTACTCATAATTACAGGACATGGATGTAAATGGGAATGTGCACTTTCTGTCCTCAGAAAGTGAGGACAGTGAGCTTTCAGGGAGTGACATTGAAGTAGAGGAGTGGATCCCTGAATGAGGTTTGCGGGACACTTAGGAGCTCAGAGGTCAGTTGGTAAAGTTCCTGTTTCTGTGTGTGTGTTAGTGCCCACATAGCAAGCAGGTCTGGTCTGGATCCGGTATCAAGCCAGCTGACAGCAGCCGGCTGACTTCTGGCATGATAAGACATATGTCATCCAGATATGGACCAGGCCTGGCATAGATGGCGCTGTCTATGCCCTATCTGGCTTGATTGTAGCTTGGTGTATGTGGCCCAGGCCTATAGAAAACAGGTCTGGCCCAGATCTGGCATCAAGCTGGCACTTCTGACTGACTGGTGTTTTGGCAGAGTGTATGTCAACCGGATGTGTGCCAGGTCTGGCAATGACGCCACTGTTTATGCGATGGCATGCCACATCTCAGGTGGTAGAGCAGGTTACAAACTGATCGGAAGGTTAGTGGTTCAATCCCTGTCTCCTCCATTCTGCATGTCAAGAGTGTGAATACGTATGAATGTAGTTGGGAAGCACTCGGTTAAGCAAAAGTGGGTGAAAGTGGCATGTTGTATAGAGCAGTTTGAGTAATCTGGGAGAGTAGAAAAGCGCTATATAAAAATCAGTCCATTCACGGTCTGAACAGAGTTTCGGCATGTTACTTTTGCACTGTTTTGCATGTTCTGGCACATGTTGTTATTACATGGCTTGATTAAGGTACACATTAGGCTGACATCTGGGGCCAGAGCTGAAACCGTTCTGGGCTAGCACAGGGCCAGCAGTGTGTCTACAACTGGTCCGTGGCAGCACACCCCCTACAGATGGCCCACCACAATGAATGACGGCCCTTTGGTGGCCCAGATCAGGTTTGCCAGAGGTAATCCACACATGGGCTAGCACAGGACCACCAGTGTGTCTGAAACTGGCCTTGTGCTGGCCCATGTGTGGGCCACCTCTGGCAAACCAGGTCTGGGCCACCAAAGGGCCGTCATTCTTTGCAGTATGTGGACCATGTGTAAGCACATTGTGTGGGCCTGATCCGGGCCATACCAATTTTGCTGTGTGTGTGTGTGTGTGTGTGTGTGTGTGTGTGTGTGTGTGTGTGTGTGTGGTCGTGTATTACTTATTGTTGTAGGGACACAAATTTGTTTACACACTCCCATTGTGAGGTCTCGCCTCCTTTATGGGGACAAATTGCAAGGTAAATCACTCAATTTTAGGGTGAAGGCTTGGGTCAGGGTTAGGGTAAGGTTCAGGCAGGGACTTGTGATGGGCAGAGTCAGGATAAGTCTCCAGGAAATGAATGTAAGTTAATGTAATGTCCCCAAAAGTGATGGAAACACAACGTGTGTGTGTGGGTGTCTGCTTGTGTGTGTGCGCGCGCGCGTGCATGGGGTTAGGGTCAAATGTTGGATATTTTGGTGTTTTATTGTTCTGTGAAATGTTTACATTGTTTATTGGTTGTGTATTTATTTGTTTATCCTTGTTGTACTAATACAACTTATTATAGAATAACTTGGCATTTTACTACCCTTGTCGCACAGTGTTGCCTTGAAGCAACAAACCAATATCTGTTTGGGGGGGGGGGGCCTGGGTGTCAATTTTTTATGATTGATATATTATTAGGGACCTGTGATGGACCAAAAATTATATTTACAAAAGTAATAAATGTTGAGCTCATAAAAGAGGTCAAAGAAACAAAACTGAACTCAGGCAAAGACTGCAAACTTAACAAACCAAATGACTGCTGCAAACATAACTGGCCTAAACATGAAATGACATACAAGGGTATATATAATGGCTGATCAGACCATTGTGACACATGAGGGGTAACAAACAAAACACAATAATAAATCACAAACGATGCAGTACAATCTAGTTTGTTAATAAACTAAACACTAAAGAAGAAAATCAAAAACCCCATTAAACCCTAAACTCAAATATTTAATTAAATACAAATACTTTGTTTTTAAAGTAAAGAAAACACACATTCTCCCCTTCAGCAAATAACAAATAAAATAAAATAATAAAATAAAAATAAAATAAGAAATAAAAAGACAAAGGTTAGTCAAAAATCAAAGAAATTAAGTAGTATGAATACATAAGTAAACTAAATGTGCGCGCTTACAAATAGAACAAATGTATCCAAACCAATCAATAAAGTTATTGGTAACTAAAATGTATTTCCATGTTCAAATGAAGAATGAAAATACAAAAGTTACCGACTTTAGAGTGTGGCCACGGGTTTGGCCATCACAGGACCCAAAGCTCTCCCAAAATAGGGAGAAATATTATTTTCCCCCAAAATTAAAGTCATGCAGTAGAGGGATAAAATAAAATAATAATAAAATAAAGCCAAACTAAGACTGTCTCGCACTCTTTTGTTGTTGTTTTCTAGATGTTGTTTACCAGGGTCCCGTTCATGTAATTCAGAAGCTATAATTATTGAGAAAAACGAGCGTATTATAATCACAAGTGGGCGGGTTTTCCTACACTGACAGACGTCTCACTCTGACATAAATACATTTTGATGTATTTATATCAAAGTGACATAAACACCCCCCCCCCCTCCACACACACACACACACACACACACACACACACACACACACACACACACACTTCCTTTCTATGTATTTTTATAACTTTGTGTCAATTTCATGTTATTTGCCATATGCCCATTATGCGTACACATTAAGGCCCATGAGCGTGTGAGAGTGCAGCATCTTTGTACATAGAGACGATCTCTGTCTGGCGGCTCTGAAAGACGGCGGAGCGGTGGGAGGTTTTCAATCTGTGGCGTGCACTCTGTGGCTGGAAGAGGCGCGGTTCGTATCAGCGTCTGCGTATTAAACTTCACACGGAGAAACCTCGAGAAAGTGCAGAGGTACGTTTAGATTAACTTTGAAGACCACTGTTTGAACTGCGACCTTAAAAGAAAAATCTAACTTCTCAGTTTAAACTATTCCGGACATTTTCCGCGCTCTTGGCTTTTGTGAATCTCGCGGGGTGGAAGCTGGTGTCGAGCATGAATGGACCACTGTGAAGTTGAAGTGAAATGGGAGTAATGTGCGCTTGCAGTATATATATGCTAACTAACACGGTGTAGTTCACACAAGTGATCTCGGTGTGGGGTTTTAGTGGCAGCTGTTTTTGTTTGGTAGCTCACGCTCCACACTTAGAAGCGATTACAAAACAAAGTGATGGTGAGTGAGCAGGATGGCTGCACTGTTGGCATTTTCTTTACCAAGAATGGAAGGAGCTTAGCCGTATCCAGGACGGGTTGGTGGTGGGAAAGTTCCCCGATACTCCCGAATACTTCCGTTATTCCCTTGTATTGATTTGGTGAGTTGGGACAAGCCCTTACACCAAACAGAACTGACTCATTGGACTTGATCTTGTGCCATGGGTGGGTGTAAATATAGAAACATACAAACAAGAATATGCAAGACATGTCAAAAGAAAGTTTGACGAAGCTAATTATGGCATCTAACTCTGTCTGAAAGATGGGTGGGCAAGATAATTAAGATAGTAGTTAAGTAGACTGGTAAGAGTTTAAAACCACTGTTTAAAGCACCCGTGTTTGGTGTGTGCTAGTTTAACTTCCGTGTTAAAAAGCTAGAAACAGCTTTCCTGCTGGCTATACGTTACATTAAGCTAGTATATGTTAATGCGTTCGTGTGCACGCGCGCCTCCTCGTGCGCGGGTGCGCTAACGGCAGGAAAAACCAGCTTGTCTACGTTGTTCAGATGCTTCATCAAGACGCTCCATTTCGTAGTTTTACTAACGTTACTGGAACAACTTGTTTTGTTTTTTGGTCAAGAGCCAACATTAGTTATGTATTAAAATACTTCCTATTCAATGAAAACGTTGTTTGTTGTTTGGACCTGTGTGTTTCCTTAGTGTTATAGCCTCTATAAAAGCCTGTTGACGCTTAGTCACACAGAACTGGAATCCTATAGGAATTTACTGAGGTCATTTAGAAAAGGTGCAGTCAAAGTGTGCAAAGCCAGTGACAGGTCAAGTGTCCGTTTCACCTATTTCTGGTGACATAGGTGGGGGGAGAAGTGTAGTTGTTTAGTTTAAACATAAGGAGTGGAAAACATCTGTCGTGGCTTTCACTGATGACAGACTACCTCGTTTAGAGTATAGATGGCAAGATACCACTTTTTTAATGACCGATACTGATACCGATATCATAAATTCGGATATCTGCCGATACCGATATGAATCCGATATAGTGTGTTTTTTAATCAATAAAACTGTTTTTTTTTAATATCTTGCTGCTTTTTGTATAGTTCATACTCAAGTTAAAAAAAACAACAACACTAAAGCACTGCACACAAAATATTTCATAGTTCAGCAATACTGGTCAATCTAATAAACTTAAACCTGCTGCATCCTCCCTATTCTGGTATTTTAAAGAGTAAGCAACCTAACTAATAGGGCTCTAAAACTCCCAGCAAAAAAAAAAAAAATAGGGAACCACCCCCACCTGCAGTGTGAAAAAATGTGAAGAATAACTTAAGAATAATTAAATAGATTCAACATCTTTCTTCAACAGAACTGCAGACTGCACAGATGGTTCCCAAAGGAAAAAGTACTATAGCTTACTAGGGTATTTTAGACTTAACAGTTACTATATACAGTAATGGACTTCTATACATTTTTCATCAGATTAAAACTTTGGGTGTAAGATTCAGATAATTATTTATTAAAAGCTCGACATTTTAAATGAGAATAAGAAAGAAAAGTATGTCTTTGTGCCCCCTTTTCCCTGTTCATGCCCTATCGGCCCCCCTGGCTAAGCTTTGCTAGATCCGCCCCTGCACAGTTACCAGCCGTCAGCTGCGTAGAAAAAGATCCTGGTGTAGAAAGTAATATTAAATAAATTCTAACAACAGCTTATCAAGCTTAAACGTGTTGCTGTTGTTCAGCCGCTGGTTTCCTCTTTCTGGTGCAAAGTGGGCCAAAAACAAATGAGAGACGGACTCGCGACAGAAAAGCCGATCAGCTGATCATTGGTCAGTTTCACATTGAAGTAGCAGCAGGAGAGAGAGAGGCAGTCGCTCCATATATCGGTTGTTAAGCTTAACGCGGGAATGCTTTACAAGCATTCAGAGATGAACTTACACATTTGCTTTACTTCTCTCTGGGAAAACTTCCTCGGAGATGAAATGCCGGATTGCTAGTGAAGCTACAAATACACACAGCCGCTCTATCACGTGATGCACACTGCTCCGACGTGCTACGGTTATGAGCCGAGTTACGCCATTTCGCAAGTTTTGTGAGGTGCTTTTTTGATATTTAATGGCTCGGATTACATTTTTTATTTCTCTCCGATATCCGATCCAGTAATTTACGTCAGTATCGGACCGATATGTAATATCGGATCGGTCCATCTCTAGTTTAGCGTATAAATATATTGCCACAAGTTGCCAGCAGCAGCATTATAGTGACACAGCATAAGTCAAATGTAAGCACAAAAGCATCCCAAGTGATGTTTTTCCTGGAAATTCCAAGTGAAGTGTGTAACTGCGTAAAGCAGTTTAACAGTGTAACTATAAAAACAGTCCAAGGTTATAAAACAGTTGGTGCACTGGGTGAAATGTAAATGAAAACAGACTGCAAAGACTTGCAAATTTCATGCACCCACATTTTATTTGGAGTTGAACAGAGAAAATGCATCAAATGTTTGAACTGACAAAATTAATGCTCACAAAAAAAATTTGCGATTTGCAGCTTGCACATCTGCTTCCATCCAAATGACATAATTTACAGGGAAAGCCTGGCATATTTCAGCAAAACATTTCTAAACCACGCACTGCACTTATTACAACAGCATGGCGTTTTAGTAGAAGAGTCTGGCTGCTGAATGGCGTGCAGTCCAGACTTTTCACATTTGAAGTATCATGAAAGCTAGTATCATGAGCTACTACTAGAGCTGGGCGATATGACGATATATATCGTGTGGACGATAGAAAAGTGTCTATCGTGCCATTTGTCTTCTGTCGTTTCTAACCTAATTTTATAAATCATTACATAAAATATATCATTAACCCTTTAAAACCGGTCGGAGTGGACACGCTTTGTTTTGCCTAATTATTTTTAAATCCCTGTTTAACTGGAACCATGTAAGCTAGGGCAATAATAATTTTTGCATATGAAACCGGAGGAGTTGTACTTACATCTTGGGGCGATCGTAGAGTTCGTCTTGTAATCGGAAGGTTGCCGGTTCGAGCCCCGGCTTGGACAGTCTTGGTCATTGTGTCCTCGGGCGAGACACTTCACCCGTTGCCTACTGGTGGTGGTCAGAGGGCCCGGTGGCGCCGGTGTCCGGCAGCCTCGCCTCTGTCAGTGCGCCCCAGGGCAGCTGTGGCTACAATGTAGCTGCCATCACCTGTGTGTGAATGTGTGGATGACTGGATGTGTAAAGCGCTTTGGGGTCCTTAGGGACTAGAAAAGCGCTGTATAAATACAGGCCATTTACATCTTATGCTACCAGCTTGTCCTCGGTCGCAGTTTCCTTCCACATATAGTTTTGCAAAAACTGCATAAAAAGCACTTGCAGCAACAAAAACATAATATTCCAGAAACACGCTTTTCCGATCAGCTTTTCATAACACTTCCTATGTTGGAAGTGTTGTTGTTGGTCAGCGCGAACTATCGCATGTCCGCCATTACCTGCCTGGAACCGGAAGTGACGTCATTTTCGTGGAAAAGGTCAAATTTACCTTCAGGGCCTTATAAGCCTGTACTGGTGTTTTTAAAAGTTATGTTTGACTTTATGCTTTTCTGTATCATTTCTGGGATGCTTAGAACACAAGTTACACTGTTGGAAATCGTTTATTTTGATGCACATGCTGTTTTTTTGCAGCAAGTTGGGAAAAGAAAAACTATAGCCAGCCGAAGATACAGCAGTCTTTCACACAAGGCTCTTATGAGAAAACGTCCAAGCGCCATAAACAAACCACAGGAGCCGTCTCGCGTTACATTTGTAAATTCATGGCCACTGTTTATGTAGTTGAGAAGGACAGCTTTGGTGACCTCGTCAAAGTCCTCGATCTGAGGTACGTTATGCCCGGTCGTAAGCACTTCAGTAAAGTCGAGTTGCCTCGCTTATATGACGCATGCCGGGCCAAAGTAGAGAAGGATGTTTGCAGTGTTGTGCATTATGCTTCGACGACTGACCTATGGACGAGCAGAGATACGCAGTCCTACATGAGCGTAACCATCCATTTCATTAACAAAGACTCCACCCTCTGCGCTCGCTGTTCACAGACTGCGTACTTTCATATGACCACAGGTCAGGTGGTATATTGTGATATATATCGTTATCGTGATATAAAATAATTCATATCGTGATAAATATTGTTTCCATATCGCCCAACACTAGCTGCTACAATCCGATATCGGACAAGTTATTAAGTTAGTCAGCAAATACACATACAAAATATTGTCAGTTGAAGATTAAAGCACCTACCAATTATTATTTTTTTCTCACAAGTTATTATTTAAGCAAGACTGAACCTCTGTACTAATGAAACCCAGCACTGTGGGGCTTTTAAACAAGGCAGTTAAACCTTGTTTGGGTTATGGTTCTGGATGAATCCAGATCATTCATCCGTCCTCCCGAGAACACAACAGTTCTGTGTCCTCAGGCAAAGTTTCAGCAACTGCGCTCATTGTGAGACAGTGTCTGCTTGTCCACATTAACCCCTCCCACATTCACACACCAGCAGAGAAATAGTTGTTGGAAGTGAGAAATGTGTGGCAATCAGTTGCTTGGCTGCGCAGCGAGAAGAGGAAGCAATAACACGAACACGCTCCCTGCAACGTGACTTCAAAGATTGTGTGTTGCCTGCTTTCTGTAAGTTTATGGGTGTTGGATCGCCATCTTTTACTTGAAACTTTGTTAGGCCCCTCCAGGCTCTTCTCCTGCCAAAAAAACATCAGAGAAACCAGTGATGTCATTCAATGTTCTGCTAACAAGGAGCAGCGGTGACTCCGATTATTTAGTCAGTCCTCCAGTGAAACTGCCTGTCAGACTCGTGTTCCTCCAGTTAAACCTTGTCTGTCTGCTGCTGAAGGCGTGATGGTATTTGCTCAGACTTGCCAAATCCTAATCAGAAATTTAAATCTGATAGGACAAAAGGATGAGTTATATGCAATTATACAGGCCAAAATCTAGCTTGTTCCAGAAATGTAGTTATTAAATGTGTTGCGTGGAGCTCACTGAGGATGAGACGTGGTGGCTGCTGTTTACACAGTTCAGTGTTGAAACAGACTGTGCAACTGCAGGTTTAGTCAAACAGCAAGCAGCATGTAGTCTGTGTGCATGGGGCTGCCGTGAGACAACAACATTCCAGTGATTCATTAAATTAGTGTAACAATATCGCACACAGAGCTACGTTGAGGCTTATCAAATTGGCTGTTCACTCATAAAGCAAGCCAAAAATTTACAGGTTATGAAATCTTATCTGAAATCACTCACGTGTTTCTCCACAATCACAGTCAAAGTCTTGATGGTTTCCCGGCTGCAGTTATCGAGTTTAGTTTTGGATCAGATAAGAAGTAAACAAAACACCACTTCCTCTTGGTGTTCACATTTGTGCTTGTGTTTCCATAGAAATGGCGGAGGCCCACCAGGCAGTGGCATTCCAGTTCACCATAACACCAGAGGGCATTGATCTGCAGCTGTCCTACCAGGCGCTGAACCAGATCTACCTGTCTGGACTACGATCCTGGAAGAAGCGAGTCAGCCGCTTGAGGGTGAGTGTACGATTTATTTTTTAAAAAAAAAAAAAAAAGTTGTTTACTGTTCATTTAACGCATTTATTTCATTAGAATGTTCAAAATGCAAAATTGTACTAGTTTAAAATTGTTGTTGGGGGGGGGGATCCCATAAATGAGAATCCCATAAATGTTTAATAATAGAGGAAACTCCAGGTGGAATGGTTGGCACGATACCACTTGTTTATGTCCGATACCGATGTCATAAATTTGGATATCTGCTGATACCGATATGAATCCGATATAGTGTGTTTTTTAACCAATAAAACTGTTTTTTTTTAACATCTTTCTGCATTTTGTATACGTTCATACTGAAGTTTAAAAAAAACACTAAAGCTAGTCTGTTATACCTGTATGTAAAAAAAAAAAATACACTGCACCCAAAATATTTCATAGTTCAGCAAAACTGATCAATCTAATAAACTTAAACCTGCTCCATCCTCCCTATTCTGGTATTTTAAAGAGTAAGCAACCTAACCAATAGGGTTGCAAACTCCCAGCAAAAAAAACAAAAAAATAGGGAACCACCCCCACCCTCCACCTCATGATGCTTAATCGATGTAATCAACTTTAATTTGATGCAGTGTGAAAAAAATGCACAGAAATAATTTATTTTTCAAGAATAATTAAATAGATTCAACATCTTTCTTCAACAGAATTGCAGACTGCACAGATGGTATCTTCCCAAAGGCAAATGTACTATAGCTTACTAGGGTATTTTAGACTTAACAGGGCTCTAGACTAACTTTTTGACATGGGCGTACCGGTACGCCTAACTTTAAAAATTTAGGCGTACCGGCACAAAAGTTAGGTGCACTCAAATTTTTCAGCTGCATCGCTTAACACCGCAGTTTTACATGTGCACTTTCTTTGGGGGGGGGGGGGGAGGGGGCAAATGCGACCAAATTGGTCACACTCTAGAGCCCTGCTTAATAGTTACTATAATATGTAATATATACAGTAATGGACATTTTACATCAGATGAAAACTTTGGGTGTCAAGCTCGACATTTTAAATGAGAATAAGAAAGAAAAGTATGTCTTTGTGCCCCCTTTTCCTTGTTCATGCCCTATCGGCCCCCCTGGCTAAACTTTGCTAGATCCGCCCCTGCACAGTTACCAGCCGTCAGCTACATAGAAAAAGATCCTGGTGTAGAAAGGCCTCCTCTGACGACCTGTTTGCTGCTGTCTGTTGCTGAAAGGCAGTGGGGAGAGGGGACACTTGGGCAGTGCATTTATTGCAGCATATAATGTGTTTCCTGGATACACTGTGCTTTTTCAGCGTTCAAAGATTGATGGCACTGTGTCAGAGCACTGGCTATGAATTTCAGACAGATCAGGCCTTAACTTAACAAAAAAGTTATCAATCGTTCTTTTCATCTTTTCTCATTACCCACAGCTACATCCACTTCTGTCGGGCCTAGGCTGCTCACTAAGGCTGGGTATCATCACTGATTTCTATAATCCATTTGATTCCGGTTCTTAAAGTCCTGATTTGATTCAATTTAGCCTCAGACAGTCAGAAATATTATAATTCTGATCATTATTATTATTATTAGCACTGATACATGTGAGACTTCATCAGAATTGTGAAAATCACAGCAGATGCCTTTGTGTGAAAGTAACTGAGGATAAAACACAGAAAAACATGAAGGAGATTTTCCTGGTCCGGCTTTTTAAAGCAGATAACCTTAAAAATATTCTACAATATTCTGCAATTTTGCATAATTTTAAAAAGTTTAAATTGCTTCAGTATTGAAGACAGCGCTGTAAACAACGGTAGACTGGTGGGTGATAAGCGAAGGAATAATGCAGAAAACAGATTTGAGACAGGAAACTGTTCCTGAAGTACAGAGAGAGAGAGAGCTGTGCATGAAGTGTGATTTGTATCGTGGTGGAAGCAAAACAGCAAAAGTCAGAGGGAATTCATGACGACACTGATCAAATGTGAAGCGTAGTTTGCTGCTTCTTTTGCTGCTGGCTCAGCGAATTTTGGTTGGAGAGAGACAAAACCTGCAGCTCAGAATCTAGTGCAAAAAAGACGTAAACACAGAGCGGACCAGACGCATCAGAATCGCTAAGCTCCGACAGCGTGTCCGTGTTCGGGCCGTCGGGTGAGAAAGCTGAGAAAGACAAAGCTGATCCTGATGCGTCGGGTCCGTTCTGTGTTTACGTCTTTGTGTGGAATCCAATAATGAATTGATATCTCCTTATTCAAACTACTCACCTCTCTCTTCCACCTGCACTTTCAACTGGACCACGGCCAATCAGAGAGGTCCCGCCCCTGACTATCTCTGATTGGTTTAGTCCACGATAGGGGCATAATGTGTGTCTGTTGTTCCACACGGAGAGTTGCAGAGATTTTTTTTTGTTACCCGAACAGTTGGTCGCACAGGTGCGACCAAATATTTATTTTTAGTTGCACCACTGAAAAATTTGGTCGCACTCTAGAGCCCTGCTTAATAGTTACTATATACAGTAATGGACATTTACATCAGATGAAAACTTTGGTTGTAAGATTCAGATAGTTATTTATTAAAAGCTCGACATTTTAAATGAGAATAAGAAAGAAAAGTATGTCTTTGTGCCCCCTTTTCCCTGTTCATGCCCTATCGGCCCCCCTGGCTAAACTTTGCTAGACCCGCACAGTTACCAGCCGTCAGCTGCATAGAAAAAGATCCTGGTGTAGAAAGTAATATTAAATAAATTCTAACAACAGCTGATCAAGGTTAAACGTGCTGCTGTTCAGCCGCTGGTTTCCTCTTTCTGGTGCAAAGTGGGCCAAAAACAAACAAGAGAGACGGACTCGCGACAGAAAAGCCGATCAGCTGATCATTGATCAGTTTCATGATTGAAGTAGCAGCAGGAGAGAGAGAGAGAGAGGCAGTCGCTCCATATATCGGTTGTTAAGCTTAACGCTGGAATGCTTTACAAACATTCAGAGATGAACTTACACACTTGCTTTACTTCTCTCTGGAATCACTTTCTCGGAGATGAAATGCCGGTTTGGTAGCGAAGCTACAAATGCTCAACCAGACAACAGGTCTTGCACGCCACAGCTGCTCTATCACGTGACCACACTGCTCCGACGTGCTACGGTTATGAGCCGGTTTAATGGATCGGATTACATTTTTTATTTCTCTCCGATATCTGATCCAGTAATTTACGTCAGTATCGGACCGATACGTAATATCGGATCGGTCCATCTCTAAAATCACCTGTGCAGGAGCTGAGGTAACAAACTGCTTTAAAGCAAGTCTCATATCAGGCGTTTCTTCCTGCTTGATAAAGGGTTTCAGCTTTAAACACTACAGTGCACCTGCAGTCTCACTATGGACTCATGCTCCTGAAACACCTGCAGGATGTGAAACCTGTCTGTATCTGTAAGCATTAATAAGAGAAAAATATTTTAGTTAACTGAAATGAAAATAAAACCTGGACTTTGAACTTTTTATTGTAATATCTCTGCTGATTTGTGCCTGATGGATTTATCAGCTGGGCCAAAACAGCTATCAGTATTAGCTATTTGCAGATATATTGGTATTGGCGTTTATAGCAGCCAATAAATGAAAAAGGAAAAAGGAAAGCAGAAACGGGAGAAACGCCCTACAACCACGTTGGGTTTGATGTTGCAGAGTTTGCAGCTTCCCTGCTGGCAGCACCACCGCTGTAACGATATCGACTGATTCGGTTTTTAGCTTTTGTTCAGCAACCAAAATCCAGAGAAGGCCTGTGTGTCGAGCTTCATCAGTGATGCAAACAAACAGGTTGTTAATTGTCTTGTCATGATGTCTGTTTTTCAAAATTATTAATTTTCACTGACAGTTATCGTGGTATACGTGGAATACCATTAATCAGGAAGGGAATGCCTTCATTGTTACTTTTTTTTAAAATATAAAATTTGTTAACATTTCAGCTGCAAGAGGATTATCTTTTTTATTTTTTATTTCACATTCACGTGTGGTCAGGTGGTTTTAAACTGCCACACATCAGAAATCTGTATGCAGTTGAACGTTGACTAAATTTCAGTGTTTCCGCTAAATCAGCGCTCTCTACTTGTTGTTACCTTTGTGAGAAGTAGGCGGGGCTCCTATGTAGGCGGGTCATTCGTGTCCAGGATGGGGCTGACTGCACATGGCAGTATTACGCGGTCTACCTGGGTAACCCTGGTATGATGAGTCTTTGATAACATGTACTGATATCCATGTTTGCCCTTCTGGGTGACAGCTGTTAATGTTTGCATCACCATTTGTGGGAAGTCATTATGTTCAGTAACAATCTTTGTAACCTTCAGTGTTTCTTGGTGAGCGAATGAAACACAGTTGAAACCCATAAATGTTTCCCAGTCATGAAACACATCAGTGTCATGTTTGGCTTTAGAGCAAAGTTTATAAAATTGATCTGAAACGACACAGCTGTGAAACAGCTGTGCACATCTGTAATGTGTTCCTTATTAAAGCTGCTAATGGAAGATGGTTTTTCACCTCTGAAGGTCTGACCTGTTCTTCGTTTCAGAGCCGCTGAATAATCCCAATGCCTGTTTCTTCTTCTCTGCTAACAGAACAGTCTGATTAAAGGCGTGTACCCCGCCAGCCCGTCGTCCTGGCTCTTCGTTGCCATAGGAATCCTGGCCACCATGTACATGCAGTCGGATCCCAGCATGGGGCTCATCACCAAGATACAGCAGCACCTGCCGCTAAGGTACACAAAGGCAATGTCAGTGGCAAAGTGCTTTAAATGTGCAAAATGATTTGATAATGCAGCGTGGACAAATTAGACCATAATGTTGTTGTTGTTTTGTTTTAATCAAAGTAACAAATCTGAAGGTGCAAAAATAGGTGAGCACATGGAATCATAATTTAGCTTTCTCAGGGTAAACTCTGCTCTTATCTCGTCTGCTGTGGGTGACGACAGGGACGAAGTGTGTGTGTGTGTGTGCAGCAGAGAATGATGAAGCTACCATGATTGGTGGATACATGAAGTGGTGAAAATGTAAAATGGTTCATGGGTACTTTATCTGACTTACCAGTTGCAAATCGACTTTTACTCTCTACTTGATCACTCAAAACACTTCATACAGCATGTCTCATTCACCCATTCATGCGGCACGTTTTTGTTCTTTTTCTACATCTAAGCGCTGTTCTGTCAGTCATTCATTGTGAAGAACGCCTCGAGAGCAGCTCTGTGTCTTCCCCAAGGAGCTTTTGGCGAGCAAGCGAGCAAGGCCCACGAATGATCAAACTCCTCTCAGAGTTCTGCAGACAAATCAAGTGTCAAGAAACTATAACGTGATGCTTATTTTAAGCCCAGCATCTTCCTTACCTTCTCAGTTCAGTTGTTATGTCTTTGATGTCATGTTGCTCTTGCTCACTCATGTTTTCATGTTGCTTAGTAGCTTTTATTTCTGCACACTGTATTTGCCCACAGTCTCACTCACGTCCCTGTGCTGTCTTGTTGCTAATGGTGACAGCACTGATGCTGCCGCGAGTCAGAAACCTGAAACATTTTATTAAGCCTAGAACACTATCGCTAAAAATAGTAACACCATCACTAATGCCGGGTGATTTTTACCCAATATAATATACCCAACAAAAAGTACTTGTCATCAAAATATATAAAATATATGACAACACATGACAAATTAGAGTGGTTTTCTTTTATTTTCAGCTGTGCCATATCTAACAAAATGGAAAAAAGTTTCATGGGGGGACCCTAAAAAATGCTCCAAAATTTCTGGAAAATTAGCAGTTGGAGAACAAAACAAATCCTAAACAAAAATATAATGATGCTGGAAACTTGGTCTTTGGTCCACCCATTCCTGGGATATTTGAGTCTTCCCTGGTGAAGGCACAGTCTCCTTGACACGCGAACAGCTGCAGGAGAGAGAAACAAAAAATGGCATTTTTTGAGTGGGTAAAAATGACCAGTTGACTAAAATATTTTTTTTACCATATGAATTCACTTGGAAATCACCACTTGTTGATATTTATTCATAACCACTGCACTAAATAAGGATAACATGCAAATTCCAGGACCACTCTTACTTACCTATTCCTTACATGCAGTCAGTACACACAGGGTAGTAATGGCGTGGACACACCGGTCGATGGCAGACATGGCACCTGTATTGCGTCTTCCTGTCCAAGCCTGTGGGGCAGTCAGCACACCTCACTAAGGGACCACTGCTTTCTGCTGCCACTGGTCTTGCCTCACCTTCAAGAGTGCCAGGGGTAGGGATGTCGAGCACGCTACAGATCAGGACTCTGAGTTGACGTGACAGATTTGAAGAGGGGAGCCTCTGCTCTGCCCATGGTTTGATGAGTGCCAAAGCCTGCATATAAGGCCTCCTCTGCATTTGGTTGTCACCTCTCTTCACTGCATTCTCATTGTGAATGATCCATGAGTTTATCACACCAGCATTGATCATGCCATAGAACACGCAAAGGGGCCATCTCTTGGTTTTTCTTCCACAACCATAGTGACATCTGGTCAAAAGTATCGACACCTCCCTTCGTTTTGTTGTAAAATTCAATCACTTCGGGCTTACGAGTGGGTCCTATGCTTGGTTGTGTATGCATGGATGACAGGAGCAGTACAACCTTCTTTTTTGAAGCTTTGTCAGGGAGGAAGGACACCAAGGTTAGTTCTTTGGTAAAGAGAAATGCACTGGAGCCTGGCACGTGATTTTCTTTAACTTTCTCCCTTTTGTTTGCTTTTATTGTTCCCACTAAGGTCATACCACAGCTAGCTACATAACATAGCTTTTAGATTAAAAAAAGAAAAGAAAAAGAAATCTAATCAGCTAGCAATTGCCAAGTTAAACAAACCTTAGCTATGTGTTACTCACTAGCTGGGATGCCAAAGACCCTAAACTTGCAACAGGGTGACAGCTGTAGTTGAAGAGGGACAGTAAATATGGTGAGCCTGAATGTTGTCACCCTTGAAATGCGGCAAGATCGCCTGATTTTATACACTAACACTATCACCGGGTGAAATCCACCCAAAACCTACTTTACCCTCTATCACTATTGCCGGGTGAAATTCACCCGAACACATGCCTGTAGGAAAAAGCGGGATTTGGGGTAGGGAAACACCCACGCCTTCAAAGACGTCAAAGACCCAAGCTACCCAGGGACCCACCACACTCAGACAAACGCAACATATTGAAAATTATGTAAATACATTTGCTCGGGTGAAAATCACCCGGCGATAGTGTTCTAGGGTTAAAAACATCTCATGGGGAACATATGACAATACCTGCTGTGATAACTAGGACTGGAATTATGTGTCCAAGTGTGTGAGTTGTTTCTCCTTAAAGGTGCAGCACCACTCTAAGGCCTCACAGTGAGGAGGGCTGGGGTTGTGTATACATATATAGCAGGTTTTTCAGCATGTTAACAAGATGAGTCAGAGGATTGTGGGTGTGGTGCTTAAACCTGAACTTTCCTCTACTTCCTACCAGCCTGACTACTAACTGTAGCTTTATATTATTGCATGAACCATTACTGATTCACTGACTGCACCTGTTGCTTTCATGATGCTCTGAGTCATTACAGCAAGCTTAATAAACATGAATATAACTGGCAGGATGGAGGGCATGGTGAAAGTAAACAGTGACATTCATTATAATGACTGTAGCTGAACATGTGACATGAATGAAGTGAAACCAACATGAGTGTGAGGGTGATCACATGTCTCAATCACCACATTAAATCCACCTGTCTAATATTATGTAGGTCCCCTCTCATGGTGCCAACACTGCTCTGGCCCTCGGGGCATGGACGTGGGACTCCAGGGGGAATGGAGACATTGGGTCCCTGGGGTTGTTTTTCAAACATCCTGGCTCGGATTGGGATCTGGGGAGTTTGGGGACCGGGCCAACATCTCGGACCGTTTGTCATGTTCCTGACTAGTTTTGTGGTATGGTGGGGCGCACTGTCCGCTGCTGTCAGCAAGTGTCTTCGCCAACAGCTGATCGGTAGCTGGTGTGTCTCAGTTACATCCACCTGAACGCTAGGAACCGAGGTTTCCCAGGAGAGTCAAAACTCACTTTCCTGATTACCAAGCTGCACTAGTGCAGTACTAGACTACAGGAAAAAACTGACCTGCTTGTTGCCTTCATTATGAGTTTATTACTTTTAAATGCAATCTAATATCCTAACATCTTCTTGTTTTTAATACTATGCACAGTTCCTCAGTGGCCCACTAGGTGTTGCTGTTGTATTTTTATACTGTCAGAAGCCTCACGGTGAGATTAAACATGAGCTATGTGAGTGAAACGCACACTTTCTCAGTTTTGCTAAAGTAACAGATTATTCGGGGAGAACTGCATTTATTTATTTATTTTATAATGTTGTGTTAACCTGTCAAAGGCAGCAGTTTTTGGAGCCACTGGAATCTAAAAGCTGCTGTTACAGAATGTCTTGGTCACTAACACTGAAGTCTATTTTTGCATCAGTTCTTAGCTGTAGATAAAAATACTTCCGATCTGTGTTTAGTGTAGCTGTAATCAGATAATACTGCTTATTACCTCACATTTGAAACGGATTACCAGGCAGTTGTCTGGTTATATCTGAGCCTCTCTGGGCTGGACTCTGAGTGTTGCCTGTAAATATGGCTGTAAATTACTGTGGTGGTGTGTAGAGGCAAAATTACAATAATTGTCTTTTTTATTTTTATTTTTTTATCAGATATGGGAGATGTCCCATTGCTCTGTTACTTTAACAGAGCAATGGGACATCTCTTAAAAAGGTCATTTATCAAGACTGTTCCTCCCAGCTTCCTTCAGACTGTATTATTTATTGTCTATTGAAAAAGTTTCCTTGTATCTGCTCGTGTCACTAAAGCGATCTCACTCCCTCTGTGCAGCCTCCACATGTCCCTCAGTGCCCAGGGTCAGACTATGGTGTCAGCGCTGGTCTTCAGCACTCTGCTGTGGCTCTCCCTCATCCTCGCCCTCAGGTTCTGCCTCAAACTGCTGCTGTCCTACCACCAGTGGATGTTTGAAAAGCACGGCCGGATGTCTAACACCACCAAAGTCTGGGTGGTAAGCCACGTTCCTGCTCAGCTTCCTCCAGAGGCTGCTGTGTGCGTGTGTTGGACTCGAGGAGTTATTGCATTAATTTTTTCCTGGACTGAGTGTAATATTTATGTTTGATAACATGAACCAAAAGTTGCACGTTGATTATTTTTAGGCTGAATGGTTCCATGTTATAGTGTTGTGTGGGGTTTTTGTTTTTTTGGGGGTTTTATTTTTGCCGTTTTCTTTTCAAGCACATAACATGTCCAAAAATGCTGCAAACATGAAAGGATGTAAAGCTGTTTTAAACATGTTTCTCTGATTTGGAAGAGTAACAGTCTCACTGGATTGTTTGCTTTGCCTCATTCTTGTAGTTTAATTCCTTTTAAGTGGCGCTTGTTGGAGCTTCTGAGCTCGTCTGTTATCTACAGTAGATGGCAGCACACACCGTCAAGCTTGCAGAAGCCCTGACTGGGAGAAAAAATTCAACTACTGCTGGTGATGATTTACAGCAACACTTAATACTCGCTTAAGCGTGAGTTTTGCTTGGAAGTAGGAATGTTCATCTGATCTTGGAGGATTGGTCCATGGAGTCTGATGATTAAATAAACAATTTGCAGCTCCAGTTTTTCAGTCTTGGACCGGAGCAGTATCTGCCTCCTAGCTGGAAGAGAACTTTGAAAGGGAGCTTTACTTTAAAGAAACTTTATTTTCATTGTCATTAAACCTCCTCCTGGGGTAAAGATCGCACCCAGCCCTCTCTAATAGTCAAAGACTGAGGGTTTTATCTCTTTTAGGGATAAGATTACATTTTCTTATTGAAAACACGCTGTCTGTAATGTCTGTCTAAAACAGTCTGCCCTCTTTGACCTCTTCTTTCAGCCTCTGGTGAGGTTGCTGTCAAGCAGGAAGCCTTTGCTGTACAGCTATCAGTCGTCTCTACCTCACCTTCCTGTCCCAGCCATCCAAGACACAGTGATCAGGGTGAGTGTGAACATGCACCTGAACACATGGTGGCGCATTTAACTTTGTTTTCTCTCCCCATCCTTATCATCTTGTCTGAATGTTTGCTGTTATCAGTACTTGGAGTCGGTGCGCCCTCTGCTGACGGACCCGGAGTTCAAACGCATGTCAGACCTGGCCAATGAGTTTGAGTCGAATCTGGGGAACCGCCTCCAACGCTACCTGAAACTTAAAGCTCTGTGGGCCACCAACTATGTAGGTATTCAGCAGGAAGTACACACAGTGCAGCTGACAGTGAGGGGTGCAGGAGGGTGTATGGGTCATTGACTAACACAGTTACTCATGCTCAAGGGCAACACACGCTGACCTTTGTCCAAACTAAATGAATTGACACTGAATACAAACAAAAAACAATCTTCTTCAGTGCATAATATCATTTTTATAATTAAATAAATTACTAAACTTTACAATTTCCCCAATAATTTCATGAAAATGAATTTTTTTACCTTGCCAGAGCAGGTGCAGCAGGTTTATATAACAACACAAATGTTGGTTATTCTCATCATTTTTCCAGCTTGTTAACAACTTCATCAGGTCACAGGACATGGCCTCTTTCCATCATTTAACTGCTTTGATCCTGAAGCTTCTGGCTCTGAGCGTTGGATGAGTTAAATGTGTTTGTGGTGGCTCTGCTGCACTCAGTGAGTCGCTTCACAGCCTTCATATTAGTGTGACGGTGCCACAAATGTTTCCTGTGCTCGCCTGTTAGTGCAGAAAAGCATCTTAATGATTATTTAAAGCATATACAGCGGTCCCTCATTTATCACCGGAGTTATGTTTTAAAAATAACCCGCGATAGGTGAAACCTGTGAAGTAGCCAACTTTATTATAACTATTATAGATGTTTTAAGGCTGTAAACCCCTCACTACACACTTTATACACTTTTCTCTCTTGTTTAAACTCAAAGTTCAAACCACGCAGGTGACAACGTTTCATCGACATTGTTGTGTTTGTTGGGGAGAAAGCTTATAAACATTCAGTGCTGCACTTCAGAGTCACACTGCTGCGATCCAAGATTTATGTAAATTTGACAAGCTGAATGCATTCTTTACTGTACAGGAAACATGGCACGAGACTGTTTGACAATGATCTAGAGCCAATCAGGATGCAGAACACAATGTGCTGTATTTATAAATAAATAAAAAAATAAAAAAAATCTGCGAAAGGTGAACCGCGATATAGCGAGGGAGAACTGTAATGCATAAGTTCATTATTTGCATTTTTATTAATGAAAGTATCTCAGGATAATACTTGGGCACAGTAAACTTTTACTTGAGTAAACGTTCTTTTGCCAGCTCTGTAATCTGTGAGTGACAACTGACAGAAGTGACGCAGTACTTATTTAAAAAGCACATTCTTAGCGTTGTCCTCCTTGTAAATCAAAAATCGTCACGACCAGTGTTGGTCAAGTTACTTGAAAAAAGTAATCAGTAACTAATTACTGATTACTTCCCCCAAAAGTAATCCCGTTACTTTACTGATTACTTATTTTCAAAAGTAATTAATTACTTAGTTACTTAGTTACTTTTTAAAAACACGATTTACAACCTGAATAGGTGATAAAGTGATAGATCTTTCAGCCCAATTCTACTTTTTCTGCATAATCATCATACAAAATGTAATCAAATGGAAAAGTCTCTTTTTAAAACTTGTTTTATTAGTTTTTAATCTTTTAACTTTATGCATCAAGCAAAAATTTAATTATCTGCAACATTCTCTGACTGGAAGAAATTAGTTTAACATTTAAACCTATTTTCTGCACATTCCAGCACATAAAATAAAATATTTTTTGTGTTTACACTCAGTCTTTCAAATAGATGCAAGTAAAACACAGCAGAAAATAAATAAAGTCAAAGACTAGCGGTCCTGTTGCTCTATTTTCACCTGTAAAGCAGGAGTGGGGTAGGCGGAGGTTTACCCTGGTGCAGGTGTGCAGCGGTCAGTGGAAGAATCCGCGAGTTTCTCTGTGAGTTTCCCATTACGTCGTAGCTACTCGGTGCTTGCTTGGAAGTTTAGGGTTTTTCGCTGTAAAAAGAAGTTTTCTTCCCACGCACAACGGACACTAATGTTTTTGTCACTTTTTATGGAATCAAACTCAAAGTAAGGTCAGTACTTCCACGCTTTAAACGCTGCACGCTCATACTCTCTCTGCACTCGATATATGATCCATTGTTGATCTGCACACAGCTGTTGTCACGAACGTCGCACTCGCTTACGTCACTGTCATGAGACATTCTCGCAAAAAAATTACGGTTTTAGTAACGCAGTAACGCAGCGTTCCTACGGGAAAGTAACGGTAATCTAATTACCGTTTTTGCAATAGTAATCCCTTACTTTACTCCTTACTTGAAAAAAGTAATCGGATTACGCGTTACTGCCCATCTCTGGTCACGACCTCTGTTATCACTACAATACGTCCTCACGTCCTGGTGTTTGAACTTTGGTGTTTGAACAGGTGCTGAGTTTGACTGTTACAGGTTTGAGTCGCTGCTCTGTGGTGCACTGTCAGTGTGCCCTTACTGACACAGCTGATGCATAATGTAATTTATCCCTTTTTTATTTGCAAGTTTTCTTATAAAGTTGCAACTGTAAAGCAATACATTTTTCAATTTTTAATCCTCATGCTTTGTGCTCCTGGTTTGAAAAGAACAAAGACTTTAGATTCCTGTTTTGGCTCTAGGTGAGTGACTGGTGGGAGGAATACGTCTATTTAAGGAGCCGAGGTCCCATAATGGTCAACAGTAACTACTATGGAATGGTAACCACTGCTTCTTTATATAATTACATGTTTACGTTCTGAGCTAAGGTTAGGAGTTATATTAAAGTCAGAATGTTTTATTTTCTTTACCCGTGATCTTGATTAAATCTACACCTCATATCCTGTTGTCATTTTTAAACCTGAGCTTCCTGTCAGTCCAGCTCAACCTTTTAGCCTTATCTTGTTGGCTATGTTTTTATAGAGATGATTTCATTCTCCTTCCTTTGGTTGTTAATCAAAAATCTTCTCATGGTTGTCTGTTAAAAAACATATTCTATCCCTTGTGTGGTCCTTCCAGGATTTTCTGTACGTGACACCAACCTCAGTGCAGGCGGCCAGGGCAGGGAACACGATCACTGCCCTGCTGCTCTACCGCCGCAAGGTGAACCGGGAGGAACTGAAGCCGGTGAGGCTGCACACATTTCTGCAGATTGGAAAAATAATGCAATGGCGTGTGTTTGCGTCTGTTGCGCTATTTGTTTTTAAAATTTAAAAAAAATTTAAAATTCTGATGATACCTATCGCTGTCAGATTCTTAAAAATCTTCCAAGTTTGCATCAGTAATCTTAAGAAGGTCAGTGTCCCTCAGGCTGAAATGATGAGCTCCTGTTTTATTATGTTGACCAGAATGTATTCAAAGTTCAGATTCAGTTTTAATACAGAGGCGTTAAATGGAAATATTGCATTAATATTGTGGCGTTGCTTTTAAACACATGGTCTCAGATGTAATTGGCCTGATATGAATAAAAGACAATAGTTTTTTTTTTCTCAAAGATATTTTTATTAAATTGAAGTAACAAAGAAAAACAGATACACACAGAATTGTTAAACAACAAACACGTAGGTTTCACGATGACTGTTTGAACTGAATCAGGATACTTTATTAACCCCGAAGGAAATTATGGGTTACAGCAGGAGGCATGCTAAATCGCACATGTGCATTTACAAAGGAACCTTATGACCAAACATACTTTAGGGAGACATGTCAGACTGATGGGAAAAAAACAACGAAAATACACAACATGAGGTGAGAGGAGGAGGGGGGAAAAAACCTCCACTCAGACTGAGCTCCTAATGGGAGAACAGTTTGAGAACAGAAAAAAACAATACACAAGACTGTCAATACACCACAGACACACAAGATAAGCAACAGTGGTGGGTAAAGGGTGAGGGAGAGCCGGTGTAGACGGCGCATGCTTGTGTGTGTCCTTGGCTCAGCCAGGCTAAGTAAACAGTCTTCCAGCCGACCCAGGTGGCTTTGCGTAGGATAGGAAGGAACAGAAATAATAGAATACAGATTAATGACACTCACATATCTTGTAATTGCGTTAAGCAGTTTACCCCCCTACCCATACCACATATTAGCCCTATCCCTCAGGACAAGTACAAAAACAAAAACCAGAAACAAAAACAAACAAACAAAAAACGCCATCGCAAGTACAACAGGACAAAGCAGAACAAAATAAAACAAACACAAAAAACATAAAGGCCCTTTCACAGCGGAAACAGCATGTGCTGCTAATGCTAACTGCTAACTAAAAGCCAAGGATCCAGAATTTGTTGCGCTGGCTGCTGAGCTCTGTGGGGTTTCGCGGCACCTCTACGTGCACTAGATGCGCCTGCTCCCTGTCGTTTCTATCTCTGTTGAAAAGGCTCTGGAGTAGCCCGTACTGGGGGTCTCTGTATAAGCAGGTTAACCTGTGACACCAAAAATAACCGAACTCGGACACACACAGACTGTTTTCCTTCGTGGTGATGAAGGGAATCGCTGGGCTGGCATGTAAAAAGGCATTTATTCTTTTAGGACCTGCAGCTCAGTAAAGCACCCCTCCAACAGCCAAACCCATCTGTTCTCTGATTGAATTGTTAATAAAATTGAATTGAATTTCGCCAATTTGGTCAGTTTTCAGGATACAAGCTCAACCTATATAAGTGAGTTGTTTCCTGTGGATGGAAGGGCACCAGTGTATGACTATACTCCTCCACTTTAAAATAGCAGGAGATCAGTTTACATGTAAAAATATAACGATATGCTCTGGCAGACTTGGCTCTATGGTCTTAAAGGGTTAAAGTTATGCATTAAGGTGCTTTCCTGCAGGAAGGTGTAATGTTGAGAGTAAAAAGTCCTAAACTTTAATTTTGGAAGGTAGTCCACAGCCCATTGTGTAATATGGGTGCACATGCCTTTGATAGTCAGTTTATTCTGGCAGTGACTCTTGTTTCCTGAGGTTCTGCAGAACCTTCGATGTGCTCCAAAATCGTCTGTCTACTACCCACCTTGCTTTTTTACAGCTCCCCTTCAAAGAGAGCAACAGACGGGTGCAGCCGTCTGTCGCGGCTGAATTTAGTGATTATGTGAAATACTTTGTGTTATCTAGTGAGGGTCACATGGTTTAGTGTCCATCTAAAACAAATGGAAAATAGCCAGTGTGTTTGTGTCTTTGCTGTAGAGCCGCGTTCCGGGTACCGTCATCCCCCTGTGTGCTGCTCAGTGTGAGAGGATGTTCAACACAACACGCACACCAGGAGTCGAGACTGGTAACAAACACACTCATACTCAGAGTAGATGCAGCACATAAACATGCACTTTGATTGTTGCAGTTGTGTTTCTCTCGCTCAAGTGTCTTTAATAAGGGAAGCTGTTTCTCTGCTAAATTCTATTAATTGGGCATATAATAGAAGAATAGCATTCTATTTCTATTACCTCACTGAAGCAGGATATGAGGATATTGAAGTAGCATTGTTGAAGTATAGTATTGAAGTTCATTATCAAGTACTAAATTATCATCGGAGGCTGATGCGCTCTTACACTCAGACATGTTTTGCATGTTTCCCTACTGTAGGGGTCTCTGCAAGCATACAGAGGGGGTACTCTGAGAGGGTCCAAGATGACAACTTTGGAATTCTATTAGAAACAGTCGATTTGTTTGTCAAAGCTGAATTCAGGGCAAACTATGCTAAATTAGCGTTTTTAGCTAGCAGCTACAATAAGCATAAAAGTTACCTTACGGCTATCATTTGTGAACATGACGCTTGTTCTTATACATGTAATACATTTATTACCAACCTGAGAGTTTATCCGCTGGTCATTCGACATGACGAATGACTTCTGAAGTCTTAATTCAGCTCAGGATGTAAGTTCCAAAAAATTGAATTTTGGAATTGAAACTGAATGGTGAGAAGTGAAACTGAAATTATTCGAGAGCTGAATTTTTAAAGGATAAAATGCAGTTTCAAAGCAAATCAATTCATTTTCAAACCATGAATTCAATTTCAAATTAGACTAATTCAAATTCAGTTTCTGATGGCACAGATTTCTGCCCATACTTGTCTTTTTACACACATTAGGCCATAGGTGTCAAACTCTGGCCCGTGGGCCAAATTTGGCCCGCAGCCTAATTACATTTGGCCCACAAAGCCATACCAAATTACTATTAGAGCTGGCCTACTGGTATTATACAGCTAATATATATATTGTTTAGTATTAAGCTTTGCTTGTTCCATATTCACTTTTTCAGCAAAACGTGTTTGAGTCCATAAGAAAAGATTCATTCTTATATCTGGAGGAATAAATATATTTCAATAAATATTAATGTTAGCCCACGACTTTGTTCCAGTTTTGAATTTTGGCCCACTGTGTATTTGAGTTTGACACCCCTGCGTTAGGCAATGTAAACACATCTCATGGTTATATCTTATTGTTGTTGCAGACTGTATAATATGGCACGGCCCTACTCTTTTTCACAGATGTGCTCCAGCACTGGCTAGACAGCGAGTTTGTAGCAGTGTACCACAGGGGGCGCTATTTTCGCCTATGGGTATACCAGGCAGGCCGCCTGCTGTCCCCCAGGGAGATTGAACACCAGGTCCAGAGAATCCTGGATGACGCTTCACCCCCGCTTCCTGGAGAGGAGAAGCTGGGAGCTCTCACTGCTGGAGACAGGTGCGTACAAAGTGGCAGCCCCCTATCATCCTGATATGCTTACTACTGATTACTACTATTGACATGGCAGCAGCAAGCGTGCTGCTGTTTGAATTTTCTAAATGTCGGGGAAAAGCGGGTGACGTCACATGCCTTTTTATCCCTTTTTATATACAGGCTATAGTAGGCGATTTAGATACATTTTCTAACTTGACTGTGAAATATTTGGGAGAAACATGAAAAGTTAATCACAGGTTCTAGTCTGTAATTAAGGAGTGGCATTGATAAGAGGTTATTTAAAACTGAATAAACCTTTTAAGGTTGACATCAACATTTTTCTTTCATTAAAATAAAATAATTTTTTTTTATTTCTTTACTGAAACACAGCCAGTTTGTATAAAGCTGTCTGAACCTGCTGTCTTTATATTTAGCAGGTTGCTCAGAGGCAGCTCGCAGAGACGAGCTACAGTGCGACCACTAGATGGCACCATAATATACTAATCAGAGCTCTAATACTAACGTGTAGACTCAGCTTTCATTTGAGAGTACCCAGTTTTAAGTTTGGCTTTGGAGTTTCAGCTCCTTAACATGTGCCGCTCACATGTGACAATTGACTCTAAGGCTGTTTCATATGAAAGTTCATTATGTCATTATCGATTAAGCAGATAAAAGGCTTGGATTTCATTTAAAGTTAGATCTTCCAAATGCAAGCAACATCCTGTGAACTAACAACATGCGGTCAAAAGAGCTCTCCATGCACAGGAAACATCCTTAAGCTGCTAAAACAGAAAAAACTATGCAAGAATTTGCTATAATATTAGAAGTGGCAAAATCTACAGTTTGGTACTTCCTGAGAGGGGAAAAAGCACGGGTAAATTCAGCAACGCAAAAAGACCCGGACGCCCACGGAGGACAACAATGGTTGATCCACAAGTCATTTCCATGGTTATGAGAAACCGCTTCACAAAAGCCAACCAAGTGAACAACACTTTCCCGGAGGTACGCGTATCGATGTCCGAGTCCACCATAAAGAGAAGACTGCATGAAAGTGAAGCCTCAAGAATAGATTGGAAAAATCCAAAGCACACCACATCATCTATAAAACTGTGTGATGGTTTGGGTTTGCATGGCTGCCACTGGCACTCATGAATTTTGAGGTGTTCGGAGACTCTCTGCTCAAATCCAGTTAAAAGCAGTCAAATTGATTAGATGGTGTTTCATCATACAGATGGACAGTGAGCCAAAGCAAGCCAGGAGTTTATTAAAGCAAAGAAGTGGGATGTTCAGCCACCTGCTCGTTTTCCTGCTTGTGGGCATCTTTAGTTGAGTGTGAAGGTTTCTAACTCTGCTCTCTTAATTCCTCAAAACCTAAAAAGTTTGGGTTGGCTTCACTGAAATGATTGAAAGCAAAACAGTGGAAATGAATCATGTGAACAGTAAGTGTAAATTAACTTTGGCTAGAAGAACTGATGAAGAAAAAAAAATGTAGGGATCAGCTCTTCAAGTTTATGCATGTTAGTATTTGTAATGTCTGTTGTACACATGGCTAGATTTCTTTTCCTAAGATGTAGAAGCATAAACAAAAACAAAACCAAGAAAGAGAGAGAGTGCAAAAGCTAACGTGTATCAGCAAATGGATTGTGACATGGTAATGGTAAATGGCCTGCATTTGACAGGCCATTTACCCCCTGAGCCACGGACCGTGGTTACAGATTGGGAAGGGTATCTGTAACCGGAAGGTCGCCGGTTCGATCCCCGGGCTTTCTGTCCTGGTCGTTTTGTCCTTGGGCGAGACACTTTACCCTACCGCCTACTGGTGTTGGCCAGAGGGGCTGATGGTGCGATATGGCAGCCTCGCTTCTGTCAGTCTGCCCCAGGGCAGCTGTGGCTACAACCGTAGCTGCCTCCACCAGTGTGTGAATGTGAGAGTGAATGAATAGTGGTATTGTAAAGCGCTTTGGGTGCCTTGAAAAGCGCTATATAAATCCAATCTATTATTATTATTATTATTATTATTATTTGTATGGCGCTTTACTCAGTCCCTAAGGACCCCAAAGCGCTTTACACTACATTCAGTCGTTCACCCGTTCACTCTCACATTCACACACTGGCAATGGTAAGCTACATTGTAGCCACAGCCACCCTGGGGCGCACTGACAGAGGCGAGGCTGCCGGACACTGGCGCCACCGGGCCCTCTGACCACCGAGGATATTTGGCATGCAGCCAGGAGGCAGCCTGGGATCGAACCACCGACCTTCTGATTAGCGGCTGATTATTAGGCTCTGCCACCTGAGCTACAATTTCACCTGAGAAATAAGTGTGCTGGTGAACTGTTTGCCTTTGACGTGTGAAAAAAACACACGAAACACCCACATGTCAGTGTGTTGTTAATGCCCTCACTCACTGATAGAAATCTATGCATACTGATTTTCAGCTCACATGATTTAACTTTCAATTGCACTTTTCTCCAAAGGCCATTAAGATTTGGCATATATGCACGTCTCGCTCTCTTCAGGATTCCCTGTTGTGATTAAAGCTAAATATTGTTGTGTATGTTAAATCTGTTTTAGACTGGGTGCCTTTAGCAGGCGCTCCCATCCTGTTACTAGTCTCGTGCTGGTTTGTTTTCTGGTATGATCAGTATTGTGCATAATTAACAAACAGATGGAAATGACATCAGAACTACAGTCTGGATATGGTGCTGCCTACACATTATGCATGGCTTAAAGCAAACAAAGTGTGAAAAGTGCCACCAACGTGCTTAGCAGGAACAGTCCGATGAGCCTTTGCATTAATGGCCCGTCCGTCAAGCTGTGTGTATTACTAAAGTAGTGAGCCGACCAGCAAATCGGACACAGTACGAGATTTTAGAAAACATCACTGGGCTTTTGTCCAAGAACTGTCATCTGATTTTGACATTTGCATCACACGCTGATGTCTTTGACTGTGTGAAACTTTTTCGGGAGCTTCAGTCTGCTTGATGGAAACAATAGTTTGATGTTTTGTGAGTTTTCAGATTGTCTTAAGTTATCTTAGAGTGGACTAAGTACTTGAGAAGGATGCAGTGTTTAGTGAAGTACGTTTTCTCATAATTGTTATGGAGCGTCTGCAGTTTCCGCTGAGTTAAGCCTTCTGTGAACTTTCTCCACTTCCGAGGCTCTTTTAGTACTTTGTTTTAGGGCAATTGTGCAAAAAGACTTGCTGACTGTGAGTACGGATTTATAATATATCCATGTCATCTCCTCCCAGAATCCCTTGGGCTCAGATGAGGAAGCAGTACTTCAGCTCTGGGGTCAACAAGAGATCGCTGGATACCATTGAGAGGGCGGCCTTCTTTGTAACCTTGGATGACGAGGAGCAAGGCATGAGGGGAGATGACCCAGAGGGGAACTTGGACAGCTACGCCAAGTCTCTGCTTCATGGGAAATGTTATGACAGGTGAGGAGGTCACTAAGGAACGTGTGGGGAGGGGTTTATGGATCTGGTATATTTAAAACCGTGTTTGGTGCCTTCAAGAGCCTAACTGCAGTAAGCATTGTATAAAAATGTGAAAGTGAAGGTAGATTTGTAGCATTATTTGGTTCATCATGGAGACAAAAGATACTTCATCACATCACCACTTCGAGTAGATTACATACCCATGGGAATGCTCTGGGAATACTGTGGCAACTGATCGCTTCATAGTCAGTCCATGCAAGAATGATGTAATGTGATGCTGATGTTTTCACATAGGAAAATGATCTCCATGCATATAAGATCTTGGCTAATCGTGGTCCATCTTATTGTAAAGACCTGAAAGCACCATGTTACTCTAAACGAGTACTTCACTCAGTGCCTCCGAGGATATTTAAAAGTAGGATGAGGTAGCACCTTCAGCCTTTAGGCCCCTCTTCAGCTCCAAGTTTGGATTAGTGAGACGGACACTTTCTCTGCATTTAAGATTAGGTTTAAACTTTCCATTTTTATAAATCATATAGTTAGGGCTGAGTCACATGACCCTTAACACCCCATGCCTTAGTTGCAGGGGGAGAGTGTTCGCACTGTTGCCAAGTGCTAGCTCATAAGCTCATATCATTGGACTTTCTTGTAGGGGCCATGAGGTGACTGTTGTTTTGATTTGGACACTTAATAGGGACAAATTTGATAAATACTGCAAAAAATGGACTGAATTTACTAAACTATTGAGCTCAGATTGTAAGAGTGGAAGAGTACTCCACACACGCCTGCACACACACCAAACATCTCCACCTCTGCTAGACACTTTTTTATGCTTTGTTTTGGTGTCTTTTGTCAGTTCATTCAATCATGTGTCAAAAACATACTGGTTAGCGTGGCAACATTTGTACATAATAATGGCTGGTTTCACCTGAAATACCAACAGAGTAGTGCACAGGATGGCAGGAGATTAGTGAAGTGAAACAAAAATATAGTAATCAGTAGAGCAGGGCGATATGACCAAAAATATTTATCACAATATACTTTTGAAAATTTGCAATAACGATATAACTGACGATATAATTGACACTAGACAAAATTCTTTACAACTCCACAACTTTATTAGTGCAAAAAACCCAAAAAATCATCAATGTATTTTCACTTAAACAAGCAGCTGTTTTTTATGTGCATTAAAGTTATATAAAAATGTAACAGTGCAAATTCCTGTCTGACAGTTTAACCAAAAGGCATTTCTGTGATTACTCCACTTCTCACAGGCCTCAGGCTGCCAACGATTCTCCTTTGGTTTGTGATGGTGACATAAACCACTATCAGACATGTAAAATTAAAGGATTGTGATGAATCCTTTATTTAATCCTTTACTTTCTTCATTGAATTTCAGCTACAGACACCAAACAGACACCTGAGGCTGATCTGGACTCCACACAGGAAACCTTGACAGAAAGGATTGACAGATTTAAAGTTTGTCTCGCAGGGTAGTCGTCTAAACTAAATGCGTTTTTAAGAATACAAAATCTGCATGGCATCGGCATCATTGTTGTTGTGACACTGGTTATAGACCAGAGATATGTTCCAGTCTGTTTTGTCTGGTCTAAAGCCAGGATTCTTATTTCTGCATCTGCGACTCGACTCGGGTGGCACCCTTTACACAAGCTGTGGCAACACGCATCTCCTTTTACGCTTTATCTTCTCTCCTCTCCCAGGTGGTTTGATAAATCCTTCTCCGTTGTGATCTACAAGAATGGGAAGAGCGGGCTGAATGCAGAGCACTCCTGGGCTGATGCACCAACTGTAGCGCACCTTTGGGAGGTGATCCTTGGTCTTATTTCTGAATTTGTGCTGACATGCATTTATCACACAGGGATTGCACAGCTGCGAGTTGAAAGTTCCAGAAGGAGCCAGTTCCAGGAACTGATTGTGTTACAGTATTATCTTAGAAAGCACAGCAAAGAGGAAGTGACACTTACAGGGACACAGTCAGACTTGAACTAATGGCCTTCAACACCCACCATTTTTACCACAGTGAGATAAAAGCAAGACTAAAACATGCTTTCTGATAATATTAGCAGCATTTATTAATTTGACTTGATATAAGAAGCAAAACTACTAAGACTGCAGAAATCTGTGTTTCAGTTACATGGTGATGTTTAAGAATGAATATTTCTAACCCTGAGTTAAGAAGAGAGGAGAGCAGAGATTATCTTTAGGCAGCAGTATGGTTTCACGCTGAGAAAGAGCATCTTAAACTGCATGTTTGATGGTGGAGAAAGTCAGAAGGAGCTGCACTGGGTTTGTGGATCTAGAGAAAGCGTCTGATGGGGTACCAAAAGAGGAATTTTCATTGGCAGTGAGAAGAATGGACAGATTTAGAAATGAGTACATCAGAGGAACCGCTTGGGTCGAGCATTTTGGAGGAAAGGTGCTTTGGACATGTGCAGGGGAGGGATGGTGGCTATATCAGATATAAGCAATGTTCCCTCTAAGCTACCCTCTGATTGTGCACTGCTGGCACGCTCTCTGCACACAGAAAAAAAATCTAACCTGAACTGAAATTAAAATTAATACTTTAACAATTCTGTTTTGCAGTTTTAATCAGTCAGTGACTGGCTGCTCCCGTATGGGATTACAACGATGCCACCTTATCCCATAGTCCAGCCAATAATGCGATTCACATTCGTGTATACGCAGCTCTTGGCAGCATCGTCTTGAATGACGGGGTCTCTGATCGGGATGTCGACGCCAGAGTAGGGAAGGCAGCTGGTGTCCTGCGACGTCTCCAACCTATTTGGAACTCGACCTCCCTGAATGTTAGGGTCACGATCAGACTACTGAACTCTATCGTCTCCCCTACTGCACTTTACGCTAGTGAAACCTGGCGCTCAACAAGTGCAATTATTCAACACCTGAACGTGCTTCTTCAACGTGGCCTGCGGCGAATCCTGAGAATTTCCTACCGGGACCGAATAACAAATGAGGAGGTCCTACGAAGAGGAGGCACCCGCCCGTTAGCCGATGTTGTCGCAGAAAGACGCTTCCGCTTTGCGGGCCATATTTTACGCCTACCCCCTCATCGCCCAGCTAAGATTGCCATGACATGGCGTCCACGCACTGGCAAGCGAAAGCAAGGCCGACCAAAGACCACATGGCGTCGAACATTCATGGACGATCTGAGAACTGTCGACATTGCCTGGGACGAAGCTGAAGCAGTCGCTGCTGACCGACATCGATGGAGATAACTAGCTGCCCGATGCGCCGCCCGGCGTAGGAGGAAATAAGTGCTAATATACGCTGCTAATCAACGTGGTTGACAGGCTATGACAGCGTCCTCATGTGCCGACACCGGTGTTTTAGCAAAGCGGCTGATGTGGAGTGAAGCCACGTTAATGACAACGTGTACAACCATTGGAGATGTGAGCAGGACAGACGGAACAACTGACGGGAAAAATTTATACCAGTTTTTAAATTGTGTTGATCGGCCACGTAAAACCAGAGTTATGATAAAAATATCTGCAATCTTTGGTTTTCTTCCTGAATACTGTCGTTGTTTATATTTACTGCGGGAAGAAACGGTAAAAACAGCATTTTATAAGGAAAACGCTCGAAAGCCTGTGAGCAAAAACAAAAAAAACCCGCCCAGCCTTTCCTATTGGTGGAAAAATGTACCATGTCGACCAATCAAAAAATGATATGGCAACATGTCATTTAGTTGTTTAGGGAGGGGGAAGTTTTAGGAGTGACGGCGGCGTGTTTGAGATGTGAGAGATTTGCGACGTTTAGCACAAATCTTGTGTAGTTAGTGTGTAGTGTAATCAATAGTTTTGAAATGTAACATTTAGTGTTAACCGATTTAACTGATTAACAATTGTAGATAATCAGTTAATCAAGTGCATTAGCAGCAACTTAAAAAATGCTTATGCTGAGTTTTCAAGCACTCATCATCTCTCTTGTATTTTTGTGTCGTCCATTTATAATGGGGTACATTTTTCAAGTATGGCTGTGCTAACTCTCATACTAAATCTCAATAATCTTTTCCTTCCCTATTATTTATTTTTTCCTCCAGTACACGCTGGCCACAGATGCCTTTCAGCTAGGCTACACCGAGGACGGCCACTGTAAAGGCGATGTGGAGCCTTCTCTACCCCAACCTCAGAGACTTGCCTGGAACATCCCGGCAGAGGTAGGAATGCTGGGCAAGATGTGTGTGTGTCTGATTAGTGTGAAACTGCCCTCACTCGTCTCAAGATGTGGCAAAGTAACTTTGTGCAGGTTGTGTGTGTATATATGATGTATGCATGTAGTCTTGACACCATGTTAGACCATCTTGCCCTTACAGACTCTAGTCTGATGTACATCAGATGTGATTTATGTCTCACTGTTTAGTCTGAAGGTTCTCAGTCATGCAGGTGATGGTAGTCTAAGGAGCTTGGGAAAAAAGGCATCTGAACTTCTTGAAGTTACTTGAAGACGTTTCACCTCTTATCTGAGAAGCTTTCAGTTTTAGGGTCAAATGGTGGAGTGTCTCCCCAAGAGGGTCATAAACCCCCTGTTGATCCTCTACCTTATCGCACAAGTCAAGGTGTGAAAATAGGTGTAGGTCACAGTCAGCCAGGGTTTCGGGTGAGCTCACTATGAAATGATTTCCTGAAGTCAAAAGGCCCAGGGTGTGAATGGGCATTAAGGCGTCTGGGAAATGATCTCAAAACTGGATTATAGATGGCAGTTGGTGTGGTGAGCCAGCGCCTCTGTTCAAAGATGGCCGTTCACAGTGGACATAGATGGTTTCTATGAACCTGAATGTCTTTCCATTTCGAACAGTCCTGGGTTGGCTTTGGCATTTCTTGATCATGTTCTTCTCTGCATGATGCAGCGTTTTTATGTTGAAGAATATTATTCTGAAATCTGTAAGGGATTTTTTTGCATTTTTTTTCACTTGCAGTCAGATTACCAGGTGGTGGTTAACCAGTCTCTAGGCCTGCGTGACTGAGACCTTGGCTGACAGTGAGAGCACTGTCAGAGTATAAGACCAGCTCAGCAGTTTGAGGGGTGAATTTTAACTGATGGTGCAATTAATGACCCCATCTTCCTCATCAGGATTTGACTGAAACTAGAGCTGGGCGATATAAGATTTTTCCATATCACGATATATATCACGATATAAGCCAAATAACTATATTTGTAAGATTTAAATGTGCCGTTGCTCACAAGTAAAATGTGAAATAATCAGAAGCTTGTTTTGATTTAAATATTTATTTCCCATAATAAGTTCAACAGGGTAGATGTACTTAAGGAACATGAGACTTTTTCAGATAAAGGCAAATATTGCAAACTACACAAAAGGCAGCCGCTAAAGCGTTTACGTTTCAAAACAGAACAAACGAAACAGACTAAATTGTCAATTCCACTTAGAAACAAAATATTAATTCTAAAAATAAATCTTAGTTTGTTTTACAGAAGAACAAAATTGACTAACTTTTGTCAACATCAAATAAACTGAGAACTAAAAGGAAATTCTTGATCTCTCCTTGTTGTATAGCTCAGCTTTTCAAACAGTTTTAACAGTTACTTTAGTCTGACAGAAGCCGAATGATGAATTAGCGCTTCCAGTAGGGTTAGGGTTACAGCCGAAATACCTTCACATCCCGAACTTCTGTGGCTCTTCTGTTCGACAATCTCTCCGGCGTTGGAACCATCATCTGTTTTCTCTTCGGTAACCTTCGCTCACGCTCTCGGTTGATTTTTCTCTAGTCGGCACACTCATTTCCTCCGTTACCCGGGCGGCACGGCGGCTGGCTGCTTCCCAAACAAATACACATGTGCGGCTTGGCACTTGTGCTGTACGTAACAAGTCACATGACGTGACGCTATGGCTGTGATTGGTTCGGCTCTGCGCTACTTAATTTGGATTGGCTGTTCTTCTTTTTGTTTTTTTTAAGAGGACAAGAGCGGTGAGGTCTATCGCAATAGTTTAACTTTTCTATCGAGAAAAAGTTATTTCGCAATACACATCGTTATCGTTCTATCTAAGTGAAACTATTCTAAACTATAACTTTCACTGTCACTGAAGCAAATTATATTTGAACTGGGAGATTTCCTACTGCTTTCCAGTCAGGCCATCAGGGAGAACAGGCAAACTTCACACAGGAACAGTTTGAGGTTTCAACCACAAACCTAACTACTCTATTATACTGATATGCTAATAATTGTGTTCGCATGGGTTCGTTTCCAGTTCAACGGTCACTTTGCATTTTGAGAAAGAGTTCCGGTCTCACTCCCAAACCGTCTAAGCTGTGAGGTTACGTCCACAGCAGCAGCTTTTTAGCTCAAAATGATACTTGTCATGGTGCTCAATGCTGTCAACAGGGTGGGAGGAAGGATCCAGCAGTGAGGGATCAAGGGTCGCGAAGTGTTGAACAACTCTGCTGCCCTCTTTCCTTGAGCTGTTTTCACTCCATGCTAGCATTAAAACAGTGTTTCTGTTCTGCTCCCTCTGCCTTTGCAAGTGTTTGAATAAAGTAAAAGATATTGTGGGCCGTGGCAACACTCACAGCTATGAAAATGTCAATTGGTGTCAGTGGAAGCGGAAACAATTGAAGGATTTCAGACGCCGTTAAGCCGCCTTCTGTAAGACTTTTGGCTCCACTTTGGGACTGCAGCAGTGACTACGTTCATGAGCAACACATAAATCTTCTGTTGGAGAAAAGCTGACGTACATTGTATTCCACAATGTCTCTCCCACCCACTGACATCCCGACAGAGCAAGCCCAGCGCGTTATTCAATAGCAGGAGGTGCATGAAACTGCATCCTATTATTTATTGGAAATTAGGATGCACAAAATAATTAGTCCTCAAAACTACTGCAGGTGAAAAGGAACTGAAAACATCACACACACACAAAGCATGATGTAACAGGTCTTATCCTTTCCCAGCAACCACTTTGATGTTTAAACAGTAGTAATTCCATTTTATACTCATTGAGATAATAGTTACTGTGTTATCTGCATCACACAGACATGGATAAGAACCTCTTCCTGAAGACTTATGTAAACTCTAAGTAGGTCTTGCTTAACTTAACTTTCAACTAAGTCTTTTAATGTCACATTGTCTTCTTATAGAAAAATCTACAGTATAAGGAGAGTAGAGGTGGGAATCACCATACATCCCACGATACGATATTATTGCAATTTTTTAAAAATATTTTGCGATATTCAGATTCTGTACATAAAGGTAAACTTTATCAATATTCATTTTATCTAATATCAAAGTCTCACACTCAGTCTTTCTCTCATTTCAGTTTGATTGTTGACAAACTGAACGGTTTGTATTACAGTCTAGTCCAACTTAACTGAATCAACCATCTGGTACAATTATAGCTATTCTGAACTATGCAGTTTATGAAAACTATGCAGCCCCTTCAGCAACTGAAGAATTTGAAAGTAAATTAAAACAAAATATAATTTTAGATTACATAAAAGTTTTAAACTTAATTAAAATAAAACATGTCTTAAATTAAAATAAGTAAACTGTCATGTTTATTGCTGCCAAAAAAAAAGTTAAACACATTTGGACAGTGAAGGAATGTCAGGATTCTTGCTCAGAAAAAGGATCAACATGCTCTGAAGTCAGAGCACAAAAACCTTTTTGTAACAAAATATCGATTTCTGCTGTCCCTGTATCCATACATTATTAGCAAACAAAATATCACCATACTACACAGTATCGATTTTTCCCCCACCCCTAAAGGAGAGACTGTTTTACTGCGCTGTAGTGTGTCGTCCACCTGGCCTAAACAATGTTTTTAAAGGAGTTCAGTGACTTTTTATCCTCGACTTTGAAGCTGTCCAGACTGGTTATAATCGAGGATTTTAATATACGCGTTGATGATGACTCTGACCTCTTTGCCAGAGGTTTCCTTAGCGTCGTGGATTCTTTTCCTTTTACTCAGCATGTGTCTGGTCCCACACACACCAAAGGACACACACTGGACCTTGTTTTTACTTTAGGTTTAAACATTGATTTTATTTGTACTGAGGACATTTTTATTTCGGACCATCGTTGTTTTCTTTTCATCTGTCCCTCTCTGCTGTTCGACATGTAGTTAGCTCTCGCATCTTAAATTCCTCTACTGCTGTTAAATTTTCCGATGCCTTTAATTTAGTTTTATCTCCTTATAATGATGTTCATTTTTTAACAAATCATATTAATAATCATTGTCTTTGTATTTTAGACGATGTTTGTCCTGTCAAAGCTCGACTAGCTCCGGTTTCAAAGTCGTCTCCCTGGATAAATGACAGCATTCGCTTCTTAAAGCGTTGCTGCCGTAAGGTTGAGTGTTTATGGAGGAAAACGCGTTTGCATCTCCTTCATTTAAATGCCATCCACACTGATGAGGCACAGGTGTTTCCTCCTCCGAGGGCGTGGACCCATAATGAGCTGGCGAGAGAGAGAGAGAGAGAGAAACGGCTGATCAGCGACCAGCTGAACCTCCAGGCCGTGACAGTTTCGCTTAATGTGCCTTATGGTCCAAAAATACGGTAGCTCCAACCGATTTCACACAACACGCAGTTGTTTTTGAAACATTAATGCGAGTCTGTGGGTCTTTTGTCTACTCATAACAGATACATTAGTGTTATTAGTTCTGCAGCGGCGTCTTCCCGTTTAGTGCATAAAATCTGTTGATTGTGCATTAGAATCGACTGCAGGTCCAGTGTTTTATGGAAGATGTGCTAATCGTTTAGTGCCACACCTACATGTGCTCACGTGCACAAAGCTCAGAGGCAAGGGATCAGGACAGCTGACTAGATTGGCTAAAAGTTGTTCTTCTTGGTGATTAACGGTGTAGACAGATGTTATTCGTTTATTTTATTTTTAACGTTTTTAATTTTTTTTGGTTGTTTTTTTTTGTTTTGTCTTTTGAGAAATGCTCTGATTGCAGATTGAATCTTATTCATTCATCCAGAAAGCGCAGTCAACTAGACAAAGGGAGGAAAAGATTAAAAATACAGTGGTTAATAGCCACAGCATTTGGTGAGGAATGTGTCACGTTTGTATGGTTTTCTGTATTTGTATTGGTTAGTGGAAATGTTAGTCAAGAACACTCATGCTCCAGGCATGGAATCACTGCGATCTGTAAGATGGTGAAGCATGGGGAGCTGATAAATTTTGAGGACGTGTCAGATTTACGAGATCGGCAGGGAAGATTTTTATCGTTACCTACAGGTTCGGAGCTTCTTCCGGAAGGAAATTAAAATGCTTGACGCAGATGCTAGTGGGGTGATCCAAATATTTATGGATGCTTATGGTGGCAACATTATAAGAGGTACTATAGGCAAAATATACAGAAGTTTTACAGCCATGAAAAAGACCTCAACAAGATATGTCAGTCATCGATGGGAAAAAGAAGCAGGTATAACTATCTCAGAGGAAGATTGGTTGCGGATGTGGAAGAATGTGTTATCTACCACAAATTCTTTAACATGGCGAGATTTTGGATGGAAGAATTTAATTAGATTCTTCATCACACCAAAGCAGAAATCCAAAATAAGTGGTTCAGGCGCTTCATGCTGGAGGGAGTGCGGGGAGGTCGCTGCGGGTTGCTTCCATGTCTTCTGGTCATGCCCTAAACTGAAGACCTTTTGGGAGGAGATTAAACAAATGGTGATGGATGTGCTGAAAGTAACACTGGACTTCTCCTTTAGTACCATGTACCTTGGGAATATCCCTGAGGATATAAATAACAGAGACTCATATTTACTGAAAATAATTATGGTTGCATGCAAAAAGGCAATTACTAAGTGTTGGTTACAGACAAGCCCCCCCACACGGAAGCTGGTCATAGACATTATTAACACAATTCATCATATGGAACTGATTACCCTCTCACTGCGGCTACAGAAGGAGAAAGGAGAGAGACTTTGGGAACGATGGGATCGTTATACGTCAAGAGACTAGAAACTGATAGCTCTGTGATGCAGAGGGACCGCTACGAATTTGTTTGAATGGAACATGCACCTGTGTAATATGTAATATGTGTAAGTAAAACAAGCCGATGTGTATTTTGGAATATGTGAACATATGTGAATGTGTTTCCCTTGCCCTCTTTAGTTCTGTATGTAAAAATAAGACGAAAATCAATAAAGAGAAAGTGTTTAAAAAACAAACAAAAGAAAGAACACTCATGCTCTCACTCTGGGGACTGGGAGGTGTTTTCCTGTAATGGAAAAATCCCACTGAAGCCAAATAAGTGAGGAAACAGGTGGATTTTCTTCATCTCCCTTTCACAACACAATACCACCAGCCTAGACAACTTGAAGTGTGTTTTTCTGTGGAAGTGACAACTTGTACATAATATTTGAGCCTTTGCCTGGAATTCTGGTTTCGTTTTGGATATGAAAAGTTTAGCGGTCATGAGTTGGTTTTGATGATGGATAATTTATAACTTGGTGCAGTCTGCAGTGTCAGTTTTAGTGAAACCTTTGCAGTAGGTGGAAATTGAACACTTCCCAAGACCTGCCCCTTATTGGGCTTCCTGCCTTCTCATTCGCTATAAAACATCTGCTCATAAACTGTTGGGAAATCAGTTTCACCCCCGTTCTTTTATTCCTCAGGCCTCCAGAGATGCACCGGACTCAGTAGTCATTTTCACAAAAGCTTTATTCATCTTCAGTTAAGCATGCATCTTCTAGAAGGGAAGACTTGCCAGGCCTTCCCTCTGCAAAATCTTCACTCCTTTGTCTGTGAAACACAGTTTTGTAGGAGCGACCCCATCATAAAACCCCCACAGTGTGCTGCAAACTCTGTGTCTGTGTGAGTGCACGTGAGTGAGTGTGCGTGTGGATGTGTGTGCGTAACAGTTAAAGCACTATGTGCGTGTATCTCTATGTACGTGCCTTCCTGAGGGTCATAAAAGTCCATCTCCCTTCCAAACCAAAGTTATTTAATTACAAACTTTGAGACTCCCTCCCAGGTACGCCCTGAGGAATTTCCACTCAACATTAACCTCTCTTTGTCTCCTAGAAATCTACTCCTAAGCTTATGACACACTCAGGCCTTTATTTACACCCAGGGCAGTGTCAGTGTCTTTACACTGATTCTATATCCTTCTAACACTTTCCTAAACTCTAAAATAAGCTAAACATTCCTACAATATCCAAGTCAGTAGGGTGAGAACTCAACTGAACACGGCAGATTACTTAATTACCATAAGTCCAAAGTTTTGTCTCTGGTGGGGCATTTCATGTACGGGGTGAAAGTAGAGTGGACAGGGAGCATGCTTTCTTGATAACACAATGTTTCCATGAAACAATGAAAATCCCAAGTTTTCGCGATCCAACAAATGATGACAGAATGTTGTTATTTTCTTGTATTAAGTCACTGGGATATCCCCTGCTCTCACAGTTTCGATCTGCCAATGTGGATTCGGTTTGTTATCACTGACTCAGTGGGCAGGCATCTGTAGTAGTGTTTTTAATCTCCTTTAGTCTCCTTTTTTTCCTTCTCTCTCTCTTCTCCAAATCATTGAACCTCAGTCGTGTCAAATCTCTCTTTTTGCATGAGTGTGTACATGTGTCTGTGCTTTGGGTCTTGGCTAACTCGGCATCTCACTGTGCTTTGAATGCCTTTCATTCAGATAGTTTAAATAGTCCACAACAGTGTCAATAATTGTTGTTGGTGCAGGCAACAGGACTCTGTACTTACACTCACATTTTTATTTGATTTATTTGATTTTTGTTTTTAGTTTCAGCTACTGTTGGTTTGTTGGATGGTTTCCACTAGAAATGAGCAGAACTGGACCTGGTGTTAGTCTCTACCAGGGCTGGTGTATCCTGTTTTTCACACACTGAAACACTTCCCGTGTGTGCGCGTGCGCGTGCGTGTGCACGTGCGTGTGCATCCTGCTTGTCCAACTTTTTCTTTCTACACCCACAAAAAATACTTTCAATTTCACATTTTCCTTTTCCTTGGCTTCACTTTTGTTTTTTCCAGTCATCGTTTCAGTGCATTTATTTATATATTTTAGATTATGTTTTCTTTTCAATTTTGCATATTCTGGAAACTCTGAAGCAGCCACATAATAATAAATAAATTATTCATTTCCTAAAGTTCTCTCTTTCTCTTATATTTAATATAACCACACCACTGACGGACAAGCGCCTGTTTTTATGCGTTGTTGTTAGCAACAACGACGGTAACACCTTCGCATGTCCGCTTATTTATTTTCCACATAAACCTTTCACAATAAAGCTCAAGATCCTGTTGAGACTTTTCAAAATAAACTGAATCACGTGAAAGAGCAGGTGACGTCATTCGGGGCGACTGGAATCGATAAGGGAATCGTTTGCAAAAATGGCAAACAATTCCAA